>NC_057863.1:571710283-572028616 GCF_019393635.1 Dromiciops gliroides | reverse complement strand
TACAAGCTAGGAAACTATAATAAAATATTACAAAAAGTATACATTGTAACCAATTGGGATTTATACTAGGAATGCAGGGGTGGTTTAACATAAGGAAAACTATTAACATAATTGTATCAGAAACATAATTAACTAAATCATATGATTATATCAAGTTGTGGTATGTGATTGTGATGGAATACTACTGTGCTATAAGAAATGATGAGTTCAATGATTTTAGAAAAACGTGAAAGACTTGTATAAAATAATGAACAGTGAAATGAGAAGAACCAAGAAAACATTGTATACAAGAATGACTTTAAGTGAATAAGTTGTTTTGACTTTTATAAACATCCAAATTAACTATGAAGGACATATGGAGAAAGATGGTATCTGCAACCTGAGAAGGAACTGATAAATAGAAGTATGTATAGAATAAATTTGCATATATATGTATATATACATATATGTTGTATATATACACATTGATGAGTGTGTCTATATCTATATCTATATTTATATCTATATCTATTTGTGTCAAATGGTAGCCATCTCTAGGGTGGAGGGGAGGGAAGAGAAAATTTACATGATAATGTTATATATTTGAAAGGAATAGCAAGTTGTGCACAGTAGATTTGCAGTTTCATGTGTAACCATCTTTTTATTGTACTATGTTATAGAAATGGTTGTTTTATTCCATAAATTTAAAATAAAAATAAAAATAGATGCAGAAACAGCTTTTGATAAAATGCAACACAAAATAAAAACACTTGAAAGCACAGGTATAAAGGGATTTTTCCTTAAAATGATAAGAAGCATCTACCTAAAACCATCAGCAAGCATTATTTGTAATGGTGATAAGCTAGAAGCCTTCCCAATAAGATCTGGAGAGAAACAAAGATTCCCATTTTCAACAATATTATTTAATATTGTATTAGAAATGCTAGCAATAGCAATAAGAGAAGAAAAAGAGATTAAAGGGATCAGAAGGGACAATGAGGTAATAAAACTCTCTTTTTGCAGATGATAGGATGATATACTTAAAAAATCCTAAAGATTCAACCAAAAAGTTTATGCAAACAATTATTAATTTTAGCAAAGTATCAGGATATAAAATAAACCCACACAATTCATTAGCATTTCTAGATGTATCACCAACAATACCCTGCAAGGAGAGAGAGATATCCCATTTAAAATAATTGTAGACAGTATAAAATATCTGGAATCATACATACCAAAACAAACCCAGGAACTACATGAACACAATTATAAAATGATTTTTCTACAAATAAAGTCAAATTTAATTAATTGGAGAAATAGTAATTGTTCATGGGTGGGCAGAACCAATAAAATAAAAATGATAATTTTACCTAAACTAATCTATTTGTTCAATGCCATCCCAATTAAATTACCAAAAATTATTTTACTGAGCTAGAAAAAATAAAATTCATTTGGAAGAACAAAAGGTCAAGAATATCATAGGAATTAATGAAAAAAGAAAAGAAAAGAGGTTTTTAGCAGTAGCAGATTCTAAACTATACCAAAGGCAGTATATATTAAAACTATCTGGTACTGGCTAAGAAATAGACAGGTAGATCAGTGGAACAGAGTAGACATACAATACACAGTAGCAAATGATTGTAGTTACCTTGTGTTTGGTGAATGTGAATATTTAAGCATTTGGGAGAAGAATTCATTATTTGCTTAAAAAAATTGTTGGGGGGGCAGCTAGGTGGCGCAGTGGATAGAGCACCGGCCCTGGAGTCAGGAGTACCTGAGTTCAAATCCGGCCTCAGACACTTAGCACTTACTAGCTGTGTGACCCTGGGCAAGTCACTTAACCCCAATTGCCTCACTTAAAAAAAAATTGTTGGGAAAGCTGAAAAGCAGTTTGGCAGTAATTGGACATAGACCAATATCCTATACCATTTACCAAGAAAAGGTCAAAATGGATAAATTACCTAGACAGAAAGGGAGAGATCATAAGAAAATTAGAACATGGAACATATTACTTTTTAGATTTATGGATAGGAGAACCATTTATGAATAAACAAGAGAGAGCATTGTGAGATGTAAAACGGACATTTTTGATTACATTAAATTTAAAAAGTTTTGTATGAATGAAACCAATATAACCAATATTAAAAGGAAAACAGAAAATTGGGAGAAATTTTTAATAGAAAAATTTTCAGATAAAGGTTTTATATTTCAAATACATAAAGAACTTTGTCAAATTTATAAGAATATGAATCATTCTCCAATGGAAAAGTGTTCCAAGGATATGAAAAGGTAGTTTTTCAATGAAGAAATAAAATCTCTATATAGTCATAAAAATGCTTTAAATCACTATTGATTAGAGAAATGCAAATTAAAACGACTTTGAGATATGATCTTATACCTACCAGATGGCTAGAATGGTAGAAGGGGAAAAAGACAAATGTTGGAAGGGATGTGGAAAAATTGGGACACAAATAATTTTAGAACGCAATCTGGAATTATGGCCAAGTCATTATAAAACTGTGTATACCCATGACCCAGCAATAGCACTAGCAGGTCTGTTTTTCAAGGTGATTACAGAAAAAGGAAAATAACTTATATGTTCTAAAATATTTATAGCAGCTCTCTATGGTGACAAAGAACTGGAAATTAAGGGGATACCCATCAATTTGGGAATGACTAAACAAGTTGTGGTATATTATTGTGATAGTATACTACTGTGCTATAAGAAATGATGAGTTAGTTTATTTTACAAAAACATGAAAAAACTTGCATGAAATAATGAAGGGTGAAATGAGCAGAAGTAAGAGAATGTTGTACACAGAAATAGCAACATTGTTCTAAGAACAACTTTGAATGACTAAGACACTTTGAGTATACTTAAAGCAATTACAAAGGACCTGTGAAAAAAGATGTTATCCACCTCCAGAGAAAGAACTGATAAACAGAAATTTGTACAGTATGCTTTTATATTTGTACATAAATATTGTATATCATATATACATATACACATACAGTATATACTATATCTACATATGTGGGCTATATCATATATGTGTGGTATATACAATATGTATGGTCTAATGGTAGCTTTCTCTAGAATGGGGTGAGGAGGGAAGAAGAAAAAATAGAGTGAAAATTGCACAGCAGAGAACAGAATAAAACTTAGAAGGAAGCATGGAAAAGCAGGGTAGTTTTGAAAAGGATGTGTAACATTTATTACATAGCTTTTCCAAAAAAGTAAACTGTGAAATGGAAATTCATAGTTTTATATTGAATTTTATGTTGTGCTGTGTACATGGAAATTTTTTTGTTTTTAAGTTTAAAATGAATAAAAAATTTAAAAAAAGAATGATGGAGTCTAAATTCTCAATAGGAGCATTCAGAGGTAGAAATTTGGGGACAGATTGGAACTAGAGTTATCTCATTCTCCATTAATACTCATTCTAATTCTTTGTGAGTCAGAGTTCTGAACTGCTCACAACCCATCCCAGCACATATCCTTCCTCCCTGGCTTTATTTTACCTTTCACAGGATTGTGAGAATGTTAGAATAGGGAGGATCTTAGAGATCATCTAGTCCAACCTTACTTTACAGATAAGGAAACTGAGTTCCAGAGAACCTAAGTAATGGGCCCAAGGCTACCCAACTAGGTAACCTTGTAACAAAGACAAGGCTGAGCTCAGATTTCCTGACTCTTGGTGCAGTTAACTGAACTCCAATGATTCCCAGCTCTCTCCTTTTCCCAGGTGAGGTTCCCCATGCTCTCAGCTGCAATCTTTCCCTTCCTCTTCTTATCCTCTTAAAATTCTTCTGATACTTGAATCCACAGACTTGTCCCTGAAGGAAAATGATAGGGCCTGCCCTTAATTTTTATCCATCCCAGGGGACAAGCATCCATCTCTGGGATCTGATCTGAGGCTTAGGAACCCCACTACGGCTGACAGATGGTCATTTGGTGCTGCTACTATGGTGTATGGTGTGTGTGTGTGTGTGTGTGTGTGTGTGTGTGCGCGCACGCGCTCGCGCTTGAACAAGTGCACGTTTGGAGGGTGGGAGAATAGAGCTTTCTTTTTGTTTACTAATAAACCTTTTTATTTATAGTTTTGGGTTCCAATTTCTATCCTTCTTTCCCTCTCTCCCCTCCCCGCTCCATGAGGCAGCAAACAATCAGATATGGGTTATACACGTGTGACTATGCAAAACATTACCATATTTGTCATTTTGTACAAGGAAACTTGATTAAAAGAAAAAAATGAAAAAAGGTGAAAAATAGCATGCTTCAATCTGTTCCATCAATATCATTTCTTTCTTTGGAGTTGGATAGTATGTTTCATCAATAGTCCTTGGGGATTGTCTTGGATCATTGTATTGTTGTGAATAATCAAGTCATTCACAGTTCTTCATCAAACACCATTGCTGTCTCTGTGTCCAATGTTCTCTTGGTTCTGCTCACTTCACAATACATCATTTCATACATGTCTCTCCAGGTCTTTCTGAAGTCAACCTATTTGTCATTTCTTATGGCACAATCATATTCCATCACCATCATATACCATAGTCTGTTTAGCCATTCCCCAATTGATGGGCATCCCTTTGATTTCCAATTTTTAGCCAACACTAAAAAAGCTGCTTTAAATATTTTTGTACAAATAGGTCTTTTTCTCTTTTTGTGTATATCTTTGGGATATAAACCTAGCGGGGTATATTGCTGGATCAAAGGGTAAGCACGGTTCTATAGCCCTTTGGATACAGTTCTAAATTGCTCTCCAGAATGGTTGGATCTTTTCACAACTCCATCAATAGTGGATTAGCATCCCAGCTTCCTCACATCCCATCCAACATCCCATATTTTCTGTTTTTGCTATATTTGCTACTCTGATAGGTATGAGGTGATACCTCAGAGTTGTTTTAATTTGCATTTCTCTGATCAAGAATGATCTAGAGAACCTTTTCATATGATTATAGATAGCTGATTTCTTTGTCTAAAAACTGCTTGTTCATATCCTCTGACCATTTTTCAATTGGGGAATGACTTGTATTTTTATAAATTTGACACAGTTCTCTATATATTTGAGAAATGAGGCCTTTATCAGAGATATTTGGTTCAAAAAATTTTCTCCAGTTTTCTACTTCCCTTGTAATCTTGGTTACATTAGTTTTGTTTGTGCAAAAGCTTTTAAATGTTATATAATCAAAATGATCTATTTTACATTTAATTTTATTATCTATTTCTTCTTTGATCCTAAATTATTCCCCTGCCCATAAATCTGACAGATAAACGAGAATAGAACTTTCAAAGAAGATAAATGTAGTATTTACCCTCCCAGTCATGATTGATTTAAAATGGTTAAAAAAATCCTTAGAGATTGACTGATCCCCCTGTCTCTGGACTTTGTCCACTCCTATCCTTATCCCCTGCCCTCATCGATCTTGAATTCTGATTATATAGAATCATATGGAATCTCAGAGTTAGAAAGGACCTGAGAGGGTATCCAGTTCAACTAGTACCTGACCTTGAAACCTCACTATAACATTCCCAACAAAGTGCATTATCCAACTGCCACTTAAGACTTTTAATGACAGGGTCCTCACTGCCTCAAGAGGTGGCCATCATTGATCTCTCTTCCTTACTCCCTTTATCTCTGGAGATTTAAGCAACTACACCTTGTTAGAACAATTGGCTTATTTTTTAGCCAAAGAGCAGCTTAATGACCCCCTCAGGTCAACAAGGTCCCCTTTTCAACTGCTTTATGGAGTTTCTATTAGACAAATAATTGGAGTATAATCAATAGGTCAGAGCCCCCGGGTAGGAGAGGTTTGGCTCTCTGCCATATTTTAAGTTTATGTTTCCCTCTAGCTAATCCTTAGGTTTGGGGCAAAATTCAGCATATAGGAAATGCTTTACCAAAAAGAAGTAAGCAGACTATATTACAATGTCAGTTATTGGACAGGCATGGTGAGGAGAATCTGAGAAAAGAGTATACACACACACACACACACACACACACATATATCTATAAATCTGTATCTACATTTACTTTCCCCAACCTTGGAAGAGGTTATTACAAATGGTAGTTTCATCCTGCTCCAAGATACCTAGAGTGGGCCATTGGCCCTTTTTGATTTTTCATTTATTTTTCTGCCACAGTTAATCCCGCTTTTGCTTTCTCCTTTCAGCCTCTACTCTTGCCCCTATGCTGCCTATACTTTCCAGCTCATCTTATTAATTTCTGGGAGGGAGTCTGACCACCACTGCTGCTAGTATATCAATCTCTCTGTCACAGACTGTGCTTGTCCCTTTAAAAATTCTCAGGAGTGATTTCAAGTTCTCCTTCTGGCTTAAATAAATACTCAATAGTCAACAGTCAATTTCTGGGCTAAGAGAGAATGTTTGTCTCTCTACTAAAAATTCCAGTTAATTCTCAAATGCCTCTTACTTATACAAGAGAAGTAAATGACATGGTCCATCTTCCCCATATTGTGGTAGGTAGATAAGACAAAGAACAATACCAGGCAGAATATAATTAAGTGCCAGATTTTATGGCACGTAAGAGAAGTTATGTCATTCCCCAAGTCAAAAACCAAAGATAGTTCCCCATTACTTATAGGATAAAG
Source organism: Dromiciops gliroides (assembly GCF_019393635.1). Classification (NCBI taxonomy): domain Eukaryota; kingdom Metazoa; phylum Chordata; class Mammalia; order Microbiotheria; family Microbiotheriidae; genus Dromiciops; species Dromiciops gliroides. The sequence goes on along the minus strand of NC_057863.1, from coordinate 572,022,022 downwards.
TACCTAAGAACTAAAACTTAAAAACCTAACCCAAATTTCTTTTTAAAGTGTGCTTATGAAATTAAACCTCTCAACAAATTCTGGAGCTGTAAAGCCTTCAAAAAGAAATGGAGTGAAACAATCTTCTGACTTAAAATAACCTAGAAGATATTCAGGAAAGGTCTGTTTCATCTGGATAAAAGTGGAGCACAGCTCAGCACAGAGGGTGTCTGGACAAGCCAACAAAAGACTCTTAGTCACAACACAGATCAGCTGCTGAGGACCCAAGGTCCTAGCACAGCAAGCTAGTGGCACAGCAGGCCAGTTGTGAGGGCTACAACCCCAACACAGAAGGCAATCTGCAAGCTGGGGTATAGGCTACCCAACAAGCCCAGCTAAGCTGCACCACTCCAATGAAGTGAGAAGCCGCAAGCTGCTGATGCCTCAGAGCAGAAAGCTGGTGACTGGGCCCCTGACCCTCAGCAAAAGGAGCTCCAGACAGTGCACGCTGTACCCAAGGAGCAAAACTCAACCTTAGAAGGCACAAAAGAAGCTAAACTAAAAATAAAAATATGAATAAGAAACAAAAAAGAACTCTCACCATCGACAGTTACTATGGTGACAGGGAAGCTCAAAACATAAACTCAGAGGAAGACAACAATGATAAAACTCCTACATGTGAAGCCTTAAAGGGGAAGAAGAATTGGTCTTGAGACCAAAAAGCCCTCCTGGAAGAGCTCAAAAAGGATTTTATAAACCAAATAAAAGAGGTAGAAGAAAAATTGAGAAAAGAAATGAGAGTTATGCAAGAGAAAGTCAATAGCTTGGAAAAAGAAAAAATTGTCTTAAAAATACACTTGGAAAATTGGAAAAGGAGAATAATTCCCTAAGAATCAGAATTCCATCACCATCATATACCACAGCTTGTTTAGTCATTCCCCAATTGATGGGCATTCCATTGATGTCCAATTCTTAGTCACCACAAAAAGAGCTGTTATAAATATTTTTGTACAAATAGGTCTTTTTCTCTTTTGGGAATGTCTTTGAGATATAAACCTAGCAGTGGTATTGCTGGATCAAAGGGTATAGTTCCAAATTGCTTTCCAGAATGGTTGGATCAGTTCACAACTCTACCAACAGTGGATTAGCATTCCAGCTTCCCCACATCCCCTCCAACATCCAATATTTTTCTTTTTTGTCATATTAGCTAATCTGATAGGTATAAGATGGTACCTCAGAGTTGTTTTAATTTGCATTTCTCTGATCAATGGTGATCTAGAGCCCTGGTGGTTTTTAAGTGCTTAAAAATAGGAAGTCAAAAGGATGGAATCACCATGAGGGCAGGGACTGTTTCACTTTAATAATACCATTAGAATATAAGAATGTCTCAATCAGAAACTATTCTCACTTGTTCATTAAGGGGGGAGAACAATAAATGAATTATTGAAGAATATTTATCTAGGTTTAAAAAACCTACTTTTCTTTAAAGATAGTCTATAATTTAGATTTGTTACTACTTTTTTGTGGGGGGCAATGAAGGTTAAATGACTTGCTCAGGGTCACACAGCTAGTAAGTGTCAAATGTCTGAGGCCAGATTTGAACTCAGGTTCTCCTGAATCCATAGCCAGAGCTTTATCCACTGTGCCACCTAGCTACCCCCTTGTTACTACTTTTGACAGAATTCTCTTCCTTCTTTCCACTCTTCTCCTTTTCTTCCATTGTAAGAGAATTTTCCTATGTAGCTGTTCTCTAACCTGTGCTGAAAAACACATTTGGAACTGGATTGCATTAAATGGGGGGCCATCTGGTGGAGTCATAGAACCTTGCACTCAGCCAGATCAAATGAAAAACCCATCTAAAACAGGCCTTGCAGTTTTCCAGCTTCACCACTTAATATCTTTCCCATAGAGCCCTAACTTGTTATTTTGGTACCTGGGACAATTGTTGCTCAAGGTAAATGACATTAAGTTGGGGCAAACAGCATGAAATGTGGCTTCAAATCAACTTTGTAATTCATGATATGAGAATAATAGAGAAATTAGGACATGCTCAGTTGAATGAGAGAGTTAGTTATTATAATGGCTGAGAGAGTAGAATATTAGAGATGGAATGGACCTTTGAAGTCATCTAGTCCAACCATTAAGGTTTAGGGTTTCCTTTTTCTTTTTTTTTTCTGCTTTTCCACCAGAGAGGTCTTAGGGAGTCTGTCTCTTACACCATATGCAGTCAGCAGAGTAGCAGGGAGATGATTCATTGTTGTTGTTTGTCCTTCCTTTTCGAAAAGTATCATGACATGGGGATGATGTTATGACTTGCAGTGAATTGGATTTTAGTGAGGGAGGGTTGTCCAAGGTCCCCAACCTCACTCTCTCCTTCAGAGCCATCTGGGTCCCATGGCTATATATCTATCTCTATCTCTATCTCTATCTCTATCTCTATCTCTATCTCTATCTCTATCTCTATCTCTATCTCTATCTCTATCTCTATCTCTATCTCTATCTCTATCTCTATCTCTATCTCTATCTCTATATCTATATCTATATCTACATCTATCTATATCTATGTGTGCATATGTATATCTATGTGTGTATATTTGTATATATGTATATGTATATATACATATCTATATACACACATATACATATATATGTGTATGTGTCTATCTATATCTATTTATATCTCAGGAAGACTGAAGATGGCCCCAGATGTTTTAAAGGCAGTTGGGGTTAAGTGACTTGCCCAGGGCCAAACCACAAGTAAGTATCTGAGGTGAGATTTGAACTCAGGTCCTCCCAACTTCACAGCCAGTGTACTATCCACTGCACTACCTAGCTGCCCCAGAGATTATTAATAGTCCTCCCTTGGGGAAAGTCTTGTTTGCTGCTGGAGTTAGGCGGTGAAGACAGGTGAGGAAGCCCTGGGGAGTCAAAGAAGAGAAGGTATATGGAGGATTTCTCTGTGGAAGAAAGGAAGAAGTTGAACAGGGGAGAAATCTACTGTCCCCACAGCTGGTGGAAACTCAAATCTCCAGCCCTTTTTATCTCAGGATACATCTGATCATCCCCTGACATAGTTTTCTATTTTGCTGAAGGAATAGTGTGCAAAACTTTTTTTTTTAAATTTCAAAATTTCCCTTATTCCAAATTCCCTACCCTTGTGCAAAGCCTTTGTGGTCTCACACTAGCCATGGCTTTTCTTTTCCATATCACTCGATCAATGAGCCTGCTAAATGCCAGGAACTGTGATAGACTGGAGCTACAGAGAAAGGGGGCAGGGAGAGACAGACGGAGACAGAGGGACAGACAGACAGAGGAGGAGGAGGAAGAAGCAAGCAAGGAAGGAAAGGTCCCTGCCAATCTGTCTCCTTGCCTGCTCTGAAAATTGTAGTTTTACTGAGTTTAAATCACTTGCCCAGAGTCACAAAGACATCTGTTTGAAGGGGAACTTGAACTCAGGTATTTCTGCTTTGACACCTGTACACCACTCATCAGACCACATTGTCTTTGTATATAAGTCTATGCAAAAGAGAAACAAAGCTTAAAAGGGGGGAGGGAGAGTACGAATATCTGGGAATGTAACTCTTTATGATCATTGAGCTTAATTCCATGACTCACTGACCTGGAAATGGGGCTGAAGGAGAGAAGCCTTCCACAAATTTAGAATGTGGCTTTCTGAAAGGAACAATGGAAAGTTTTCTCCTCTATGAGGCTTCTGGAGGTTTAAGGTGTCCTGTGCAGATGGAATGGGAGCATCAGGGTTAAGCATCAGTAAGTGGTAGGATTGCTTCTGAGTGGTCAGAAGAGGATAGGTGTCAGATATCCCAGGGGAACACAAGACTTTAGTGGTTAACTAGGACAGTAGAGCCTGACCGAAGAAAGGCAAACAAGGGGGTGGGGGTGGGGGAGTGAAGAATGGTGGAAGGAGGCAGGGAAGCAAACAGGGACTTCTGGACAATTTCAATCTTTTCATCAGGGTATCATTTTGTATTGGGGAGAGGAACAGGTTACCAGATGCAGATAGGGCCAGACTGAATAAGGTCCATAAGTCCATTTCCATTACTTGCCAATCTATTTTTTGTCTCTAAATCCCTCTTTTCCCCTTAGGCAGGAAACAGATGACCCTTTCAGTGCCACCCCTCAGCAGGCCAACTCATTCTTCCCTCCTAGCACCTGTCTAGTAGTGATGGCTATCCTAAGTGACAATAGGAAAAAGTGGTTATGAGGGGGGTGGCGAAAGTGGCCATTTCTTTTGGGAACTGGCAAGTCAACCCACTAAAACCAAGATCCAAAGTCTAAAGAGAGATCTCTGGTCAACAGGTCAGAAGCTAGTGGGAAGTCAGTTGAACTGAACATGTCTTCTAAATGTAGGCACTTTCCAAGTTCTGTCTTCAGCCCTGTGTTCTCTTTCTATACTGTTTTCTGTAGTAATCTCTTTGGCTCCCATTTGGCTATAACTATCACCTTTATGAAGCTGATTTCCAAGTATCCTTGTCTGGTGTCAGCGCCTCTCCTGAGCACTTGTCTGCTGGTCAGTTACACTTGGAAGTACATATCCCTAAAATGAGATTCATCATTTTGTCCCCTAAACCAGGTCCTCTACTAGTCTTACTTATTTTTGTCAGTCATAGCATTGAAACCTTGGAGTCATCGTTCTATTTTTCTCCCTCCCTTGTCTATAAAATCCACTCGATTACCAAATTCTGCCCATCCTTCCTTCTTTTTCATCTTTTCCTTATTCTTCTTCCTTAGCATTGCAATGCTTTCAGATGAGTGTACCTGTTTCCCTTCTCTGTCACCCTGCCAAGTCATCTTGCATACCACTGCCAGAGTAATGTTCCTAAAACAACACTTTAATCATGTCTCTTGATCAACTCCCCTGTTCAAAACCTTCACAGTCCACTGCCTGTCAGATCAAGTCTATATTCAACATTCAAGGTTTTCTTCAATCTTTCCCCACTTTACTCTTACAGGCTTACTTTTCATTACTTCCTCCTCAGAACTCTCTACTCCAGGCAGATTTAGCTATTCACTGTCCCTTTAAAATATATTTGTGCATTTCTACTAGTTCCCCTTTGTGTGTGCTATTCTCCTCATTTTGGAAAGACCTCTTCCTCCACCTATGTGAATCTTTTGAGACTCACCTTCCATGATGCCTTCTGGAACTGTGTTAGTTCACAGTAGTCTCTGAATTCATTGAGTACTTTTTATCTGTACTATTAATTTAAGCACTTAGCATATCTTGCTTTGTATTGTTATTATACATACCTTTTTATGTAATGATATTACATATGTGTGCATACATATATATACATGTTTTGTTTTTATTGGCAGTTCAAATATTATAAAATATACATAGATTTTGATAGTTTTCTATATCTAGCTGAATTTAAATGTTAAAGTAACATCCATGTGATTATTTAATTTTGCTCCAGGGCACTTACTGAATCTTTGTGACATTGTAAAAACCAGGACAAGCTAAGACTGATAATCAAATACAATATAATATAAAAATAACCTTTTGCTAACAACTTACAAAATGTATTATTACAATAATTAATCTCTGCTAACCTTCTGGCTGAGTATATCTAGTAACTAAAAAAAACTATTTTGTAAAATGTAATGGCAAATAATTTATAAATAAGGTAAACAAAGATTTAGACCTTCCATCTTTTGTTAATTTCAGTTTCATAGAATTATATGCCTCCTTGGCCTATACATATAGACAACTAGATGACACAGTGAAGAGACCCGAGTTCAAATCCTGCCTAAGATACTAATTAGTTGTATAACCCTGGGCAATTCTCTTAACTTCTTTCTGTTTCAGATTGCTCATCTATAAAATGGGAATAATAATAGTATCTACCTCTCAGGGTAATTGTGAGGATAAAAAGATATATTTGTAAAGAATTTTGCAAACCTTAAAAAGCTATATAAATGCTAGCTCTTATGTGAGTGTATAAATGTTCATAATCACAGATAGACATTCATATATTTGTTCAGTCATTTCTTTGTGACCCTTATTTGTAGTTTCTTGACAATGATATTGGAGTAGTTTGTCATTTCTGTTTCTAGTTCATTTTACAGATGAAGAAACTGAGGCAAATGGGGTTAAGCAACTTTCCCAGGGTCACACAGCTAGTAAGCATCTGAGGCCAGATTTGAACTCATTTAGATGAGTCTTCCTAATTCCAGACCCACTGCTTTATTGACTTCACCGTCTAGCTGCCCCCCAACCAAGCATCTATATGTATGCATATAGATGCATTTCTCTCTCTCTCTCTCTCTCTCTCTCTCTCTCTCTCTCTCTCCTCTTCTGTTCCCTCCCTCCCCCCTCACACACACCATAATTTCCGAACCATACTATAAGTTCTTTGAAGGTAGAGGGGACGCTTTTTGTCTTTGCATCCTTTACAGTGTCTAGAACAGTGGCTAGAACCAAGCATTTCTTCAATAAATATTTACTAATTGATTGATTATGCTGACTCCATGAGTTTATTTATAGATGTTAATGGCTCAGTGATGAATGATGCTGGATGACGTGAACAATCATGCACTGAACCTCTGGGATGATCTAGACTTTTTCCAATAGCTACTTTTTCCTCTTGTCACATAGGATAGCCATCACTACTAGACAGGGACTAGGAGAGAGAATGAGATAACACAGTTGGACTGCTGAGGTACAACACTGAAAGGGTCATCTGTTTCCTATTTAAGGTAACTATAGATTAACAAGTGGAGGAAATGCTGCTGAAACTCAGATTCTTTGGGGGTATTAACATTTAGTACACAGTAATCTAACTCTGTATCATTTCAAGGTTTCCAAAGAGAAGGGAATCACATGTTTTGCTGCAAAGGGCAACATGGAGAACAAAATTGTATTAAAGAAAAACAATATAATTAGGGTTCAGAATGTGCAGGTCTTTGGCCCATTTGCCAGCCTTCTTGAAAATTGAATTAATATGAAAAACTTACTACTTTCGACTAAATCTACTCTTAATTTACTTGTCACAAATAAACCCAGTACCTTTGCCCATAAAACATATTGTCAGTGTATTGATTGGTGAGTGATCCTAGCAGGACCTTTTAAAAGCCCATAAAATTCCTTAGGCATTTTTAGTACCCAAGATTTGAGATGGAACATAGTAAACATCCAAGCTTTTTCCTATAAAAGAAAAAATGTCTGGCTTCTTTTTAATCTTTGAGTCCATAATGAAAAAGTAGGGACTATTTCTTTCCCTTTCCTCTGGAAAGTGAGAAGGAAGCAAAAGGGCAAGACCTAAACTCCTAAATCATTGCATTGGCCTCCTCGCTGTGCAAGACATGGTCAATAAATATATATCAGGTGCCTAAAAGATGCACAACCCTGTGAAGATAGACCTATGGGACAAGGGTTCTTATCTCTAGGATATTATAGTCTGGTCACCAGGGCAAGAGAAGACACAGCCACAGCTCACTGAATCAAAGATTTGGAGATGGAAGGGAACTGGAATCCATCTTATCCAACTTCCTTATTTTATATATGAAAAACTAAGGCCAAGAGAGGTTTTGAAAAAATTTAATATTCACTTTTTAAAATTTTGAGTTCTAAATTTTCTCCCTTCCTTCAGCTCCTCCCCCATCCAATGAGAAAGCAATATGATGACCATTATACATGTAAAACCATGCAAAACATTTATTTCAATATTAGCCATGTTGAAAAAAAAAGAAAGAAAGAAAAGAAAAGAAAAAGAAAGTGAAAAAAATTATGTTTCAATCTGTACTCAGAATTCCTCAGTTCTCTCTCTGGTGGTGGATAGAATTTTTAATCATGAGTCCTTTGTAATCATCATGGATCATTGTACTGATCAGTATCTAAGTCTTTCCACAGGCAATCATCATACTATGTTGCTGTTACTATGTACGGTGTTTTCCTAGTTCTGCTCACTTCACTGTGCATCCTATATTTCTTCTCAGATGGTTTTGAAATCAGCCCCTTTGTCATTTCTTATGGCACAATAATATTCTATCAAAACCATGTCCTCCAACTTGTTCAGCTATTCCCCAATTGATGGGCATCCCCTTAATTTCCAGTTTTTGCCACCGCAAAAAAAAAAAATCTGCTATAAATATTTTTTGTACATGTGTTTCCTTTTCCTTTTCCTTTTATCTCTTTGGGATTCAGACCTAGTATTACTATTGCTAGATTAAAGGGTATGTGTGATTTGGTAGCCCTTTGAGCATAGTTCCAAATTGTTCTTCAGAATGGTTGGACCAACCAGTGCATTAGTGCTCCTATTTTTCCACATCTGATTTAGCAGTTGTCCTTTTCCCTTGTCTATCATACTAGCTAATCTGATAGGTGTAAGGCTGTATCTCAGAGTTTTTTTGACTTAACATTTGTCTAATTATAAATGATTTAGAACATTTTTTTCATATGTCCATTGATAGCTTTAATTTCTTATGAAAACTGCCTGCTCATATCTTTTGACCACTTATCAACAGGGGAATGGCTCTTATTTTTTATAAATTTGGCTCAGTTTACTATATATGCTAAGAGAGGTTAAGTGGCTTGTGCATAGTCACATAAGTATAAATAGTAGAGGGAGGAATTTAAACCCAAGATAACTAGACTTCAAAGCCATATGTAATAAGTGCCACATAAGTAGTTCAGAAAATTAGTATCATCATGGTTCAGAAAAGGACAGGACTGTTTCTAAATTGCCCAATATGATCACCATTTACTAGGGGTGATGCTTTGATTTCAGGGCTGCAGAAAATCAATTTTCTGAAAGGAGAACCAGGAAGTATTTATAGCGAATGCTACACTGTCAGTTCTTATCTCTTATCCTTGCATTCTATTGAGAATAGAAAGGCAAAATTAAGCAACCCTACCCGCAAGGAATTTGCATTCTACCAGAGGGATACAGTATATACACAGATAAATGAATATAAAAAATTCAAAATAATTTTGCCCTGTATGTAAGGGGGCAATTATGACTGGGGAGACCTGAAAAGGTTTCTTATGGGAGGTAGTGCTTGAGCTGTGCTTTGAAAGAAATAAGGGTGGCCTCAGACACTTGACACTTACTAGCTGTGTGACCCTGGGCGAGTCACTTAACCCCAATTGCCTCACCAAAAAAGAAAGAAAAAAAGAAAGAAGTAAGGGATTATATTAGGCAGATGTGAGGAAGAAAAATATTCTAAGCATGGAGGGGCATAGGGTGTCAGTCAAAGGCAGGGAAGTGGAAGATGTGCATAAAACAGTAAGTAAGCCAGTTTGGAACAAAGAATGTGTGAAGGGGAGAATTGTGAAATCATTCTGGAAAGCTAGGTTAGAGTAAGATTTTGAAGGGCTTCAATATGACAAAGTAGATGGTAATTTGTTTTCTTTGATGTCATTTCCATTGACAGTATCCTGCCATTTTCTGATTTTGGGATGAGGAGGGAAGTGCCAAAAAGTCCCTAAGGCGCTGAAGCCAGTCCCTACTCTTCTGCCCTGCCCCCTGAGTTCCAGCTGTCTGATTGGCTCCTCAGCCTCTCCCTATTTTATACTGGAGGCAAGGCAGCCTGAGCAGAGGAGTGACACAGTCAGACTTGGACTTTAGGAATATACATTGGGCATCTGTGTGGAGAGTAAATTGGTTGTAGGGAAACCATTAGGAGAATATTACAGTCATCCATGTGAGAGGCAATGAGGGCCTGCAATAGGGTGATGGCTGAGAGATGTAGAGAAGGGGGTGGATAGGAAAGATGTTGTTCAAATAGAGTTGTAAGCTTGGTAACTGATTAGCTATAGGGTGGGGTGAGGGAGAATGAAAAGTTGACTATGATTTAGAAGATTCAAGTCTGAGTTACTGGTAGAATGGCAGTATGAAGAAAATGGGTGTAAGGGGGAGGGGGGATGATAACAAGTTTTATGAAATACATATGGGACATCCTAGTGGACACCCAGTATACAGTTGACAATGTGGGACTGGAGTTTAGGGGTTGAGGACTGTATAACTAGACTTGGGAGTTATCTACAGAGAGATATAATTGAATTCATGGGAAATGTTGACATCACTAAGGGAGACAGTAGAGAGATAAAAAGGGATTCCAAGACAGAACCCTGAGGTACCTCCATGCAAATGGAGTGGGGCATGATTGATAATCCAGCAAATAGAGATTAGTGTCATGGAAATTTATAGAAGAGAGAGAATGCAAGAGAAGGGTGTGGCCAACAGTATCAATAGCTTCAAGAAAGATGAGGACTGAGAAAAGGCCACCAGATTTAGAGACTAAGATATCATTGATAAACCTGGAGAAAGAAGTTTAAATTGATTGGTAAAATAAGAAATCACATTGTAGTAAGTTGAGAATTGAGTAAGATGAAAAAATGGAGGCAATGAAAGTCCATTTCTTTAGGAGTTTGAAATGAAAGGAAGGAGAGATATAGATCTAGTGGATAGAGGGCGAGATTTGGAGTCAGGAAGGACTGGATTCAAATTTTGCTTCTCCTTATGGGCTGTGTCCATGCAAGAACCATTAACTTCTGTGAACCCCAGTTTTATCATCTACAAAATAAGGATAATAATACTTGTTGAACCTATTTCATAGGCCCCAAACTAGCACCATCAGGTTTTGCCACCATTTTCCTGAGCATCTTCTGGAAATTGGTGAGAAGGTGGTTTAGTGAGAGTGGCTTGACAAGGAATAGAAGGCATAGACACTATTGCTCCTCCCCTTCCTCTGGAAAATTTCTATGGTAGCTTGTACTGACCTTATGTGGAAACCTATTTCTTTTCCAGCAGAGTTTATGAAATATTTCCATAGAAGCAAATTTAAGATGGGGAAATAAGAACTTGAGAGGTTCTCTTACTCCCTCCATACTATTCTCCTTTCTATCCCCAATACCTAGAATAATATTTGAGCCATTCTCTAAATCTCTTCCCCCAGAGGAGATAAGAGAGAGAAAAGAAAATGAGAGAGGAGATGAAAAGAAAAAGAGGAGACCAGAGATAGAAAATAGATAAAATGTAAGGAGAAGTTATAAGGGGCCAATTCTCTAAGACTATAAATTACAGAGAAGGTGCCATCCTACTTTGAGAGAGGGCATTTACTCACCCGAGAGAAATCAATAAAATCACAATTCCAGTTTCTATGTCTATGTGAAATGAACTGTAGGTATAGTTCCCCTGCTCAAGAACCTGGAAGAAGCACTCCATTAGTTCAAATTCAAACTCCATGGCCTGTCCTTTGAGACCCTCTCTCAATCACTTGCCTCTCATTTCTCTCTTTCTCCTCCTCTAATCTCTAAGACAATCTCACTCTTCAAGATGGCAACTTTTCCCTAATCAAGCAAAGCCCCAGATGTTCATCCCTTTCCCAAACTTATTTGTGCCTCCGTTCTAGTAATTCCCATGTTGCAGGAATTAGGAGTAGGCAATATAATGAGGGATATATGTCATTCCTAACCGTCTGAAGCCATGGATCATAGGATCACAGATTTAGAGCTACAAGGGACTTTAGAGATCATTGAGTCAAAACACCTTTATTTCATAGATGGGGAAACTGAAGTCCAAAGAAGTTTTAGGATTTAGGTCCTAACACCTTATTTCTTTTCATTTCCAAGGGTGAGAGGCTTGGGCTGCTGCTGATGTCTGTTTGCAGTCACACTTGTAACTATCTTTCCCAGCAGTTAAAGTAAGAAGAGATTGAAAGATCATAAATAATTCCCTTTCAGCTCTCTGTGGGTAGAAATGAAGAGCACAGGTGGTTTTACAGAGCTGCTGAGGATTCCAGAAGGCTTTGCTCTTCAAAGAGTTGAGCTGTCATTGACTAGTGAACCCTGACCAGCAGAGCTGCTCTATAGGGAAAGATCCCACCAGGAGGAAATAAACCAAGGCTGAGAGGATCACTGCCCCAAAGCCAGAGAAGCATGTATTCAGAGGAAACCACTTTTCCCTACAGTTCATAGAATAACCCTAAAGTAAAATGTTCCAACACATTTGTCCAAATGAACCAAGATGACATGGGATACATGTTGTCAATATCTGTAATCTCACACCCCTTTAAATATTTACAGTGGACTATTTGATCTCTTCCTCTACTCAGGCTCCCCCACGTCTTCCCCTTTCCTCTCTCTACTCTCCCCCTGCTCTTGGCCCCTTTTATGTTCTTTCTTTGGTAGCTTCATGTTCACAATCCACTAGTATCCAGGAAATCTGGTAGTTTCTCTTAGTCAGTAAAACATTAAACATACTCACATTCGGATGTGTGTATTTATAAAAATGTACAGACAGTAAATGGTAGAATTACAGACTAAGATTTTCTGATTTTTGTTTGATGTTGAACTGAATACTGAGGGGATATAATTCTATCCCCATGAGATTAGAAAGATTCAACTCACCCCTCCAAGAGGCAAGTAAGAACACCTCAGGTTCCCCAGATTAGTTAAGTTGTACAAAAACTAAAATGTCTAACAAAACCTAAAAGTATTACCCAATGTTATGACATCTTGGGCAAGAAATTGAAGACCATGGGGATGTAGGCTATATTTTCCTCCCTGCTGCTCATTAGAAAAAATGATATGGGAAGCAAACAGCTGACTAAGGAAGTGGTAATCGAGAATGAGAGTTGGATTTTTGGAATATGGTTTAAAATATGAGTGACAGATTCCTGGTAAGGGATAGAGAACATTTAAAAGGAATGTATTTGGCTGATGTCTCGCAAATCTAATCAAAAAGGCTTTAAAATAAACAGAATAGGTGTGAGAGAAAATTGTTTATGTTTAGCCCCCAAACTAGATACCATAGAGAGAAACTACAATGGAGGAAGGATAGAATTTGTGACACTGAGAAGTTCACATGAGATAAAAGCTAAGAAAGGAGACAGCAATAAACCCCTTGTTGCCCCAAATATCTGTTCATAAATGCCCAATGTTTAGGTAATGAGCAGAAAGAACTAGATTTCTAACATAAGGAAAAAACTAAACCTCAAAAATATCATTGAGACTTGGTGGGATAAAAACCACAACTGAAATATGATTCTGGATGGATATAGTTATTCAAAAGAAACAGAATAGGTAAAAGTTGAGGAGGAGGAGGACAGCAGTTATATATTAAGAATCTATCCCCTTTGACCCAGCAATACCAGCAGTAGGTCTGTATTCCAAAGAGATCATAAAAAAGGGAAAAGGACCCACATGTACAAAAATATTTCTAGCAGCTCTTTTTGTGGTGTCAAAGAATTAGAAATTTAGGGGGTTCCCAACAATTGGGGAATGGCTGAACAAGTTGTACTATATGAATGTAATGGAATGCTATTATGCTGTAAGAAATGATGAGCAGGCCTCAGAAACTTGACACTTACTTACTAGCTGTGTGACCCTGGGCAAGTCACTTAACCCTCATTGCCCTGCAAAACAAAAACAAAACAAAACAAAAAAAGAACAGCTATGTGGCACAGTGGATAAAGCACTGGCCTTGGATTCAGGAGGACCTGAGTTCAGGTCTAGCCTTAGACTCTCTCTTTTTTTTTTTTTTTTTTTTAGTGAGGCAATTGGGGTTAAGTGACTTGCCCAGGGTCACACAGCTAGTAAGTGTTAAGTGTCTGATGCTGGATTTGAACTCAGGTACTCCTGACTCCAGGGCCGGTGCTCTATCCACTGCGCCACCTAGCCGCCCCTAGCCTCAGACTCTTGACACTTACTGGCTATGTGACCTTGGGCAGGTCACTTAACCCTCATTGCCCCACAAAAATTTAAAAAAAAATAAGGCGCAGCTAGGTGGCGTAGTGGATAAAGGACCAGCCCTGAATTCAGGAGGATCTGAGTTCAAATCTGACCTCAGACACTTGACACTTACTAGCTGTGTGACCCTGGGCAAGTCACTTAACCCCAATTGCCTCACCACCCCCCACACACAAAAAAAAGAAATGATGAGCAGCCAGATTTCAGAAAAACCTGGGAAGACTTACAGTAACTGAAGCTAAGTGAAGTGAAAAGATCCAGGAGAACATCATACACAGTGACAGCAACATTGTACAATGATCAACTGTGATAGACTTAGCTCTTCTCAGCAATACAATGATCAAAGACAATTCCAAAAGACTAACTATGGAAAATGCTCTCCACATCCAGAGAAAGAACTGATAGAGTCTGAATGTAGATCAAGGCATACTATTTTCACTTTATTTATTTTTTCTTCCTTGTGGCTTTTCCCTTTTGTTCTCAGTCTTCTTTTACAATATGACTAATGTGGAAATATTTTTCACATGATTGTACATATATAACCTAAAGAACCCCAAATCTATCACATAAGAAAATGAAAGAATGAAGCATTTATAAAGCTCTTACTATGTACAAAGCACTATGTTAAATGTTGAGGATACAAATATAAAAGTTAGACAGACCCAGGGAGTTTACATTTAAATGGGAATCCAGGAACCAGAATGGGAAAATGTGGTAAAGAACATTGGGGTAAAGAGGGAAAAGAAAGGGAATAAGCATTTATTAAGTGCTTATTATATTCCAGGTAACATGTTAAGCACCTTAAAATATTATCTCATTCTTTTCTTCAAAATTTTTTATTAATGTCTTTTCTTTTTTCATAACTTATATTAACCAATTTATCCTTCCCCACCCCCTCCCAGAAAACCATACCTTGGAAGAACAAAATAAAAGAGAGAAAGCAAAAAAGTTCAACAAAGTGAAATAATATTTTTTAAATGTCTGATATTAGATTCTGTGTGGCCCATGGCCTCTAACTTTTAAAAAAAGCAGGGAAGTGTATCTTTTCACATTTTTTCTTTTTACAAATTAATTTAAAACTTTAAAATTTTAAATATTTTATTGTTTTCAATTATATGCAAACATATTTTTAACATTAACTCTTTGGGGGGGGGGCAATGAGAGTTAAGTGGCTTGCCCAGGGTCACATAGCTAGTCAAGTGTCTGAGGCAGGATTTGAACTCAGGTCCTACTGAATCCACAGCCAGTGCTTTATCCACTGCACCACCTAGCTAGCTGCCCCCAAAATTCACTTTTAAAAATTAAGTTCCAAATTATGTCCTTCCCTATCTTCCCTTTTTCCTCCTTGAGACAGCAAGCAGCTTTATGCAGTTTATACATGTGCAGTCATACAAAATATATTTCCATATTATTCATGTTGTGAAAGAAAACAGACCATAAAATGTAAAAAGTTAAAAAAAATCATATGCTTCAATTTGCATTCAGACTCCATCAGTTTTTTCTGAGAGGTGGATATCATTTTTCTTCATAAATCCTTTGGAATTGTCTTAGGTCATTGTATTGCTGAGAAGAGCTATGTCATTCACAGTTGATCATACAATATTGCTTTTATTGTGTACAATGTTCTGCTGGTTCTGACCACTTCACTTTATATCAGTTCATGTAAGTCTTTCCAGATTTTCTGAAAGCATCCTGCTCATCAATTCTTATAGTTCAATAGTATTCCAGTAAAATCATATATCACAACTTGTTCAGTCATTCCCCAATTGATGGGTATCCCCTCAATTTCTAACTCTTTGCCACAATAAAAAGAGCTGCTATAAATATTTTTGTACATATAGATCCTTTTCCTTTTTTGTCTTTTTAGGGATAGACCTATAAGTGGTATTGCTGAGTCAAAGGGTATGTGCAGTTTTGTAGCCCTTTGGGGATAGTTCCACATTGCTCTCCAGAATAATTGAATTTGTTCACAACTCCACCAACTGCATTAGTGTCTCAATTTCTCCATATTCTCTTCAATATTTATAATTGTCTTTTTCTGATAATAGCCAATATGATGGGTGTGGGATGGTACCTCATAGTTGTTTTAATGTGCATTTCTCTAATCAATAGTGATTTAGAGCATTTTTTCATATGATTACAGATAGCTTTGATTTCTTTTGGGTAATGTGTAATCAATTGGGTAATGACTGTATTCTTACAAATTGTCTCTATATATTTGAGGAATGAAGCCTCTATCAGAGATCCTTGCCATAAAAATTTCCCCCAGTTTTTGCTTTCCTACCCTAGCTTATTTCTTGACTTTTAACTTTATGCTAAAGTTAGGCTATGCTCCTGTGGTGGAACAGGCACTGTACTAAGCTTCAGGTTTTTTGTGTTATTGTTTTCAAAGCTACTTCTGAGCCCCTGATTCAGTCACCCCCAAAGCCTTACATTAACTGGACTGCATTCCACTCTCACCCCAGTGAGACAGACATTTCTTGTTGACCTTCTAAGTTGTCTTTGGCTAGAAAATTATTTTACCTTGTCCTTTTGTTAATTCTACCACTCCAGAATTCATTTGAGGCATTATTTTAAAGTTGTTTAGAGGGGAATTTTGGAGAGCTCAGATGAGTCCCTGCCTTTACTTTGCCACCTTGGCTCCACCTTTCAAATATTATCTTAGTTGAGAGAACAGAAGGAGTTTTGTCATTGGAATAAACTACAGATTGACCAGTCAGAAAAAGGTAATAGATGAGGATTTCAGGAAGTTGATAACAAGGTTGACACAAAGGCATACCGAAATAGGTATGGGAGACTTCAGTTATCTAGACATCTTTGGAATTGTCTCCAAAATTGCAAATCTCTATTTTCTATAGATTGCTTTTCTTTTTTAAGTATAAAAGTTCAAAATATTACTTTCAAAGCTGTCCTCCTTATTTATAATTCTTCCCATCCTTCTTTCTGTTCTCTGTTGTGCATTTCAAAAACATTTTAATGACTTTCTTTTCACTTTCCTGTCTCCTTTCCTTTTCCTTTCTTCTTCACCTTCCCTTCTCTCCCCTTGCTTTCTCTTCTTTCCCTTTGCCTTTCCTTCTCTTCTCTTTATTCCCTCTTTTTTGGTAACCCTACTTATAGGTCTCCTTTCCCTCTTTACTCTTCATTGAGAAAAAAAGAAAACAAAACCTTTGTGACAAATATGCACAGTAAACAAAACAAATTCCTATATCAGCAAGGCTACCACACCTAGATAAAGGTAATTTGGGTACTCCAGGCTTTGATAGTCTGTTTTTTAAATTCAATTTTATTTAATTTTCATCTCCTAAATTCTCCCTCTCCCACTTCCCCTTCCCCATAAATTGAGAAGACCAGGAAAACAAATCCTATTATAAATATGTATAGTCAAGCAAAACAAATTCCTGCATTAGCCATTTCCAAAAGCAAAGAAAAAAGGAAGAAAAGAAATTTTGCTTTAATCTGTAATCTGAGTCTATCAGGTCTCTATTTATACTTAGATAACACATTTCATCATGAGTCATTTGGAATTGTAGTTGATAAGAGTTCCTAAGTCATTCAAAGCTGATTATCTTTGCAATTTTCTTGTTATTATAAAATTCAACCTCACTTCACTTTGTGAAGTTTACAAACTTTATCAGTTTGTAAAATCTTACCAAGTTTTTCTAAAATCTTGCATTTTGTGATTTCTTACAGAACAATAGTATTAAGTGATATTTATATCCTAAAACTTGCTTAATCATTTCCCAATTGATAGGCACCACTTCAGTATTTCCAATTCTTTGCCACTACCAAAAAAGTTGCTTTTTTGTTTTTAAACATATGGGTCCTTTTCCTCATTCTTTGATCTCTTTGGGGTATAGGCCTAGTGGAAGTATTATTGGGTCAAAGGATATGCACAGTTCAGTAGCTTCTAGGGAATAATTCAAATTGTTTTCTAGAATGATAGGAGCAGTTTACAGCTCTACCAATAGTGCATCAAGCTATCTGTTTTCCCACAATCCTTCCTTCATTTATCATTTTTCCTTCTTGTCACCTCCGAAGTGGTAGGTACCTTAAAGTTGTTGAGAGGATACAATGAGATAATATTTTAAAAGTGCTCCACACAGTGCCTAGTACATAGTATAAGTGGTCAATAAATACTTATTCCATTTTCTTTCCCCTTTAATTTGTATTTCTCTATTATTAGTAATTTAGAACACTTTTTCATATAGCTACTAATAGCTTGGATCTATCTATCCTTTTTTTCCTACTTGTGTCTATTGCTGATTTGTAGTCCTTAGTTTCCAAAACTATCAAGTTTAGAAAAAATCATTGTAACATTCATTTAACATTTATTATTCCCCCTTATTTTAGGGATTCTGAACAAAAAAACCCACAGGAGTTGGGAGGAGGCAAAATACCACAAAGTCCCCTTAAATCACAAGATCCTTTTCAATTAACATGCAAATGAAAAAACAAAAACTATTTGAAGAAGACCATGCCTCTTGGGCCACATTCCTGCGCGCACACACACACACACACACACACACACACACACACATAGTAACAATTGGAATGACACCACCTGGTGGAGAGTTACTGTAGGAAAGCTCTGCCATGAGGAGAAGGTGTCTGAGGGCAACCTATGTGGCTTTTCCTTGGAGTCAGGAAGTGACATTTGCTCGTGGGTACTGTCTATCAAAACTACCAGCCAATTAGCTTGGAGATGTGTGTGTGTGTGTGTGTGTGTGTGTGTGTGTGTGTGTGTGTGTGTACACAGGATGTTCCTAGTTTCACAGGCAGCTTCTGAAAGGAAGGAGCAAGCATTTGTCTTTTTTTTATTTCTGACCTCACAATGGCAGGTCAGATGATAGGATATATATATATATATGTTCTTGATCAGTCATATCCTACTCTTTATGACCCCATTTGGGATTTTCTAGGTAAACATACTGGAGTGATTTGCCATTTTCTTTGCCAGTTCATTTCACAGATGAGGAAACTGAGGCACACAAAATTAAGTGACTTGTTCAGGGTTACATAGCTAGTAAGTATATGAGGCTAGATTTGAACTCAGTAAGTCTTCTTGACTCTAGGCCCAGCAAACTATACCATGTGCCACCTAGTTCTGTGTGTCTATACACACACAGATATACATATATACACACATACACACATATACATGCATGTATGAATATAAATATACACATATACCTATATAACATGTGTGTGTGTATGTGTGTGTGTGCGTGTGTGTGTGTGTGTGTGAGAGAGAGAGAGAGAGAGAGAGAGAGAGAGAGAGAGAGAGAGAGAGAGAGAGAGAGAGAGAGAGAGAGAGAGAGAGAGAATACCAGCAACCAAAATAAACTCTGGATTTTGTGCTCTATTTGGCCAATGAAAAAACCTTACTCTCTCCTTACACAAAATAGGGAGTGATGGTACCAATAAAGACATCCAGACTCAGTGTTATAGAAGTATGTGATGAAGGAGCAAGTACTTTCTTCTGGGGAGAATCAGAGAATGCTACACGAAGAGATGGCACCTAAGCAGAGACTTGAACAAAGATAAGAATGCAGAAGAACAGAGATAATGAGGGAGTCCATTTCAGGGATGAGGGCTAAGCTGTGAATATATACAGGTGGTATATGGAATATCATATTCAAGGGACATTTAGAAGTCATATTCCAGTCAGTGTGGGTGCAATGTGGAGTGCATGAAAGAAAGTATTATGAAATAAGAGGGGAAAGATCAGCTGAATCCATATTGCAAAGAGCCTTAAATGTCAGGTTAAGATATTTTTATAATTTATCCTATAAGTAATAGGTGTCACTGAAGATCACTGCTCATTGTCAAACCTGCTTTTTTGTTTTTGTTTGTTTTTTGGTGAGGCAATTTGGGTTAATTGACTTGCTCAGGGTCACACAGCTAGTAAATGTTAAGTGTCTGAGGCCAGATTTGAACTCAGGTCCTCCTGACTCCAGGGCCAGTGCTCTATCCACTGTACCGCCTAGCTGCCCCAGCAAGAAGTTTTAGTAACTGTGAAAATTGGATTGGAAAAGTCACTGCCCTGAATCGTTTCTTCTTTTCACTGCTAACCACCTAGAAAGCATCACTCATTCACTCCTCCTTGTAGTCTGACTTCTCTGGAACTGCTCCCTGGAAGGTCACCAATGACCCCCAAATCCAGTAGCCTTTGCTCAGTCCTTCAGAGCCAAATCATAGAATTGTCCCCTTCCACCTTGATGTTTCTGTAAAATATGGCACTAAGGACAATTCCTTCCAGGATATTCTTTGCTCCCTTAGCTTCCATGACGATGTTCTGTTAGTTCTATTTTCATTTGTCAAGCAGCTCCTTGGCTGGTTCTTCATCTTTATCACACTCCTAAGTGTAGGTTTTCCTCAAAGTTCTAAGGAGGAGAGATTTTTGAGTGATGCCAGCAAAGAGAGAGTTTGGAAGTGGCAATGGGGAGAAAGGACCATGCCACCACCCTCTCTTGGCTTTGTGCTTGAAGGGTGGGTTATGGTAAGGGGGAAGGCAGTGGATAGGAGTGGGAGAAGTAGCCAAGAGATAGAATAAGGAATACAGATTTCTGGGAGCACCAGAAGATGAAGGAAGTGTGCTCTAGGATGAAGGAGTTTATTCACAATGTATTGAGATCATTTCAAGGGCCGCAATGAAAGGAGAAGCAGATAAGGGCAGGGACTGGGGAAGGGTAGGGATGAGCCAAATAGGGATGAGAATACGGGCAGAGGCAGCAGGAGAAAGAGGTTTTTGTCTAGGCAGAGGGAAATTCTTAACCATAGAGGAATAGGGGGATTTGTGAACCAGTTGACAAGAAGAGCGTTGTTTGGGGGAATCTTGTAGGATAAATCAGTTTCAAGATTTTAATTAAAACTACTTTTTAAAAATAATAAACATTTTATTTAAAGTTTTGAGTTCCAAATTCGATCTCTCTCTTCCCCCTTCCCCTTTCTCCCTCCCCCTGATGATAACTAATCAGATACAGGGTATACTTATGCAATTATTTAAAACATTGCCACATTAGTCATTTTTTTTGGTTTTATTTAAGAAAACTTGTATAAAAGAAAAAATGAAAGAAAGTGAAAAATAGCATGCTTCAGTCTGTGTTCAATCAATATCAGTTCTTTCTCTGGAGTCCTTTGAGATTGTCTTGGATCATTGTACTACCAAGAATAGCTAAGTCATTGAGTTTTTCATTGCACAATATTGCTGTTACTGTGTACAACACTGGTTCTGCTCCTGGTTCTGCTCACTTCACTATATATCAGTTCATATAAGTCTTTCAAGGTTTTTCTGAAATCATCTTGCCTGTTATTTTTTTTTTTTATAAAATAAAAAGAGATCTATTAGGAGACAGGAATAAATGGCTGGGTGACAGATCACTATGGAAAACTGAGAGAAGACCTGCTCTTTTGTATGTTTACAAAACATACAAAACAAAGCAGAAGGAAGGGCAAGATAACTGTGAGGGAATCTTTGAATAATGGGATATCCTGAATCCATATCCTGAATATCATCTTGCAGACTTTGGTATTGGTTATCAGCATAGCACTGTTGTGCTTAGCAACACCCATTCATTCCTGAGGTGGGAGACAAAACTTCCCCTCCTCTAGGAAAGTTTGAGGATTCCTTGGGGGTTGAGGTCCCTCATCCCACAACATTCCCCCCTCTTTTTTCTGGGGAGAAAGGGGCAAAGGTCCATTTTCTGTAGCTTCTTCAAGGCTGAAAAATAGGATGTAGAGATGTCCCTATCGATTAAGGAGAGAGGGAGTGAAAGATCTTATGGGCACCATCCAAGGGTTGCAGGGGCATCTCTGCCATGCTTGTCATTTCTTTTAACTCAATAATATTCCTTTACAATTGTATACCATGGCTTATCCAGCCATTCCTCAATTGATGGGTATCCCTTTGGTTTCCACCATTCTTAGCCACTACAAAAAGAGCTGATAAAAACACTTTTATATAAATAGATCCTTTCCCCCCTTTTTTGAATATCTTTGGGATATAAAACTAGCAGTGGTATTAAATCATACTTTAACCATCTTCCCTTATAGATATAGGATATTATGGGTATTGAACATAACATACAAGGTCAGACAGGATTGATATATTCATTGAATTTACTGGACCATTTTTTTCCTCTTTCAATCAATCAACAAACTGGAATGTATTTAGCACTTACTATGTGTCAGGTGGATGCTAGGTTTTAGAGATACAAAGACAAAAATGTAATGGTTTTTGTCCTCAAGAAGCTAGCATTCTAGTGACAGTGAATAACATGAACATAAATAAATTTACCAAAAAAAAAAAACCAAATACAAAATAAACAAGATATTATGCATTAGGACTTTGGGAGATAAGCAAAGGCTTTATGTAGAAGGTAGAAATTGAGGTGAGTATCGAAGGTGGTAAGGGTTTGTACCAGGTGAAGGGGAGAAGGGAGTACCTTCAAGCCATGGAGAACTGCCAGTGTAAAGGCATGGAGATTGGAAATATAATATGTGTGAGGAATAACAAGAAAACTAGTTTGGCTCAATTGTAGAGTGCAAAAAGAGGCATAATGTATAATGAAGGTGAAAGAAAGTAGGTATGGGCCAGATTATTGAGAGATTTAAAAGCCAAAGACAGGAATTATACTTGATGCTAGAGGCAATAAAGATCCACTGGAATTGACTGCATAGGGGAATGTCTCAATCAGACCTACATTGAGGAAAAGTCATATTGGCAGCTATATGAAGTAGGAGGCTCTTGCAGTAATTTAGGGAAGATGTGATGAGGGTCTCAACTCTCACACATTGAGAAGAGGATGGTGCTAACAGATGTCATAGTAGTAGAAATGACAAGACTTGGTAACTAATTGAGTGTGTGGGCTGAGGGAGTATGAGGAGTTGAGGATAACACTGAGGTTAGTGTGAGAAAATAATGGAGGAAAGCAGTGTCATTTGAAAGATAAGTTTGGAAACCAAAGGGCAAAGGATTGAAAGTGAACTAGAGGAAAGGAAGTAGAAGCAAGATACCTTACTGGGAATAGTGGAGGGAGAAGATACATATTCAAAAATGAAGGTGATAAAAACCAAAAGGAATCAATAAAAATTAAATTAAAATGCTTCTGTGAATTTTCATCTGCCGATGTTCTCTGACAGATAGATTTCTTTCTTGATTTTAACAAGAGGAATGATGGCGAAGGCTAAGGGTGATGGAAGCTAAAGATGAAACTAAAGATAGTGAGGTGTCTGCAATTTTTACCTTCATGTGGAGCTCCTTTCTAAATGGTTTAGACATTCCCATTTCAAGAGGCAGGGGAATGGATTAGATGGGACTGCTTAAGGTCCTGAGTATGATTTTATATGTCATCATCACATCAGATTTTAAATTTCTCCATGAAAAGACTTGTGAACTGATGCAGAGTGGAGTAAGCTGAACCAGGAAAACAGTGTATACATTTACTATAACAGTGTAAAAGAATGAACAACAGCAACAACAAAACCCTAAAATTGAATGCTTTGTGATTATAATGACCAAGCTTGTCTTTCAAGGAGAGAAAAGGAAATGCACCTGCCTCCCTTCTTTGCAAAGTGGCTGTGGAACATTACATGTGCTATTCTTAGACTTGGTTGATTTGCTGATTAGTTTTGCTGAGCTGTGTGTTTTTTTCTTCTCATTTTTTTCTTTGCTAGTTAGGGGATGCAAAAGATAATTGAAAACTAAGGTGATAAAGAAAAATATATCAACAATATTAAATCTTTTAAAACTTTAAAATTTCTCTAGGGCAGGGAGAGTCTTTGGTGCATATACTGTCCAGCATGATTCCATGGATACACTGTAAGTGTAATAAAAATGGATAATATTATTTGCAGCTATATTAGTGTAGTTCTGGCTACTATCTTAGACATTAATAGTCTTAAAATCACAGGCTTATATATGAAAGAGAAATAAAGCAAAGAAAATATATAGAGATCATTCATTACATAGACTTTAAAAAACCCTTTATTTGAGAAACTACTAGTAGAAAATAACTTTAAGATTCTAGTCTATAAAATATCTAAGAAAAATCATTTATTTTAGGTTTGAATTCACTTGTCATCATGCAAAGTAATACTTTTGTACAATACTTTTTGTCACCTCTCTGGCTGATTGAAACTTTTGTGCAGAAAGTAATAGATCTAGATATTTGAATCCACCTAATCCTTAACAATGGGGTAGTATCATATAGCTGCTACCATCTCTTGGTTACCATAGCACATGACCAACTCCCTGCTAAAGACAGTCCAATGCTTTCTCAGAGTGGAGAACTTATCAACAGCAGCAAAGAGCTGCATATGCCAACCCTCACAATCCTAGCTTAGTGGAATGACATACACTGAACAGGCTCTCCTTATGATGTATATTAGTGCTGTCTTTAATCCCTATCCAACCGGATTTCATTTTGAAGCCAATAATTACTTCTTCAGGACCATGGTCAGCACAGAATATTCAGCTCTGTAAAGCTGAAATAAAATTGATCCAAGCACCGTACTCAATATATTACAGTGACTGAAATGAAAGGGAATGGTGGAGCGGAAATGAACTCACTGGCTTCAATTATCTTCAATTACCCTTTTGATGGAAGATAACCAGAAGATATTTGCACTACTATCTCTTGAAGCCACAAAAGATGCTTAGGTCTTCTTTGACACTTATTGGACACTACTTTGTGCCTTCAGATTGTTTATGCTGCTATTAGTTATTAAATATAAATGTTTCATATCTGACACATGCTGCAGCCAACTACCTGACAATTTACGAGGCTGCCTACCTTCTGGTAAAAGGCACGGGGTATGGAAGCAGACCACCTCGCCCCAGTTTAGATCAAGAGACTGAAGGATAGACGTCTAGGAGTCACCAAGAGAGGGAAGCAGCACACCATGTTTAGAAAGATTCATTCCATCTTTCAGTCCAATACCCAGAGAAAGTCTCTGACTGATGAAAGCTCTTACTATGATGGAAACAGTCCAACTGTAAGGCTGATCCGCAGTAGCTCTGTGTACATTGTAGGAGGCAATGGGGAGAAATTCAGTGAGTCCTTGAAAAAATACAAAAGCACAAGCAGCATTGACACCAGCATGTACTACCAACAAAATGAAGAGGATCAAGCATGGACCTACTCCCGGACTCAGGACTGTTTGCAATATTTACAGGAACTGTTAGCCTTGAGGAAAAAATATCTCAACAGCCTCAATGAATTGAAGGCCAGTCGCACCCATGGGATTTCTTCAACTTCTTCCAAATCATCTAAGGGAGCAAAAAAACCTTTTGCCCCATTACCTCTTAAGGAACATAAGGTAGGCACAACTGCATCATGGTAGAGAGATAAAATTCTTTCCAGTTGTCTGCCATAATTTTCTCTGAGCATTGTCCGGTTTTTCTCTTTCACTGTCCAGTTTATTTACTTACTTAATTTCTGAATACTTATTCCTCAGAACACTCCCTTTACTGTTCCCCAACCTGAGGAATGAGGGCTAGACTCTTTATTTCTTAATGCTGGGGAGGCGGAGAAAGATAACTTCAGGTACACAATATCTAACATTCAGATGAAAAGTAAAAATTCAGATACAATCAGATATTTCCAAGAATCTGCATTTGTCATTATATAAACCAAGCTGGAGAGTTAACTTCAGGTGTCCTCTTTAATCCAGGTGTTTTGAGGGTATTTATCTCGATGTTCACAGAGACACTCGGTGACCACATAGAATCCCTGACTCAGTATATAGAGGGGAGAGAACTCAAATTCAGGTTGGAATGCCTTGAATTGCTCCAATGTTCTGTATTTTTAAAGAAGGCCTTCATAAACCTTGTTTCATTTTGCCCTAACAAAAGGCTTGGTAGGTAGAGCATGTGTTACTGTCTTCATTTTATGAAGACATGGAGGCTAAAAGAGATGTTACATAATATGACTTCTATTGCATAGCCTCCTTCGTCACTTCAGCTTTGTAGACCTGAAAGTGATGATGTACTTGGATCTGAATCTCTGTTATTGCCTGTTCTTTTGTAATTTCATTTCTCCTTACCCCAGTGATTAGGCTATAAACTACTCTGGGTCAGGTCCTGTATTTTCTATTTTGTCTGTAACTCTCTAAAATGTGGTGCACGCAAGGCACACTTAATGAATGTTGAATGGCTGATTGACTGCCAAATCTCAGGTGTCATGGGGTCAGTCTGACTAATTGAAACTGTCTGTATTTAGCTCCAAAGACAAACAGTTCAAATAATGATTTGAACACTCTAAAAATAGGCCAGCAGTTCCCTTGGCATTTGTAGAAGAGGAAGAATGACTTACAGTATCCTCCTGGAATGCTATGCTTGAAATGTCATTCTAGATGTACCATATTACAATGGAAAGAACCCACTTTGGAGTCAGAGGTCATAGGTTTAAATCATACCTCTGATGCTAACTTTGTGACCTTGGGGAATTTGCTCAATTTCATTGACCTCAGTTTCCTCCTCTGTAAAGTGATGGCATTGGACTAAATGTCCAAATGAGGCTTATCATGGCTCTTGAGCTAAGATCCAATGATCTTCCTTCCAGAAAGAATTGATTGGTATTGTCACTGATGATAAATATCAATATATTGCTAAGAGTGAATCCCCTTCTTCCTTTTCTCTCCTTCTTATGTCTCTCTGAAGGGAAACAGGTAGGTTAGGAGTAGGGGCCATGCTATGGGTATGGGATAGAGTTTATAGGAACATCTGGGAAATGAAGTGAAGATCATATAAAAACTTTGAAAGTCCTTCAGAAATTATCCCACTTCCTTCCACGTCAGTCATCTGTTTGGAAGCAGCTGTTAGGAGTCAAAGATCGCAGAGAAGACTGTTTGTACTTCCCGATGTTCCTTGTAGCTCCTTTTTAGACTATGAGCTCCTTGAGGTCAGAAAAGTTGTCACTTTTTAGCTTTCTGTCCTACAATGCCTTGTATGTAGTAGTAGGTGCTTAATAATGTTTATTGAATTGAATTATGTTAATTGCTTAGAAGTAGCTACTTGTCTCATTTTCTTTTCTAGACTCTAAGCTCATTGGTGTAGGGACCCAATCTTACCCATCATCATGTCAAACACCATGCCAAGCTTAGATCTTTGCAAATAATAAGGGGCCAATAAATACTGAATCAGACTTAATTCATTTGAGTGTATTATTCTATCACTGAAAAAACTCCTCCCTGAGAGTCAAGTGGGGAGTGTCCATCCTCCATGTTCTTTTCAAGATTCATTGGCAGTCTCTCCTAATTGGTGTTCTGGGGAGAAACTGTCAGTGGCCTGAGGTCCTGGGTCTGTAAGCACTTTGGAAAGGGCTCCAGAATGGGAAAATCACAGTCACAGGTTCTGAGAATGAATTTACCTGCCTGTCTCAGAGTCCTTAATTACCTAACTAAAATATTTATTAAGAGTCAACTGTCTTTAGAACATTGGGTGAGATAGAAAGCTTAAGATGCAATCCTTTCCCTCATACAGCTTATAGTCAACACATACAAATAATTACAATACAAAATTGTACATCCTAAGCATGCTGTAGTGGAGTCAGCAGTAACCTAATGGTTCTCTTGAAGAAACATTTAGCACTGTCATCTCTCAGGGTTTCAGGGAGAATGACTACATCTGCACATTTTGCAGAAAGGTTGGTAATTTGTAACCAAATGGACAAAGACTACTTTATGAACAATTTAGTCTATGTCATGTCAGATGGTTTTGTTTTTGTTTTCTGCACCTGTCTAATGATAAGAGGCTTGTAGGGGATCGATTTACTTCAATTCAACAAATGTTTATTAAGTGCTTACTAGGCGCCAAGCACTGGACTAGGCATTAGAGATAAAAAGGCAAAAAGAATTGTTTCTTGTCCTCAAAATGCTTATAGTCTTGTGTGGGTATGTGACTTGCACACATATAAGTATAACAAAAGGCTATTTTAAGACTCAAGTTGAAAATTGAGGGAAGACAAGTGTTCTAAAAAATAGAAATGAAGAGAGAATGCATTCTAGACATGGGTAAGAATGCCAGAGATGGAGAAAGAACTTTAGAGTTTGAAGAAGAGCTGTTTTTAGTGTGAAGTTATCTGTAAGAAATAATGACACCATCTTGAAATGATGATTCATTAATGAACTTCTAAAAGCTTAGTTCTAATTAATTTATCAGAGTCTTAGGGTCTCTGAGAGAATGGAGCCCAGGATCAATAGGTTACAATTCAGAAATGAATTAGGACACTTCTAAAACAAGAAAGAAGGAAGGAAGGAAGGAAGAGAGGGAAATAGGGAGGGAGGAAAGGAGGAAGGAAGGAAGCAAAGATAAGTATTTCTTAGACATCAACTATGTGACAGGCATTTTACTAAGAGCTTTACAAATATATCATTTTATTCTCACAACCCTCAGAGATAGGTGCTATTATTTTTTCCATTTTATGGTTCTGGAAGCTGAAGTAAACAGGTTAAATGATTTACTTAGGGTCACATAGCTAATAAGTGCCTAAGCTAGATTTTAACTCAGATCTATTTGACTCTATGGTCAGTGCTCTATCCATTGTTCTACCTAGCAGCACTCGTCTAGAGTGGGACATTACTAAGATGTCTGAGGGTCATGAGGGCATTGATCCCTTGAAAAAAATGGGGGTGGGGTTATCACAAAGGAGCTAAATGAGAACTTGAGATAAATTTTATTGAGATAAATTTTATTTATTCCATGGTACTTTCAGTGATATAGACTCAGTAGCCATCTGACCTGGGTCATATCACCTTGTGTTTGAGAAATGAGGAATGAAAAGACTTCAGTCTATTATTGGTTTCCAACATTTGGTTTTTGTTTGTTTGTTTGTTTTTTTGGTGAGGCAATTGGGGTTAAGTGACTTGCCCAGGGTCACACAGCTAGTAAGTGTCAAGTGTCTGAGGCTGGATTTGAACTCAGGTCCTCCTGACTCCAGGGCCAGTGCTCTATCCACTGCACCACCTAGTTGCCCCAACATTTGTTTTTATAAGATTTCCAATTTCAAATTTTTCTCCCTCCCTCCCCTCCCTCCCCCTTCCCCAAGACAGCAGGTAATCTGATATGTGTTATATATGTACAATAATATTAAATATATTTCTGCATTAGTCATGTTATAAGAGAAGAATCAGAGCAAAAAGGAAAAACCTTAAAAAAGGAAAAAAAAACAGCACCAAAACCAAAAGAAATAGTATGGTTCAATTATTATTATTGGATTAAAGTATTATTAATGCTTTTTGCTTTTATATATGGCAATTTCTAAACCTCCTTCTTACCAAGTACCCACCAACAAGCCAAAAAAATAAGTTAAGGAAAATCAATCAGCATAGCAACTCAGCTGACATGATATGCAATACTCCACACTCTTCTTCAAGGAAAGAGAGGGATGCTTTTTCCCCACCTCTTCTCTGGGAACAAGATGGATCACCTTAATTATGCATGACTCATCTTCATTTTATTTCTCTTTATCCTTATATTATTGTTGTCATTGGGTATATAATTTTCTGGATTCTATTAACTCTGCATTAGTTCATATAGGTCTTCCAATATCTTTTGGAATTTCTCATATTTGTCATTTCTTTTGTTGCAATAAAATCCCAATACAGTCATGTGACAATTTTTTAGCCATTCCCCCAATCAATGGGTACCCACTTTATTACCATTTCTTTACTATCCCAGGAAATTCTACCATGAATGTTTTGCTACAGACTCTTTAAATCTGAATTGGTCAGCCAGCATGTTGTCATTCTTAGCCTTTCTTTCATGCGATTGAGTTAGTCAATGAGCAATTTTTTTTCAAAGGCTGCTCCATGTAAATCATAGAGATGGACACTGTGAGATAGTTTTGTAGGAAGGACACTCCACTTGTCCATATAATATACAACAGAATCATCAGCATCTACTGTGGTCACTCCAACAGTTACACCATTGTCTCCTTTCCTTCTCCCCATTTTGCTTTTGGGGAGCCAAATCATAGCATTGGTTGGCATTATCTTCCTTTTCTCCAGGAAAAAATCTCTGGTTGAATAGGTAAGGGGGTGATAGGAGGATTTTTTTCTCCTTTGCCCTGGGGGGTATGTGACAAGCACCCTTCCTTCTGCCAATTTATTACTTCTTTTTTTCCCCCCAGAAAGTTTTCCCTGATTATTTCTACCTAATTTTGATTAATTCTCTACTTTGACTTCTCACAGCACTTAAGTTTGAAATTTTGGTATATTATTTGGCATTTGTTGATTTGATAACTGGAAAATATTTTAAAGTTATAATAGATTCCCAACCAGATCCTCCAACATACTATTTATTTATTTATTTATCTATTTATTTATCTATCTATCTATTTATTTATTTTTTCCCCCAACATACTATTTATATAATTATCTGGCCACTACTCTATTAGGGAATACATGTATACAGGGTGTTTCAAAGACCTTAGTGTAGTATTAAGCTGTTAAGTGTTCAATATTGAACAAATTCTTGATTTTATCATTGTGAGTTCTACCCATGAAGACTACAATATCTCCTGGACTTAGTCTGCTAATTTTTGTTTTCCCCAAATTTCATAAACATATATATATGTGTGTGTACGTACATGCGTGTATACACATATACACAGCTATAGTATACACATGTTTCTACATACATCCTATAGATGTATGTGCCATATGCTATACACACATATAGTCTATAATATATGTGTGCATGCCATATAGTATGTTTTATAACGTAGGTATATACACATATAGTAGACCCACCTACACCTATAGTTTATATGTATAGACATGTATATTATACTTCAATGTACTTTAATATTTTACTAAGTACTGCCACATATGTTTTTGTTCAGTTGTTTGAGTTGTGTCTGACTCTTAGTGACCCTACTTGGGGTTTTCTTTTTTTCTTTTCTTTTCTTTTTTTGGCAGGGCAATGAGGGTTTAGTGACTTGCTCAGGGTCACACAGCTAGTAAGTGTCAAGTGTCTGAGATCGGATTTGAACTCAGGGCCTCCTGAATCCAGCGTCAGTGCCTTATCCACTGCGCCACCTAGCTGCCCCCTATTGGGAGTTTTCCTGGCAAAGATACTAGAGAGGTTTGCCATTCCCTTCTAAGTTCATTTTACAGATGAAGAAACTGAGGCAAACAGGAAAAACTATAGTCAGGCCACCACCAGAGCTACCTCAGGGAGGCCTTTTGATGTACCTGTAGCATCAGAGATTTAGAGCTATAAGAGATCATAGATGCAACCCAGTACAGCCAACTGCCCTGTTTTACAGATAAGGAAACTGAGGCCTGGAGGGACAGTAACATATTCATAACATGGATAGTGAGTGACAGAGACTGAATTCAAGTTGGGCCCTCTAATTCTCATCTTGAACTCTTTCTGCTATAACATTGAGTGCTTGTAAAAGGCTCACTGTAGTTATGTTCTTTTGTGACTCCTTAAATTCTACCTCCTAACCTCATTACTTACCTGGTAAGACCTTTTTTTTTTTGGTGAGGCAATTGGGGTTAAGTGACTTGCCCAGGGTCACACAGCTAGTAAGTGTCAAGTGTCTGAGGCCAGATTTGAACTCAGGTACTCCTGAATCCAGGGCCGGTGCTTTATCCACTGCGCCACCTAGCCGCCCCCCAAGACCTCTTTTTAAAAATAGAAACCCACACTATTTTTTGGAGACAGTAGGGGTTAAGTGACTTACCCAGGGTCACACAGCTAGTAAGTATCTGAGGACATATTTAAACTCAGGAAGATATATAATACATGGAAACTCCACACACGTGTACACACCCACCCACATATATACTCTAAATATGTATGTATGTGTATTTATGTATATTTGGTTTTGGTCCACATCTATAAGTTCACTGGTATAGAGAACCCTTGGTGTAGAAGTTCCCTCCACTGAGGCAACTCATCAATCTATCAGTAACTCATTTTCTTAAAAGATCCCCTGAAGGGCATTTAAGGCTTAACTGACTTGTCTGGGGTCAGCTATTATAGAGAGAGAAGCAGAACTTGAACCCAGATCTTTGACTCTAACTTGACCATTTGTAAATGATGATAAAAATATGAAAATAAAGAGCATGAGTGGCAGTGAGGTGGTGCAGTGGATAGAGCACTGGCCCTGGAGTCGGGAGGACCTGAGTACAAATCCGGCCTCAGACACTTGACACTTGCTGACCCTGGGCAAGTCACTTAACCCCTATTGCCTCAAAAAAGCATTTTTTTAAAATATAAAAAGGTCTTACCAGGTAGGTAATGAGTTTAGGAGGTAGAATTTAAGGAGTCACAGAAGAACAGAACCACAACGAGCCTTTTACAAGCACTCAGTGTGAAATGTATAGCGGAAAGAACTCAAAACAAGAATTAGAGGGTCCGAGTTGAATTCAGTCTCTGCCACTTACTAGCCATGTGTGAGCAGGTCACTGCCCCTCTGGGCCTCAGTTTCCTTATTTGTAAAACAAGGCAGTGAGCTGTATTGGATTGCCTCGACAGTCTCTAGTAGCTCTGAATCTCTGATACTATAGGTACATCAAATGGGCCCCCTGAGGTAGCACCTGTGGCCTGACTATAGTTTTCCCAGCACCTCGGAGAAGGGAAGGGTCCAGCCTCCTGAGAGGGGGTGAAACCAGGGAGGATGAGCTACAAAGAGCAAGCTTAGGAAAAGGATCCAAACAGTCCTACAGAGGTTAGAAATCTGGACAAGAAACGCAGTAGGCTTTGGTTTGGAAAGCTGCACACTATTCTATGTGTGAAAAAATGTAATTTGAAATGCAGACCTGCGGAGGGGAAAGGAAGCTTGAAAGGGGGCGATTCTGCAAACCACTGAAGGCTGAGTGTGAACAGCAAATTGGACAAGGGCCTGAAATGCGATCTGGCAGAAGAAAAGGCTCATTCTATTTAGAGCTGCCTGTAAGGTTGCACAGAAGTGTCATTACGTCATGGAACACTGTCCCTTTGCTCAGTGTGACACTAGCAAGCCTATGGAGGGAATGTGGGCTTCTGGGTTTAGTGAGGAGATAAACTGATGGCAGCAGTCCAGAGAAGAGGGGAAAACACTGAAGAGAAGACAAGATTGATTGAGAAGCAATGTCTTGGATGGACACTGGAAACTCCCCCTATCAGTATTGGTTCTAAAGGTGAATTCAATATAGGTTAACCCTGCCTTGGACCTCATCCCTCTGAAGGAGTTTAGTTATGGAGGTACCTTAACAAGCTCTGTATAAGAGAGCTACAGTTATACAGTAAAAGGAATCCTGAGCTAGGCACTGGATGGCCTAAGTTCTCACCCTAGTCCTTACCAGCCACTGATTTTAGGCGAGGCTCTTTCTTTGTCTTAGTTTCTTTATCTGTCTGTAATCTGTGGACCAGAATGCTAAGCTCTAGGTTTAGGGGGTTCAGTCTCCTGGACTTTACTGGCTATCTGATTTGGGGCAAGTTTTCTTCCCTTTCTGTGGCTCAGTTTTTTTATTCGTATGTAACCTGTTTACTGGAATGCTAAACTCTGAGCTCCTATGTCCAGTCTTAGAAGATAACCCCTCAGAGGATATTCTTTGACTGAGACAAGTTGGCTATAACTTGTGTGTAGTTTCCCAGAGATGCAGATAAAAAAATTCTCCAGATCATCTCATAAAAACATGTAAAGCAAAAAAAAAAAAACAAAAAACAAACCCCAAACATGTACAGGACGATCTTTATTCCACCTTGTAGAAAATGCCAAAAATATACATCCTAAGAGTTTTGGATTCCTCCCAGAAGGTATCAAGATCTAGAAAATAGGTGGGATGGAACAGAATAGCCCTTTCACTATGGATTCACAGGGAAATTCCGAGGGGATCACAGAGTTTGGGGCTGTAAAGCTTCTAATAGCTGACAGGAACACTGAATATGCATGAAGCATCCTTCCCAGGTCTTAAAAAAGTAATAATAATAGCTAGCATTTATATGGTACCTACTATATGCCAGGTACTATGCTAAGCACTTTACAAATATTACCTCATTCAAGAATCTCACACCAAACATGGAAGGTGGGAACTATTATTTTCCCCATTTTACAAAAGAAGAAACTGAGGCAGGAAGTAGTTAAATTACTTACCCAAGGTCACACATATACCTGAGTATCAGTATATGAGGCTGAATTTGAACTTGTCTTCTTGATTCCAAGGCCCAGCGCTCTATCCACTGCACCACCTAATTGTTTTGATTAAGTGTTATAAGCATTAAGAGATAGTGTAGCAGAGTGGATAGAGTAAAGGACCTAGAGTCAAGAAGGCCTGGGTTTAAATACTATCTCTGATCCATGCTAACTGTGTGACCATGGACAAGTCTATTGCCCATTTAAAAAAATGTTTATGCTTTAGTTTTCTTTATAAAAATAAGAGGGTTGAACTTAGAGGTCTTCAGGTCTTGTCTTGACTGAAGGCCTGCTTATTGGCATCCTCTTTCCATTTTTATTTTTGCAGTCATTGTACACAAGGATCTGGGCACTAGGAGTTTCCTAAGTGCAAACCAAGCCAGGCATTTCCTCCTCCCATTCCCTCTTTTGGTTACTTACAGCCTGTCTCCAAAAGTCTTGGTGAGATGTTTTTTGTTTTTTGTTTTTGTTTTTGCAGGGCAATGAGGGTTAAGTGACTTGCCCAGGGTCACACAGCTAGTAACTGTCAAGTGTCTGAGGCTGGATTTGAACCCAGGTCCTCCTGAATCCAGGGCCAGTGCTTTATCCACTGCACCACTTAGCTGCCCCCTTGGTGCGGTTTTAATAATTTAAATAGCTTAATAGTTTAATAGTTTAAAACTGCTCTAAAACAAATTACTAGTTAAACCTAAGTTTTAGTTTTATTAGTGTTAACTTAAAAGTAGTAAGTTAGTGCAGTAAAGACCTTTGGGGTACCCTATATCATAAACATTCCACAAGGACGAGTCATTCACCTCTGAAGCCCTTTCAGTTCCAAACTCTCTGTCCCCAGGTTCCACACCTGCTCTGCTCTTCATCTCTCTCTGTTACCTTATCCCCCATCATTACTTCACTCCATTGTCTCCTTTCACAATGAATATTCTCCTTTATCCCAATAAGAAAATAGGAAAAAAACCATTTCTTTCTCTCTACTTTTCTTGATGGTGATCTGATGTAAGTTAGGAGGAATTCCAAGCCTAATGGGCTTAGAGGTGCAGAGGGAGCTAGGAGAGGGGATGGTTGTGGGGAGAAAAAGCTTAACAATCACCCATCCAGGAAGAGATTATTCATTTCATCCCTTAAGGTCAGCCAACTTTGGAAGCAAATGAAACGTCTCTATATAAATAGCCAGGGTTCAGCTTTTTTCCCCTTTTAAACAGTTTTTATTAGAAATTAGAAATTCACCAATAAACATGGACATTTCCATACACAAAGAAGTCCAGAAAATTGTGATTATACAAGAGACCACAAATCCATAACATAAACTTGTTCCTTTTAATATATATTAAATGGTCCAGCATTGCTCTGCCTAAAGGTGCCCTACCTCCCTAAAACTCCTCTCTGGTCTCCTGTGCATTTTACAAATGTGTCATTTAGACAGATATAAAAAACAAAATAATGGTTTTAATTATTTATTATATAATTACATATTTATGACAAATAATATAATTGTTTTATCAGTCATATAATTATATAGCAATTATACTTTTATTATATAATATGCATATTTGTAGTAATATATATTATACTATTATTTTATTTTATGATATTATAATATCTAAATGTATATTTAGATATCTAAATACAACTATATAATAATAAATACATAAATAAGTTGAAACAAATAATAAAATATATTTAAAATATAAAAATATAATTATGAGACATTTAAAAAATGTACAGGAGACCAGAGAGGAGTTTTGGGGTTGTAGTGCACATGTGTGTATGTGTATATTCTTTATATTGTTCCCTTATATACATCATGATCACAACCCCTTTATCATCTCCCCATTCTCCACCCCTACATATGAAGCCCTTCCTTGCAACAAAGAATAGTCGAGCAAAATGTACTTGAGTTGTCATGTTATGACTGGAAGGGTTCCACTTTGAATCCAGCTAGGTGAGCCTTAGGAAGCTTAGAGGCCACAACTTAGAGTTATTGTCTTGGAGATAGAAGGGCATATGCCTTGAACAACATAATGATCTGGTTTGATATTTCATCCCTGAACTGGATAATAAATAGAAAGTCTGAAAAGCAGGTAGATGTGACTGAAAGACTTGGGAGGCAGAGTTGTGGGTTCGAATTTTACCTCTGCCACTGAATAGCAATGTGATCATTGTTGTAAGTCACTTAGGTTCTCTTAGCCTCAGTTTCCTCATCTGTAAGATGAGGATAATAATAATAAACTACCTCACAGGGTTGTTGTGCAGAAAGTGTTTAGGAGAACTTTTAGTACTATGTAAATGTGAGTTATTTCAAATAAAACCAGATTAGGAAAGGAAGAGAAACAGTCATTATGAATGCCATGGGAGATGGAACAGAGTTCAAATCCTTGGGGAAGCTTGAAGAAGTTGTCAGAAATGAACAGAATGAGGTTTACTAAGACAAATGCAGAAGTATAGCTTGGGAGAAGGAATGACCTACGCTGAAGCAAGATTGGGCATGGTCAGGAAAGGGAAATATAAGGATCTGGAAGACCGGAATTAAAATCCCATCTCCAGAAATAATAACCATATGACCTTAGGCAAGTCATTTCAACTCTCTGCAAAAGGGGAACAACATATCCATATTACCTCCCTCACAGGGTTATTTTGGAATTCAGATGACTATATATGTATGCGTATACACATTGTATATATTATATATGCATGTACACACACAACACATGTATATGAACGGACACACATGTGTACACATCACACGGCATATATGTGTATGACACATGCATATGTGTACATGCGCGTATACACGTGTGTACACACATATTTTGTTATTGTTATTGTTCATAGTTTTTCAGTCATGTCTGACTCCTAGTGACCCCATTTGGGATTTTCTTGGCAAGGATAATAGAGTGGTTTGCCATGTCCTTCTCCAGTTCATTTTACAAATGGAAAAACTGATGCAAACTGGGTTAAGTGACTTGCCCAGGGCCATACAGCTAGTGTTTGAGGTTAGATTTGAATTTAGGTCCTCCCGACTCCAGGCCTGGCATTCTATCCACTGTGCCACCAAACTGCCCTTAGATTATGTATGGGAACCTTAAAGCTATTATAATGATAGGGTTTGTAGCTAGAAGGATCTTTAGAGAGCGTCTAATCCAATGTCCTCATTTTACAAATGAGGAAACTGAGGTCCAGAGAGGGGAAGTGGTTTTGCCCATATTCCCAAAGCTAATCAACAGCAGACCCAGCATTCATCCTAAATCCTCTGACTCCCAAGTCCCGGAGTCTTGTTTCCATGCTATAGCTGCCTTGTTAGCATAATGGCCAGCATTTATACAAGTGCTTTAAACTTTGCAGTGTTTCCCAGACATTATCTCATTTGAATCTTGTGCTCAATCTGAGAAACTAGTGTGACGGGTATGATTATTCCCACTTTAAAGATAGAGAAACTGAGGCTTCAAGAAGGTAAAGTGACTTGGGCAGGGTCACATATCTAGTAAGTGTTTAAAGTAGGATTCCAACTCAAGCCTTCTTGTATCCACATCCAACATTGTATCTGCAATGCCACAACAATGCCTCTAGTGCTGGGGGGTGGGGGGGGTGGAGGGAGGGATCCCACTACAAATGCTTTGCTTTCAGTGACAAATAAATCGCTTGGACTCAATGTGTCTGGCCGAGGAAGGCTGGAAAGATGACCAGAGTATGAGAAGAGGTCTTTCCGTGGGAAGGATTGATCTCTGAATAACAGAGTTTTGGTCCCTCAGAGTATAGATTGGTCAGGCATAAATAATGTTCATGGCCATTTTTCACTTTTCAGTCACAATCAGGATTCAAATGCTCTTCCAACAGAAATAAGTTTTATTGTGATAAAAGGATGAATAGCCCACCAAAGGCTTCTGAAGTAGACCCAGAAGAGCAGTCTGTTCTAGGTCGGCTCACAAGTTTACTTGTCTAAGTGTCTAGGTGTGGCTGGAACGGTCCCAGGAACACAGTGTGAGGGAAAGAGAATCCTGAAACTTCTCCTGAGATCTCCTGAAGCCTATAGGTTTAGCACCAATGAGTTTTTGGAAGCCAGTAAAATGTTCCCATGTTTGAAGTAAATAGGCCGGGCTGCAGCTTTGAGACTAGGCTGGCAAACTTTTGAAAGCACAAAGGATGCTGGCAATATAAGCCATAAGCTAGGTTGATGGTCCGACAGCAATTTATTTAGTTAAAAGTTTACATGCACAGATATCTCCCCAGGGATAGTTCCAGATGACTCCTAAGAGGTTCACACGAATCCAGAGAAACAACAGTAGCAACATTACCTAAATTTGGCTTCGGCCCAACAGTATGAATAGTCAACAAGGCCAAGCTCTTTTTCCTATTGGTTTCTTTTGTTAAGTCTTCTAAAGGTAAGAGATCAATACTTGTTTTCTTTAAGTGTCCAAATGCCGGGTCTTGTTGAAACAAGATGATTTATTCAGACTGTTTTGAGTCTATTTCCAATGTCAGCTTTCCAGTCATTTTAAAAATGAATAGACTGGGTGAAGTGAAGGGTTAATTGGCAAACCACCTGGGTGAAGGAGGCAGGGTTTCTGTGAAATCCTGGCTCTGGAATCAGAACCCAGACTCTGTGGTTTCTTATCTGTGTGACCTTGGGTAAGTCACTTAAACTCCCTAAGCCTCATTTTCCTCATCTATAAAATGAGGGATTGGATTAGATCACTTTGGAGGTCTCTTCTAATGCCACATCTACAATAATAAATGCTACAATTTATATACTACTTCAAGGTGGGCCAAATGCTTTATAAGCTCTTCATAACAATCCTCTGAGTGTTTGTTGTTCAGTCATTTTTCAGTCGTGTCCACCTCTTCATGACCCCATTTGGGAATTTCTTGGTAAAGATACTGGAGTGGTTTGCCATTTCCTTCTCTGGCTCATTTTACAGATGAGGAAACTGAGGCAAAGACAGTGAAATGACTTGCCCAGGGCCACACAGCTACAGTCTGAGGCCAGATTTGAACTCAGGAAGATGA
Organism: Dromiciops gliroides; assembly: GCF_019393635.1. Classification (NCBI taxonomy): domain Eukaryota; kingdom Metazoa; phylum Chordata; class Mammalia; order Microbiotheria; family Microbiotheriidae; genus Dromiciops; species Dromiciops gliroides. Next base: position 571,983,205 of record NC_057863.1, on the reverse strand, counting down.
GTCTTCCTGATTCCAAGCTCTGTCCACTGCAGCATCTAGCTGCCCCATCCTCTCAGGGAGGGAGGTGCTATTATTAGCTCGTCTTATGGATGAACAAACTAAAAGAAGTGAAGCAGCTCATCCAGGTTTATCCAGGTGGTAAATGTCTGAGGCAGGATTTTGTATCCAAATCTTCCTGCTTCTAAGATGCCTCACTGCCTCTAATTATGATCCTATGCTGCTAAATTAAATACTCAAGGCAAAATTAATAATAATAACTATAATTTATATATCACTTTAAGGTTTGCAAAAAACCCATTTCAATATATTATTGCATTTAACTATTACAACAAATGTGGGAGGCAGGGACTATTTTTTTTTTTTCAGGGCAATGGGGGTTAAGTGATTTGCCCAGGGTCACACAGCTAGTAAGTGTCAAGTGTCTGAGGCCGGATTTGAACTCAGGTACTCCTGAATCCAGGGCCAGTGCTTTATCCACTGCTCCACCTAGCTGCCCCGGCAGGGACTATTTTTACCCCCATTTTACAGATGAGGAAACTGAGACAGAGAGTGTTTAAATGATTTGCCCAGCATCACATAGCCAGTAAGTATCTGAGATCAAGTTTTGAACTCAGTTCTTCCTGACTCCAGTTCCAACACAATATCCTTTGTACCATCTTTCTATCTTAATTGAGATATATTCTTTAAACACAACTTGTTAAGGGTTGTCCTTCATCAGAGACTTCCCAGCATTGCAAGAAATCATAGACTTAATAGTTCTTTTCCCTGGGGGGTCAGTCTAAGTAGTTCAAATTATGTTTCCTTCTGTCTGCTTTATCTTCCACAGACTGCTGTCTCTTAACTGTAGCTGTAATATTTCATTGTAATTAAAGTAACTTTTTTTAAGTATGAAGAAGTGCCTGGGGCAAAAATAAGTAATGATCAAAAAACAGAAAGTCAAGAGACTTGGGTTCAGGGGTGTGCTGGCAAATATTTTACAACTGGCTGGGGGCAGGGGGTAGGGGGAAATATATGTATGACACATTTTAAAGTTTAATTTACATTATTCACATTTTTCCCAATCTCTCTTTCAAGTCTACTATAGGCAATGAACACAATAATAAATCAAGCCCTCATTTGTAGTTTCTGCTGAATTTTGAAGTGTAAATGTTCACAATGAAAATTTAACAGCCAGCTCTCACTGGCAGGTTTGAGCTGATTCCAGCACATTTTGCCTAAGGTCTAGTCTTGGCTGTGTTTCTTATTAGATATGTGACCTTAGGCAAGTCACTACTTCTTCTAAGGCCTCATCTTGAGGACCCCTTCTGGCTCTCAAATTCTATAATCTGTGACGTAAATTCAGAAACACAGTTGTAATTGAATGCCAGATATAGCAAATGAGAGCTAGTGAATCTGATCAGCCACTGTTGGCTTTTAAAACTCAAGAGCTTAGATGGCTTAGCTCCCCCCTACAACCACTCACTTTTCCAATAAAAATGTCTCCAAAAAAAATGTCTTCCTGTTTCACGATTCAATGAAACATGCCTAGGAAATGACCTGGTTGATGAAAGAAACTGTTCAAATTACCCTGTTTGTGTAGAATTTGGGTAGACTTTTTTGGGGGAGGGGTGGGGCAATGAGGGTTAAGTGACTTGCCCAGGGTCACACAGCTAGTAAGTGTCAAGCATCCGAGGTCAGATTTGAACTCAGGTCCTCCTGAATCCAGGGCCAGTGCTTTATCCACTGCGCCACCCAGCCCCCCCCTGGATAGACTTTTAAAGCAAGCTTCATTTTACCTAAAGAGCTTTAGATGCCTGGCCCTGGCCAAATCATTTCACCATCTTTGCCTTAAATTCCTCATCAGTAAAATGAGCCAGAGAGGGAAATTGCAAACCAGTCCAGTATCCTTATGTCAAAAAGAAGTGATTAGCCATGGTCTGAATCTAAGAGCACACTCTATAAATATATAACAAAAAAAGTCAGCCTATTTAAGATAGTTTCTTAGAAATATGAATTGCATGTATTTGGACACATATGCAAGGGGCAACATGTCAGAGCACATGGAGTCAACCTTGAAGCTAAGAATTTGTTGTTGTTCGATCATGTCCAAATATTTGTGACTCTGTGGACCATACTGTCCAAGGAGTTTTCTTGGCAAAGATACTAGAGTGCTTCACCATTTCCTTCTCCAGCTCATTTTACAGATGAGGAAACTAAGGCAAACAGGCTTAAGTGACTTGCCCAGGGTTACACAGCTAGTACGTGTCTGAGGCCAGATTTGAACTCTGGTCTTCCTAACTCCAGGTCCTGATTCTCTATCTACTGAGCCACCTAGATGTGTTCAAATTTGGCCTTTAACATGTACTGGTTGTGTTACCCTGGGCTTAACTTCTCAGACCTCTAGGCCAGAGTTATCAAATGTGGGCTTGAGGGTTACAGGAGGCCAAGACACCCCAGTGATGCAGAAAACAGATTAAAATGCAATTGGAAATATTTTTTAAAATAATCAATAAAATACAATAAAATATATATAATGCTAATTTGTGATTTTCTAGGTCAATATGGGCCTATAGGGATCCTTATGTATAGTGGCCCCATTTCTATTTGAGTTTGACACTGCTGCTCTAGTTAGCTCCTTAAGAAATTTCAGAAAAAATGTCAACATGCATTGGTAGAAAGTTTCCTTACCTGGGAATTTTCTATACTATGGAAATCACAAGGCTAGTCCTTGTGTCTTATTTATACATAGATGTATGTTTATATACATGTACACATAGAGAAATATCATTGCGTTTCCCACCATGCCAAATTATAATTTTTACTCTTGTTCATCTGTAAGACTACAACATTTTTTCAAATTAATTTTTGGGGGAGCAGGGCAATGAGGGGTAAGTGACTTGCCCAGGGTCACACAGCTAGTAAATGTCAAGTGTCTGAGGCTGGATTTGAACTCAGGTCCTCCTGACTCCAGGGCCAGTGCTCTATCCACTGTATTACCTAGCTGCCCCTGCAAATGAAATTTTTTTTTGTCTTTTTTTTTTTTTTAGGCAACGGGGGTTAAGTGACTTGCCCACGGTCACACAGCTAGTAAATGTCAAGTGTCTGAGGCCGGATTTGAACTCAGGTACTCCTGAGTCCAGGGCCGGTGCTTTAACCACTGCGCCATCTAGCTGCCCCTGCAAATGAAATTTTAAAAATTTAAATATATAATTGCTTATGTCAACCTGAATTCATAAATATTTCTTGTAAATGTCCCATTTTCTGTTTTTCTTTTAGTTTTAACTATTTATATTGTGTCCTCAATCCCATGGTTTAGTCTCCTTATTAATTCACATGCTAATTCTGTCCTATCTAGTATCTATCTGTCTGTCTGTTTGTCTACCTACCTACCTACCTACCTACCGACCTATCTATTCATTCATTCATTCATTCGCCTACTTGTTTAGGTGGCTAGGTAGCCCAATGGATTGAGAGCTAGGCCTCAGAGTCAGGAAGACCTAAATTCAAATCCAGTTTCAGATACTTACTAGTTGTGTCATTTAGTCTTTGTGTGCCTCGGTTTCCTTCACCTGTAAAATGAGGATAATAATAGCACCTACCGCCTAGGGTCATTGTGAAGATCAAACAAGATAAAAATTGTAAAGAGCCTAACATAGTGCCTGGCACATAGTAAGCTATATAAATGTTATATATAACACCATATAAATGTTAACTTCTTTTATTATTATTACTATTATTTCTGTCTTCCATTGTAGCTTATCCACAATATATGTGCTATAACTCCCATGACATTGAGGTTATGAGACATAATAGAAAAAATCCTAGATTCAGAATCAGAAGACCTCGTTAGAATCTCAGATCTACCACCACTAGCTGGGCAACTTTGAGCAGGTCATTTACCATCTAGTACTTTAAAGATAATACCACCTACCTCACAGGGTTCATGTGAGATAAGCTCTTTGCAAATTGTAAAGCAACATATAACTGTGAGCTATTCTTGGTGAAGCACCTGCTATCCCCTGAAGACTACCTTAGGTTCAAGGCCCTTTGTGGGAGTGCATAAATAACCACTCAAAACTATAGCTCATGAGCCCCCACTGATAAATTTCTTTTTTTAATCAACCAGAGGACACATCAACTCAAACCAAAAGACATTTTATTAAATAGCATGGTAGGATGTCACAAGGAAGATTCCCCCTCTCCCTTACTAAAGAGGGTATATTCTACAGGTTATAACACAACGAATGGGAGAAGAACCCTATGTAGCCAGGGCAACTCACACTTCAGAGTCTACTGCTCCCTCTACTAGAAAGCCACCAGTGACTTCTTCCCCCCCCCCAGGGCAATGAGGGTTAAGTGACTTGCCCAGGGTCATACAGCTAGTAAGTGTCAAGTGTCTGAGGCTGGATTTGAACTCAGGTCCTCCTGAATCTAGGGCTGATGCTCTATCCACTGCACCACCTAGCTGCCCCCCCCTCGCCCCCCGCACCAGTGACCTCTTAATGGTCCCTGCTGAATTAGGGTCCTCTGCTGTTCTGTTCTTTCTTCCACACTATTCTTTGCTGGATGTCTCTATGTTTTCTATGGCCAGCTGCTGCTTGAACTTTTCCCCCATTAGAGGAGAGGTCTAATATTGTATTATACAGCAACAAGGTCTATTTAGCTCTTTTGTGATTTCAGGCCCTAGCCAACTGTATCCAGTTAGCTGACTAGAGAAACTTTTAGACATGTAAGTTTGTTTCTCGAACTCCTTTTCCCCACCTGCTGCTATCCAGCTCTCTGGGTCTAATTTCTTAGTTAAGGCTAAACATTCATTTAAAATCCTATCATACTTCTGGGTCACTAGACTGGTTCTATTCCAGTCGTTTCAAGGACTCTGCTTAATGAAATTGTAAGGAAGTTGGGGTAAGAAGATTATTTTTGATGCTTACAATGCCTCTGGTTACCAAGGAAAACACTTCTAGGGCTAGACTAAAAAGAACTGGGAGGAGCTGGTGAAATTGGTGATCTTGCCCTTAGCAACTAAAATTATGTTACTCTCCCATGGTATTATTCTAATCTGTGTACTCCTTCCATGAAAAGCCATTAAAACTCTCCTCTCTTTTTCTTTCTCTTGTTACCTCAACTCATTCAATAATAAGAACTCAATTTTATAGAGCATTTGTCAGAATCAGTGTCTGAGGATAAGTTTAATTGAATCTGCAAAGGCTGGTCGCTAGGAGGCTGCCTATGAGATAATGATTTTTTCAGGCGCAACAGTTCAAGATGTCCATGATAATAACTGAAACATATATAACACTTAAAGTCTACAAAGTGATTTGTATATATTATGTCATTTGAACCTCACAACCAGCCCCAAAGGTAGGCACTACTATTATTCCAACTTTACAGATGAGAAAACTGAGGCTCAGTGAGGTTAAATGACTTGTTGGTGATCACACAACTAGCAAATGTCATAGGCAAGATTTGTATGCAGTTCTTGACTCCAAGTCCAGCATTCCATTTACTATATAATACCACATTTTAGTTCAATCATTTTTCAGTCATGCCTGAGTCTTCACGACCCCATTTGGAGTTATCTTGGCAAGGACACTAGAGTGGTTTGCCATTTCCTTCTCCAGCTCATTTTACAGCTGAGGAAACAGAGGCAAACAGGGTTAAGGTATTTGTCCAGGGTCACACAACTAGTAACTGTCTAAAGCTGGATTTGAACTCAGATCTTCCTCACGCCAGGCCCAGCACTCTATTCACTGCACCACCTAGCTGCCCAAATGCTACATTATACTACCTCTGCTAAGGTACGGAGGGATTCCAATCCGCACTAGTAAAGGGCTTGCTCACACCCCTGAAAGCACAGATAAACTGTAATATGTTGAAATGCCATCACCTACAAAATGCTTTTCATATATTACTTTACATGATCTGCACAACAACGTGTTAGACAGATGGTACTGTAAGGGCTAAAGTTCTAGCTATCCTGTCTAAACTATCTAATAAGTGATTGCCAATAAATTATAAGCTTTAGCAAGAGTTTAAACTTTTAAGCATTTATTAAGGAGAATATGAATTTGGTGGAGAGAGAGAGAGAAAGAAGCCTAGATTCATCTATCTATTAAAGGGTGAGTGCATTCCTAGCTCCCTTCTCCACCAGAGTCCTCAGGAAAGAGTGCAAGCCAGCACGCCAGCCTCCCCCTTCTTCCTCCCACAAGCCAACGTCACTTCCTGACGCCAAAGAAAGCCACATGGTCCTGCCCTCAGGGGCCCTCTCCTCATGTTGGAGCTTTCCTACAGTAAGTGTCCAGCAGGTGGTGTCATTCCAATCATTACAGTACAAGCATTATGCCTATTTCATAGATGTAGGCATCGAGGCTCAGAGATTTGACCAAAGGTTACATAGGAATAAGCTACAGAATCAACCCGGAACTGTTGGCTCCAAATCTAGCTCCCAAATCATATGACTTCAATATTCTAACTTTGTAGTGCTCTGTCTCCCAGGTGCTATTTTTGGTGAAGTGACTCCTTTCCTTCTATCAGTGACAATGGTGACCTGCAGAGAATCTGACAGAGGCAAGGAGGCTGAGAGGCCATTTAACACACTGAGAGAAACTTTCAACATCCTAGTTCATAGTTATTTGAAAGGGAAAAGGCCCAAGAGAAGCTACAGGCAGTAGCCTCGGGAGCCATGTGTCAAGGGCTGCCTAAAATGGTATACCTTAAAAGAAATGGCATGCTTTACAGGCACAAACTGTCACTTTGTTGGGGAGGGAACATGCCAACTGCCCCAGGACAATGAAGGCTGTTTACTAAACAGGCCCAGGAAATCCTGGATGGAGAAAGATCAGTGGAAACTCAAATGTGATAACATAAGTAAAGCACATTGCAAATCCTCAAGTCCTACAGGTATAGCTCAGAGGAGAGATTGTGAGTTCAGTTCCACACTACCTCAATAAAGCAAGTCACATAAATTTTTTAGTTTCCCGCTGCATATAAAAGTGATATTTATACTATACTGTAGTCTATTAAGTGTGAAATAGTATTATGTCTAAAAAAAGAATGTACATAACTTAATTAAAATATTTTATTGCCAAATATCATCTGTGTCTTTGATGAGTTATAATCTTATGCTGGTGGAGAGTCTTGCCTTGATGCTGGTGGCTGCTGACTGATCAGGGGGCTGGTTGATGAAGGCTGGGGTGATCGTGGCAATTTCTTAAAATGATAACAATGAAGTTGGACAGATTGATGGACTCTTCCTTTCACCTGAGCACTTAGAGGCCATTGTAGGGTTATTAATTGGCCTAATTTCAATATTATCATGACTCCAAGAATAGGCAGACCCAAGGAGGAGGAGAGAGAGATGAGAAAACTGGTTGGTGGAGCAGTCAACATTTTATCTATTGTTTATGGTCTCATATGGGTGCAGTTCTTGGTGCTCCAAAACAATTATAATAGTAACCTTAAAGATCACTAATCACAGCTCACCCTAACAGATATAACAATAATGAAAAAGTTTGAAATATTTTGAGAATTACCCAAATGTGACACTAAGACATGATGCGAGCTCATGCTATTGGAAAAATGGCATCAATAGACTTGCTCAATGCAGGATTGCCACAGACCTTCAATTTGTAAAAAAAAAACCAATATCTGGAAAGTACAATAAAGCAAAAGGCATATGCAAGATATGCCTGTATATAAATGCTAGCAGTTGTTATTAGCTATGGACTCTGAGTTGTCTTTCTCATTCTCTTCCTCAGATATAGGTATTCTTCAGTTGGTAGAATTGTGGTTCTGTATTCTCTGCCTTTACTCCAGCAAATTTTTGTTGAAACAGATCTTTTTAATCCCATTAATTTGCAAATAGAAGACACACTATTTATTTCCATTTTAGATTATTATTGTTCGGTTGAGTAGCAATTCCATTCAGCAAACATTTGTTTCTTAACATCTTGGATGATAGTAGCTCGGTGCCTTCTCATCTCTCACTGTTGTATTACAGAAAATAGCACCAAAGAAATCCCCACAACTGAATGCAGATGTGATGGAAGCCATTGCTTTCTTTGATTCCATCATTGCTGAACTGGAGACAGAAAAATGTCCCCGAGCTCCTGTGGCAGAACCCCCAAATGAAGACGTTGACTTTGATGGTAAATACACCAAACACATGGAAAAAGGAGACATTCGAGTAGCCAAAGGAGATGGAGCAGGTGGCAAAATGGAGCTTGGTTAAGGCCATAGACTGATGCTGCCATCTTCCCTCTGGGGACCCCCAATAGTGCCTCCTGGTTAGCCCCACCCATGTCAAGTCTTTCAACTGCCATTCTACCTCTTGTGTATCCTTCTTCTTCCTACATCAATTGATTCAATATTTATTAAGCACCTACTGTGTTCATGGTATGAGGTGCTATGAATACAAAGGAAAAAATAAACTAGATCTTGTTTTAAAGGAGGATTTTTTAGGGGGCGGTGCTGCTCCTGCTGCTCCTGCTGCTGCTGTATTGCTCCCTATATCTTTAGCAGTTTCTGGTACATAGTGAGTGCTTAATAAATGCTTGTTTATGAAATGACTGACTGCTGCTCACATTTCCACAGCCTAATATCACTTATCTACTTTAATGGTATTTTATAGGAGAGAAGAACCATGGATTTGAAGAAGATTTAAGAACCTCACTTCAAATCCCAACTCCCCCACTTATTGCCTATATGACCTTGGGCCTCATTTTAAATATGAGAGTGTTAGACTAGATGACCTTTGACAACTCTTAAGCCACGAACCTATCGTATACACAGAAGGGAGGAAGGAAATAAGCATTTTTTAAGGACCTACTATGTGCCAGGCATGGTGTAAGCACTTTACAAGTATCTCATTTGACCCTCACTACAACCCCAGGAGGGAGGTGCAATTATTATTCTCTTATTAAAGTTGAGGAAACCAAGGCAGTGGAGGTTAAGTAACTTGCCCAAGTTAATATAGCTACCAAGAGTCAAAATTCATATTTGACCTTGGGTCTTCCTGTCTCAAGGCCCAGCATGACTGCTTCCAGAAATATAGTCCTTTCATAGACAAAGTTCAGTACAATCTCTGGTGCCCTTGGATTTAAAAAGGATTACTGCCCCATCCCTATTCCCCTACCACCCCATCTCAGAAAAGATTGAGAGAATTTTTCTCTCTTGGAAGGGCATATTATTAGCCTTTTCCTGAGCAAACTGGGTGGGTAAATTGAGCTCACTTTAAAATTACTATTTAACTTTCAACAACTTTGAAATAGGATTTATCAGCAGTGGTCTAATGAAATGGTGTTTTCCTTCCTGTCTTTATTCAATCAAGACCAATTTAGGAACGTGGTAGCATTTGGTGTGATTATTCCACAATTCTTGTGAAGTATAGCCAATGCCCAAAGTTAATTAAACTACTTTTGTTGTTCTTGATGGTCTGGCCTTCGTGGCAATGTGGAGGATATTTTGATCATTACTGGATTCTGTAAAATGTTCCCAAACTATGCCCCTCCCATGGATTTCCTAAGGCTGAGATCTGGAGAGGAATTTGTTATTTGTCAAGAGTCTGGCAGAAATGCTTTGGAAGGAGTTATAACTTTGTCTTGACTCTCAAAAGCTGGAAATAATGTGTTTTTTTTAAAACTTTATTATGAACTCAACAATAATTAACAAAACATTCCAAATACAAAAGAGGATTGAATATGAAACCATGACCTTCTGTTACACAGAATTTATCTACTAAAAGCACAAATAAAGTTTCATTTATTTATTTATTTGCCGGGCAATGAGGGTTAAGTGACTTGCCCAGGGTCACACAGCTAGTAAGTGTCAAGTGTCTGAAGCCAGATTTGAATTTAGGTCCTCCTGAATCCAGGGCTGGTGCTTTATCCACTGTGCCACCTAGCTGCCTCCATAAATTACATTTTTGAATAGAAGTTTGTTTTTCAAAATATATGTACAAACAAAATTTTAACATCAATTTTTTAAAAACTTTGTGTTCCAACTTCTCTTTCCCCCTCCACAGACACCTGGGTGACTCAGTGGATAGAGCTTTGGGCCTGGAGTCAGGAAAACCTGAGTTCAAATCTAGCCTGAGATATTTAGTAGCTATGTGACTTAATCTCTGTTTGCCTTAATCTACTGGAGAAGGAAATATCAAACCGCTCCAGTATCTTTGCCAAGAAAACCCCATGGAGAGTGTTGGCCCATGGGGTCACAAAGAATCAGACACAACAATAAAATCATCCTGTTTTTGTCCCCTTCTGAATTTTGTGAGTGTCCTGTGTATTTTTCAAGATTTAATTGACACTTTTTATCCTTTGACATCTTTGTCACTTTCCCCCAACCCTCTCCCTCTCTCCCATAGAAGCACTTCCCTGTACCCAATAAATGGTATCATTTTTTTTGGCCCCCAGACAGGAAATATCTTAAACTTTTCAACTATTTCCTTTACTGTCTTTGTATTTTATTGTTCCTGAGTTGGGATTCACCTTTCCCTGGTTAAAGAGCCATCATGTAGACAATCCCTCTTTCTTTCCAGTGGCAACCAGCTCCCAGGAACACAGCTTGCACTCCAACTGGATCCTCCGGGCCCCTCGCCGGCACTCAGAAGACATCACGTCTCATACCATTCGGATAGTGGAGAGTCATCTCCGGAAGAACATTGAGAGGAGGACCATCAGCACCCAGAGGAGGCTGGAGAGGCATCCCATTTACTTGCCCAAGGCAGTGGAGGGTGCTTTTAATACCTTAAAATTTAAGCCCAAAGCCAGTGAAAAAGAGTAAGTTCATAAGATAAAGACTTGTTGTTCAGTCCCATCTGCCTCTTCTTGACCCCCTTTGGAACTTTCTTGGCAAAGACACTGGAATGGTTTGTCATTTCCTTCTTCATCTCATTTTATAGATGAGGAAACTGAGGCAAACAGGGCTAAGTGACTTGCCCAGGGCCACATATCTAGTAAGTATCTGAGGCCAGATTTGAACTCAGGTCTTCCTGACTCCAGGCCCAGTGCTCTATCCACTGTGCCACCTAGCTGCCCTAAAATAAAGACTAAGAATGGTTTTATGTTCCTATAGTCTTTATGGTTTTTAAAATACTTTCTTCACAACAAGCTTGAGAGGTAATGAATGGGAGTTTGTTTTTTAATTCTAGACTGGGATTTCAGCAGTATTAAGAACTCACCTGTGTGGAAACTCCCATCTCCGGTGCATATCAACAACTTTTCTCTAAGATATAATTTTAGAAGAACAGAAATCCCCTTAATCAGAAATTCCCTATATGAATAAAACCACAGATTCCATCCCTATCTATAGTTTCAGTGACGTTCCTCTGATCTCTCTACCTCCAAGACTAGTTCTTTAACCACTGAACAAGTATTACCTTATTTTACAAATGAAGAAATGAAAACTCAGGGAAGTTAGGTCACTTGTCCACAGCAACACAGCTTGAGCTGAACTTTTATCTAAATCTAGTGCTCTTTCCATTGGTGAGGGGTCTGTCTCTTTAAGCATGCCCTTCCTCACCCTTTAACTAACAACCCCACCCTGAGGACCAGCTAGAATGCTCTCAGTGAGTCTCTCCTTCCCCCATCCTTATTACTCCCCTCTCTCCATGCCAACGATGTGTCATTGATGGAAAGCTCCAGCATTTGCCAAATGATCACCGCATTGCCAGGAAAGATTGAGAGTCAAAGGTTTCTTGGGGTCTGAGGTGCTAGAGAGGACAGCCCTAGGTCAGGTTTAACTGCCTTCTCTCTGCTTCCTACCTTCCAGCCTGGGGACGTCCAAGCAGATTCTCTTCAGCCTAACATGTGTAGAACCTGAGTGGGATACCGAGTTCTTCTCACTGGAGTCAATGACAGCACCAAGAGAAGAAAGCTACGAGACAGAGATCTGCACTCGACGGTGGTTCCCTTCAGAAAGTCCTTGGCAGCAGACTATGTACTGAGAGAAACGTTTTTCTCCCAGGTCCCGGACCCTTTAACTGGCCCGGTCAATCAGTTGTGTTCAGGGGAGAAGCACAGTGTGTTTGGTACAGTTTAAGACTAAAATACGTATGCTTCTTCTTCTTTTTTTAAAAATAACCACCAAAAGAAAAAAACCTGGCCTGGAATGGAGTCACACACAGAGCAGCTTGCCCCATCTTCCCAAGGCATTGTGCCTTCTTGTTGCCAAATAGACTTGCTTAGGGCACCACCTCCCACCGGAGGTTTTTGGTGGATTGTATAATGAAGGTATGGCTTTTGTGGAAGACCACCTCTAGTACCTGGTTTCCCTGGGGGCAGGCTGGGTTGCTTCCTAGACCAGAGACCTCTCTAGTCACAATCTCCAAGACTCACTGTTCTTATTCATTGTTTGCTAGACAGATCATTTTTCTCCTGTTCCCTCTAATGATCTAAGGCATCACGTGTCCAGGTGGCTTGGGCTAGGACAAAGTGCAGAGAAAGAAACCTTCCTCTGATCCAGTGAATAAGGTTTAAATTCTGGTCCTCCACACAAGTTTGGTAAGGCCCTCCTTTCCCAGTGTCTCCTTCCAGAAAGACCCTTACTGTGCACCCTTGGGGGGGGTCTCCTCCTTTCTGTAGGCCCCTCAGATCAGAGGGGAAAAATTTAGGATATAGTTATCCCCCATGCTCCAATCTTCCACACTTCCTCCTTTGCTCTAGTTAGAGTTCAAGGGAACACTGACCCCTTCTTTCTCTTTGGTTGCTACACAGGAGGAATCTGGACCAACTGCTTCAAGATTAGAATAACTATTTTGTTCAGAAGGGTAGACTGTTCATTATTATACAACTGCTGCTATCTACCCTCCAACTCTTACTGATCCATTTTATCCATGCTTGGATACTTGGGGGAGGAGAACCAATGGGAGGAGAGATTCTCTTTTCTCCATCTTCTCCAACTCAATAAATCCATGGAAGATGAATGCAGCTGCCGTAAGACTCTCATCAACCACAGGGAAGGGAAGGAATCCAGCGTTTTAATTGCCTTTACCTCAGAGAGGACTATACTAAGCGCATTCTCTTCTTCTTCTTTTGTTTCTGCACTGGGCACTGGGGCCAGGGACAGGGCAAAAGGCCTCCTTTTAATCCACCTGGGACCAAGTGCTCCTTGGGGTGTTCTGACCACAGAAGTAGATTCCTCAAGACTCTGATAGGGTCCAAGAGATGACATTGACTTAGGCAGAGTTTTGCTTGTTTTTTCAGTTTTTCTTTTTGTGAATTTGAATGTATGATCCTAAACACCTTTCATTCTTTTAAGCACAAATCTACATTTTGATTCTACTGCTTTCTTTGGCTTTTTATACAGTTTCTATTTGCCAGGAGAAAATCCTTGGAACTGCTTTTAATCTTGTCTCAAATTTTTTTTTTGAGTGCCAATTTCAAAGATGGGTTTTTGTTTTTGTTGTTGTTGTTGTTGTTTTTACTGCTTATGCTAACACATAGCTGCTTTTACTAGCACATTTCTGAAGAAACCAGACATTTTAATCCCTCTGATAAATAAATGTTTGGAGGTCTTGAAGGTATGAGTCAACAATGTCATCCATGGCACACAAACTGGCATAGTAGAGTGTTAGACCTGTAATCAAGAAAACCCAAATTTGGATCCTACTTTGGATACATATTAGCTGTATGACTTTAGGCAAGTCAATTAACCTCTGCCTCAGTTTCCTTATGGGTTAATGGGGATAATAATAGCACCTACCTCACAGGGTTGTTGTGAGGATGAAATGAGATAAAAATATGTAAAGTGCTTTGCAAACCTTAATGTGCTAATAAATGCTAGTTTTATCTTAGAATGGTGATTAAGACATCACTGTGGGTCTCAGTTGTATCCCTACAAAAGCAACAGGAATCCCAACATAGGACTGTTAATTAAAGCAGGAAGGGTCCTTAAAGTTCATTTATTCCAACCCTTTCATTTTACAGATTAGGAAACTGAGCCCTGGAGGGGTGCAGTGACTGGCTCCCAGGTCACACAGATAGCAAATAGTAGGGCAAAAGATTTGAAGGAAGCAACTCTGACATTAGGTCCTACCCTCTTTTCACAAAATAACCCTTCTGAGTAATCAGAAAATATTCTACCATCAATCTAGCCCAAACTGACTGGGGCTTCATGTGGAGAAGATGCACTAAATATATTTTGCTTTTATAAATAAAGCAAAAAACAACAAAGAGCAGGAAGGGAGGAGTTGTGTGGAGTTTGGGTTGTCTTTTTTTCCATCTACTTTTCATGGGAAATGAGACTTTGTTTTTTCCCTTTCTTCTAAAATTTTGTATATTTGCCTACTCTAAGAATGTGTACAGATAGTCCTGGATGAAAATCTGGTGATTTGGAAACAGAAGACTCATGCCCTGAAATGATTTTTGTGCCTTGATTATGAAGGGATGGGACCAATGACAATATTTAGGTGCTGAATTTCAAGTACTGCTGCTAGTCCCTAAGATTTTGTCTGGGGGTACTCTTAGGTAGGGGAATTATCATTGAATAGAGGAGGCTTAATTCCCCAAGAACTGCTTTGACTCTTTCTTTTCCCTGTCCCTCTATCTCTCCCCATCAATATCTACCAGGTGTTTGACTGAATTAGTTGGACAGCCTTAATTTCATTTTGTTCCAAATGTCAAGAGCATGTCAGAAATTTTTAAAAACTTTTAAAAATTAGTAAGCATTTATTTTCTCTTCTTCCCATCCACCCAACTTTCCCATTCCAGAAAAAAGAATAGAAACCAAACCCTTGTAATAAATATATATGTGTGTGTATATATCTATACCTATCTATATATCTATATATCTATCTATTTATCTATATCTATATTTATATCTATATCTACTTATACATCTACATATCTATATCTACATCTATATATCCACACCTACCTCTACCTCTACTCCTATCTCTCTCTCTCTACATCTACATCTATATTCATATCATATCCATATTCATATCCATAGTCACACGAAACAAATTCCTGTATTGGGCAAGTCAAAAAGTAGATGTCTTCATCTTCATCTCGAGTTACGACCATTCTATCAGGAAATGGAAACCTCTGGAATCCTGCCTGGTCCCTGCATTGATACGAATTCTTAACTTCAGATTTGCTTGCCTTTAAAATGTTATTTTATTGTAAACCAACATCATTTCCTAAAAGTAACCCCTAAGGAAACCTTTCCTTGGGCAAAAGTTGAAGGGAGAAGAGATAACTTCTTACAGCCTCCTCTTAAACTCTAAACCTCCTTCCCCCTCCCCTCCAGTGACTGCCTCTTAGAAAGTCTCTCCACTACTCTCACATGCACCAATGATTCTCAGGAGTCTCTGGCTAGAATGACTTGGACCTTTATTGGACTTCTATGCCACTGGGGGCAGGACAAAGGGCTGGGACAGAGGGCCCCTTGCAGAGGGTCTGGCAAGCTTGAACTTGACTCCAGATACATAAACCTGTTAAGGGAGCTCTATCATGAGACCACATTCACATTAACCATATTGCTGATGGCATTATGACAAGCTAATCTAAATCCTCAAATTAATACATCTTGGGACGGAGATGACTCTACACTTCTCAACCTTATTATTTATTTAATTGTCCTCTTTAGGGGAATTTAGCGCCCACAAAAACTCACTAAACAGCAAAGTCTCATTCTAAATTGATCTAACATGAGGGTTTATTTGTAGCATGTGGGGCCCCCTCCCATGCAGCGCTCTGTATGTCACTGAGAACTATAGCTCCCAGGCCCCCAGTGATGTGTTTATTTTTATGAGCCAACTATATAGCACAGCAATTTATAACAAAAGACATTTAATTAAATTGCTTAGCAAATAAAGGGACAGGAAAAGATAAGCTCATTCATGCTCTCTTGCAGATTGCCACCCTGCCAACGCAAGAGGGCATACATATGCAGAGAACATGGTTTGGTTGGAGCAAACAAGTAGGGGGATACATATGTGACCAGGGTGAGTCTAGGGTGTCCAGAGCAGCTCACATTTCCAGCTGCCAATATCCTCTAGTGATTTCATTGCACAATCCTCCACTGTACATCTCTTCTCTTCTGGTTTTTATATCTCTGCTTTCTGACACACTCATCCCTCCTGGTCTTATAGCCCAAGTGATTCTTACCTACTGTCCAGGAGGCAGCTAGGTGGCTTATGGATAAAAGCACTGGAACAGGAGTCAAGAAGACCTGAATTCAAATCCACCCTCAGCTTACTAACTGTATGACCCTGGGCAAGTCATTTAACCTCTGGATGCTTCAGTTTCCTCATCTGTCAAATGGGAGTAATAATAGCATCTACCTCCCAGGAGTGTTGTAAGGATCAAATGAGCACTTAGGACAGTGCCTGGCACTTGGTGCTTAATAAGTTCTTGTTTCTTTCCTTTCATCTTTTTAGCCTCTTTAAGGCTATCTAATGCTTTGTACTACCACTTAAAGTATGTAGAAAGTTTCCCCTTGGTAGAGAGAACTACAGTATTTTTAGTGTATGGTATAGGACTGTGAGACACTGTTTTCAGCAAGGCAGCCAGCAAGAACCAGAAGAAGCCCCTCAAGCTAAGATGAAATTTATTCTTTTGATCCTTTTAGCCTCAAGGTCCTTGGTCTCAATAAAAACTCTATTTGACTTGGGTTTAGAAAATTCCTTCTAATTCCTGTAAACCCTTGATTTTGAGTCTTCATCCTCCAATCTCATCCCACAAACCCCACAGGAACTTTGTCAGAGCAGGAATGATCAGGAATGATCACTCACAAGTTCCTTCATGGTCGCCAACACAAGTGCAGCTAGGGATGAGAAGGAAGCCTGAGGGGAGCTGATAGGCCCATCAGCTTCCACTCCTTCTTCCCATTCCTGCCTTTATTAGGTGGTCTTGAAAATGGCTTTTGTGCCACATGTGAACTTGAATAAACCTTACCATTCTCTCTGCAGAAACCACATAGCCATACTCAGAAAGAGTACAGGAAGACAGAGGCAGGCATGACCTCATCAGGGTATGTTACTGCTTCTTTACTTGGTCCTGCCCATTGGAAGGCTCTCCTAAAGTCAGCTCTGGCCATAGGTTAACAGCCTGAATACTGGCTAGCCTACAGATTCTAGGGCTTCTGTGGTTTTTATCTTGGGAAGGAAGGAAGGAAGGGAGGGAGGGACAAAAAAATCACAGGGCAGCTAGATGGGGCAGTGGATAAAGCACTGGCCCTGGATTCAGGAGGACCAGAGTTCAAGTGTGGCCTCAGACACTTGAGAGTTACTAGCTGTGTGGCCTGTGGCAAATCATTTAACCCTCATTGCCCAGAAAAACAAACAAAGGAAGGAAGGAAGGAAGGGAAGAAGAGAGGGAAGAAGAAAGGGAAGAAGGGAAAGGGAGGGAAGGATCAAGGAAGGAAGGAAGAGAAGGAGAGAAGGAGGGAGAGAGGAAGGAAGATAAGAAGAAAGATAAGGAAGAAAAGAAGGAAGGAAGGAAAGAAAGGAGGAAGGAAGAAAGCAAGAAAACAAATATTTATTAAGCTCTTACTATGTGCCAGGCACTGTGCTAAGTGTTTTACAACTATTATCTCATTTGATCCTTACAAAAACTCTGGGAGGTCAGTATTATTATTCCCTTCCTTTTTTATGGTTGAAGAAACTGAGGTAGACAGGGGTGAAGTGACTTGCCCAGAGACACACAGCTAGTAAGAATCTGAGATTTGAAGTCGGGTCTTCCTGACTCTATCCACTGTACCACCTAGCTATCCTGGATGAACATTAGCTGTGTTATGAATCTTGAAAGAATTCTATACTTCCATGACCCTGTGATAAATGAGTTCTGACTATAAAATGATAACATTAATGTTTTTAACACACATACTGAGACTGATACATCCAAATGAGTGTTCCTTGAAAAGAATTCACTTGGGAAGCTATACACTTATTCCTACAACGTCACCACTGCTTGAAACATTTGGGAAACGGCTCTTTTGGACCTGCCTCTAGGATGTGTTCATAAGTCACACAAGAGCTCTGCCTCATAACTTTATCTTCCCACCTCATTAGCTCCAGATTGGTTGCCCAATTTTTTCCACCAGACTTGTTTCCTTGACTGTTTCAAAAAATCAAACTCAGCCATTGACCATTTGCCACCACAGGGCTATGTTCTTTAAAATGTGCCATGGTCTCTGATGGACATCCTAAAATGGTGGGCACAGCAGTCACATCAATGAAATCTGTACAGACCCTTCCCAGGGGACTGCTTTGAAGAATATAACACTTACTTACATGTGCCTATTCATATGTGTTTAATATCCCATCAGTCCCATTACTTTAAAGTTACACCTGATGTTTAGACTTAACAGAGCTCTCAGCCTCCCTTCCTGGGTCTGTTCTAACATAACAGGACATTGTACAAAAAGTCTTGCAAGTTGTACTGAGAGGATCATAGATGTAAAGTTGAGAGAAATCTCAAAGGTCATGTAGTCCAATATTCTTTTTTTAATAGATGAGAAAACTGAAGCCAGGGCAGTTATCTGTGAAAGGCCACAAAGGTAGCAGGATTTGAACCCGTCTTCTGTACCATGATGTACCTAAATTCTGTGTCTGAATTAATCATTAACCCATATTTAATAATTATGCCCATTTATATAGCTCTTTATAATTTGTAAGGTGCTTTCCTCTAAATAATTCTATGGGTTCAGTCACAGTATGTGTGCTGAAGCCTGAAACTTTAATAGTTTGGCATTTTGGCCCTAACCTGCCAGAACATATATTTATTATATTCAGTCCTGTTCACCCCATGGTAGAATCATTTCATCTTTGTTGTTCTACACCCAGGACTTAGCATAGTGCCTGGTACTTAGTAGGTGTTTGATAAATAAATGCTTGACGAATGAATGAATGAATGAATGAATGAATGAATGAAAGAAATCAGTGTGGTACAATGGGAAAAAACCGGCTGACTCTAGAGTTAAGGGATCTGGATCTGAATCCAGGCCCTGGCACTTAGTATCTGTGTGACCTGGGCCAAGAGTCCAGGACCTCTCTGGGCCTCAATTCCTCATATGGAACATTGGGATTTGGAGTGGGGAGGAGATAGACTAGAGGGTTTCTAAGGTCCCTTCTAGTTCCAGATCTATGATCCTATAAATCATCTGCCCCACTTTAGGGATAGGAAAATGGGAGTTCAGCTAAGTGGTTTGTCTATAATGACTCTATGATTCAGGGAATAATCCCAGAATTGGGATGGAGACTGTGGGCCTTTGTCCAGGAAACCACAGTTCTTCCTTTGGGCTTTGAAGGAAATATGCCTGTCAACGTTTTAAGGCTCAAGAAGCCAGGTGCAGGGGGATTCCTGTGGTATAATGGAGCAAGGGCTGCTCTCCTCAGCCCCTTCTTAGAAATTCTGGTCTAACCGTTCACTGGCCACACGGTGGAGCTTGATCCCTAAGAAATCTGTGGTCTCCCTTTTTGCTGATCACTGAAGAATGTGAAGTTGTAACAGAAGGCAGGATGACTAAGCTCTCTTCACTTAATTATGTGCCTTAATAATAGGAGTTGCTGTGGATGGATTGCAGACATCCATGTGCTGCTCGCTGGAGGTGAACTGAGTTCATTAACAGATTGTTGATGTTTTCTGAGAGTGCCTCAGTTCCCTTTGTGACTTTCCTCAGTTCTAAGGACATGATTCACTTTGGGGGGGGAAAAACTGAGTCAAACCCATCTCGTGTCAAACTCAGAGACTGGGGGTCATATGGTCAACTTACCTTTGCCAGTCTGTATAGAACCACAATGGGATTTAAAGCCAAAAAGCAGCTTTTCAGATTGAGGACTCTTCTTAGGTTACATATTTCACACACACACACACACACACACACACACAGAAGGGCAGGTGAGATCTGACTTTGCTAGAAGGAAGATATTTTTTCAGAAGGCTTGATGGTGTAAGAAAAACATAGATAAGCTTGCAGGAAATAATGAAGAACAAAATAAGCAGAACCAAGAGAATGTTGTACACAGGAACAGCCATATTTGTTTTAAGAATAACTCCTGAGCAAATAAGTCATTTTGATTATTATAAATACCTAAATTAACCACAAAGGACATATGAAGAAAGATGCTACATGCATCCAGAAAAAGAACTGCTAAGTAGAAGTATGGATAGAATGATTTTACATATTTGTGTCTAATGATAACCATCTCTAGAGGAGGGGAGGGGAAAAAAGAAATTGATATGATAACATATATTTAAAAGGAATAGCAAATTGTACAGTCATCTTTTAAAAAAATATACTATTTTATGGAAATACTTGTTTTATTCCATAAATTAAAAATAAAATAGTAATTTGAAAAAGGCATTATCTTTCTCTAGGACAGGTCTTGCTCAACTGCTTTCCCCAGAATAATTACAGTAATAATTGAAATTTATATATTGCTTTAAAATTTTCAAAGCATATCAGTAACAATGGCCATCCCATGGAGCATACTCAAAGTTGCCTCCCCTGTCCCAGTGTTTTGGGGTCTGCTTCTGGCTTTGTATGACTCAAAGGTGAAAGAAAGCAGGGGTATTCTCTGGAGTGAACTCGAACTGGGTGAGCACTTAGACCTTGGAAATCAGCAAATGCCACAAATTAGAGCTTGATTTATTGTTTCATTGATTATCTAGACTTTAAAAAAGTGATGGAGAAAATGTTAATAATGCAGATTAAACTCATATTTTTATTTTTTTAAATTCTTTTTTGTTTTGTTTTTGTGAGGCAATGAGGGTTAAGTGACTTGCCCAGGGTCACACAGCTAGTAAGTGTCAAGTGTCTGATGCCGGATTTGAACTCAGGTCCTCCTGAATCCAGGGTTTGTGCTTTATCCACTGTGCCACCTAACTGCTCCATCATATTTAATTTTTTGAGAGCTGGTTGTTAAAAACCAGCTCACCACTGGCCAAAAGGCTTGAATTTTGAGATGATGAGTCCCCCTGTTAGTTACTGAGCAAGAAGAGCTGAAGATTCAGTGAATAGTTTAAAGAGAGTGTTACTACTCTTTCTTTCTGGCTGAGAATCATGTCAGGACTGATTTCATCCACTTCCCTAAAAGGAGGTAGGAGATTGAGGAGAGGGATCTGGCTTGCCCTATCCAATAACCCAGATTAACATGTGGTTGTGAGCATATAGCATCTAAAATACATGTCCTGAGGCAGCTAGGTGGTACAGTGGATAGAGCACTGCCCTGGAATCAGGAGGACCTGAGTTCCAATCTGGCCTCAGACACTTCACACTTACTAGCTGTATGACCTTGGGCAAGTCACTTAACCCCAATTGCCTCACCAAAAAAAAAAGAAGAAGATCGGTAAAATGCAAGTCCTGTTTAAGCAAGCCTAAGCCAGAGTTTGGACTACCTCTTTTGTGTTTGTTTTTTCTTGATTTTATATTAATGTCTCTATCCCAAGAATGATATGTCTAGGATTGAAGCCAAATGTATGAGTCTGAGGTATCTGGAGGCCTTGGAACTGATCAAGTGGGAGCTATCTGGTGACAAAGGGAAGAGTTGGGGCAGCTAGGTGGTGCAGTGGATGGAGCACCGGCCCTGGAGTCAGAAGTACATGAGTTCAAATTTGGCCTCAGACATTTAACACTTACTAGCTGTGTGACCCTCGGCAAGTCACTTAACCCCAATTGCCTCACTAAAAAAAATTTTTTTAAATGAAAAAACAAAGACAAGGGGAAGAGTCTCTAGAAACTTCTCCAGTGTTCTTGAAGAACACCAATAAAAAGAGGATTGGCCCAACCCTGGCCATTTTTACTTTTTTATGGGCATTGTTTTGGACAGTGCTGAGCTGAGGTGAAGTATGAAATGTCTAATTAGCATTCCTTTATACTGTTTTATATTCTGATGAAGGTTGATTATCATCTCATCAGAGAGAGTACAATAGTAGTTTTAAATTAAATGACTAAATCCTATTTCAAGTTTTCTGTTGGTGTGCACTATGAATCTTTTGTGTCCATTGACATTTCTTTTGCATCAGGATACAAATACCTGTCAGCTAGATAATACAAGGATAGAGCACTGGGTCTGGAGTCAGGAAGCTCAAATCCAGTCTCAAACATTTACTAGCTGGCTAAGATGTATAAATGCTATTATTACTCTCCTTTTACACATTGGGAAACTGAGGTTCAGAATGTTTAAGTGACTTGCCCAAAGTCACATAGTTTATAAGGTATAGAGCCAGGACTCCAGTCCAGAACTTCTGAGCTCTTTTGGCTACACCATCAGGCACAGGTAAAGTTGATTTTGAATAATCCTTCCTTTTCCTTATGCAGGGTTAGAAATGAGAAGCTGAAAAAAAAATTGATATAGAATAGAACATAGCAAAGTGACAACAAGAAGGGCTTAGAACAAAGAGCAAGGTAATATTTACACTGATTAGAAAGTTCTTTGAACTACAATAAGAACAAGAAAAGATCGAGGCATCATTTTATTTGAGCAATTCTTATTCTCTGACATATATAGTTCTTACATTTTTCTCATTTCAGACCTGGGGACATTTATCTTGGCAATCTCACTTTTAGACAGACATAGATAGACAGACAGAGGCTTTATAAAGCCTTTACTATATGCCAAGCACTATGCTAAGTATAGAAGATACAAATGAAAGCAAGCAAGACAGTTACTGTCATCAAGTAGCTAACAATCTAATAGGGAAAAAGAATACTTAATGGAGAAACTAGAAAGGAGGTGGAGTCAAAGGCTGGAATTGTCTAGAAAGAAGTGTTGTGGAGGCGTGAAACCAAGCAAGATTACAGGAAATCTGGTATTTCAAAGCCCAAGAAGGTTCCAGGGGCAGAGGCTGATTATCTGGTAGGAAGGTAGAACAGATCAGAGCTTCTTAAACTTTTCTCACTCGTGACCCCTTTTCACCTGAGAAATTTTCACACAACCCTGGTTATATAGGTATATAAAATAGGTATGCAAATCAAACGTTTACTGCCAAATTTTTTTTACAACTCCCATATTCAGTTACACAACCCCATATGGGTTCACAACCCACAGTTTAAGAAGCTAGGATATAGATAATGGCCCCAGTGGAGATGAGTAGAGACAGCATGCATGGCAGGACATATCTAGTAGGGAGTTCTTGCCTCCTCATTCCACAGAAAATTTAAAAAATAAAAATAAAAAAGATCTCTACTCAAATAACACATTTTCCATGGGAGACAGGATATGCATTTTGCTGCATGTGATTGCATACCATGTTGAAGGAACATCATGGTATAGTGGAAAAAACACAGCCTCTGGATTCAGAGAACCTGCATTCAAACCCTTCCTTTGGGTAAGTTTAGATAAGTCTCATTCTTTCCCTGAGTTTCAGTTTTCTTCTCTGTAAAATGGGTCTCTCTGCACTTCCATTGCAGGCTCTGTAAAATAGTCTCATTGATCCCTTTTGTAGTATATCTATATACTAAGTATACTGTATTTAAATCAGAAGATATGTATATGGTGTATTTAAATCAGAATCATATGTGTGTGTGTGTGTGTGTGTGTGTGTGTGTATACGTATACCCACAATTTAAGGGAAGAAGTCTGAACAATAAATTTCACTTTCTGTGAAGAGGTTGGGTCAAAGGGAGACTTAAAAAATAGAAAGAACAAAAGCAAGGAGACTTGATAATATGCTGCTGGGAAGCTAGATAGCACAGTAGATAAAGCAGCAGCCCTAGATTCAGGAGGACCTGGGTTCAAATGTGGCCTCAGACATTTGACACTTACTAGCTGTGTGACCCTGGGCAAGTCACTTCACCCTTATTGTCCCACAAACAAACAAGCAAACAAAAAGATAACATGCTGGAAGAGAAGTGTGGCTTATATCTGTAGAATGCATTCCCCCTCAAAAACAGTGTTTGTACAACTGAAAAAACAGAGGCTAAAAAGGGGCTAAGTTCAATCAATTGTCAATGTCTCTTCAAATCCAGATCAGGATATGAAAATGTTTCTAGGGCATTTGTGAGAGGTAGTTTATAGGGTCCTCAGCTTAAGTCCTACTTCTTTTTTTTTAACCATGATATGGGGGTGAACCTGAGACCCCCCCAACCCAAGACCATACCAGTGGAGGAGAAGCTATGACAAGTATTACCAAACTGTGAAAGCTTCAGGAATAGGCCTGATGATACATTGACTGAGGACCAGCCTAACAAAGGTCAAAGAGGATCATTTCAGAAACTTGTCTACTATGCAAATTTATTGGTCACAGCTTCTGGAGAGGTAGCAATTGGGTTTGGTGGAGGGAGTATTTCCATGGAGGGAAACAGTCTGTTGAAATGAATTGGTTGTATAACAGATGCAATTAGCAAACTGGCATGGTAGATGGACATACTCAGTGGACAAGAGATGTTTACTAGATTACCATATGCAATATTATTAACAAATTATATTCACCAAAGAATCCAACTGGTTGTTAAAAATTCAAAGCCATTGTTTTGTGGGACATCTTCCCGGCCATTTTGCCCTGGGTATGGAGCACTTTCACAGAGCTGCTGGGTTCTAAGAATGATAAGCCATCTGGTACTTAACATTAGAATCAAAATTAGCTTGGGCTTTTTGTGTGTGTGTATGTGTGTGATGCTTAAATTTATTAGAAAATCCAAAAGCTTAATTTCCACTGAGTTGCTGAGACCTGCCATCTGCTGCATGGGAAAGAAAATGGGGTTTTTTAGCATCCATTTATTGTGCAATGTGAGTGAGTGAGTGTGTGAGTGTGTGTGTGTGTGTGTGTGTATGTGTGTGTGTGTGTGTGTTCAAGGAGAGAGAGCAAGCACTTGGCAGCAAAAGACATAATGTCAGTTGAGTGAATGCAATGGACTGGGAAGCATAATTATGGAAATCACCTATTCCGGTTCCTTTTTTTCTCTCTGTGACCACATGTTCCTCTTACAGAGGAGCAAATAGCACACACTGCCTGATGTCAGAGAATGAGCAAGCTCTCTACTTTAGAAGTACAACAGGCTCAATTCATTAAAAAAGGATAGGGCCCAACCACCACAGTTGTGTTGGAGAGTCAGCTTGCTTTCTGATACATGGACCAATCTTGAAGATCCAAATAAAATGGGCTGGTAATGGACAGGCACCTGAGAATTCCAAGACGGGCTTCTGGGAAATGGAGTAGGGAAGAGATCTGAACTGATCTGCAGAAAGAGAACTGGGAAGAAAGAGATGGAAAAGGAAGTCAGAGATGAGAAAAGGAATAATATGAATGAAGAAAATAATATGACATAGGAATTAGCCCACTACTGTCCATCCCTAAAATGGGTTAACAAAAGGCATTGTGGATGAGAAACCTCTTGATAAGATTAAAAAGTAGGATTCTTTATCAGGCAAAATCCTTCTTGGGTCCCCTACATGGGAGTTTAACTCCTGAAGTATGAGAAATATTATATAATGAGTACTTCAGACTTTGTTTTGTTTTGTTTTTACATTCTCTCTAGAATGGGGATCTTGGTACTCATTATATAGTAGTCTCAGTTAAGGCATTTCTACATTGTTGATATCAAGTACCTTTACTATTAGTGACTAATCAAACTAAGACCATTCACTCACAATATTGTGAACTTTTTGAGGGAAAGGTCTTCTATCTCTGGATTTCCCACAGTGCCTTGCACAGAGAGGGTGCTCAAAAATAGTTCTGAGTGAGCCCACAGCATGTACACTCCCAGGTTTAGGACATCTAGTATCAGCTTTTTTTTTTTTTAAATGGAGGGGATAATGAAATAAAATAATTAATAATTGCCTGGGGTAACAATACACACTAAAAATCAACAACCTGGACTGGAGGGTCTGGAGTCAGGAAGAATTGAGTTCACATTCAGCCTTGGATATTTACTAGCTTTGTGACCCTGGGTTAGTCACTTAACCCTGTTTGCCTCAGGTTTCTCATCTGGAAAATGAGCTAGAGAAGGAAATGGTAAACCACTCCAATTTCCTTTTTTCTTTTTTTTACCTTTTCTTTTTCTTTTTTTTTTTTTCCTCCAGGGCATTGAGGGGTAAATGATTTGCCCAGGGTCACACAGCTAGTAAATGTCAATGTCTGAGGCTGGATTTGAACTCAGGTCCTCCTGAATACAGGGCTGGTGCTTCCAGTTTCTTTTCCAAGAAAACCCCAAATAGGGACAAGACTGAAAAGGACTATACAGCAACACATGTGGAATCTTGGATAAATGACCTCAGCTTTCTGGTCCTCTGATAAATGAGGAGAGTAGAGCCCCAAGAGCCCTTCTGGCTTTAGTATTCTATGATTATAGAATGATTATTATCTTCATCCGACACCATTTCTTCTTCCTCTTTTGTTGAGTCATTTCACTCATGTTGGATTCTCTGCAACCCCATGTGGGGTTTTCTTGGCAAAGATACTGGAGTGGTTTGCTACTTCCTTCACCAGCTCATTTTACAGATGAGGAAACTTGAGGCAAAGAGGGTTAAATGACTCACCGAGGGTCACACAGATAGTAAGTGTCTGAGACTAGATTTTAATTCAGACCCCTCTGACTCCAGGGCAATCTCTCTAACCACTGTTCCACTTAGTTTGTTTCTCCTCCCCCCACCTTCTTCCTCTACCCTTCCTCTAATGACTATATTGAACTGGTCTTGGAATAGAACAAAATGCATTTCACAAACCTGAAAATTAACTAGCACTATAAAAATTGGCAATATTGAGTCAGAAAGAACTGAGTTCAAATCCTGCCTCTGACACCAGTTTGTCTAATTTGGGGCAAAGTTATTTAATCTCTATGTGCCTCAGGCAACTCCCTAGGATTTTTCTACTCTACAAACTGAATGACTGTTGACCTAGGGAGTTCCCAGTCAGGAGATACTCAGAGAAATCCCACCTCTTTCACATGTAGAGATTGAGAAGAGAGATTCCACATCTTGAAAAGACAGGGACTACTATTTAACTGGCTTTATTAAGAGTAGCTAGCACACCTTGTATTTAGGGTTACTTACAAGGGAGGCACTGTGGTTTAAAGCCCTAAAGCTGGTCCTGAATTCTAATTCCTGCTTTGTACATCCTTGGAGAAGGAAACTGGGCTTTTCTTCCCTTATCTGTATAAGGAAGGAATTGGACTAGATGACCTCTAATTTCCCTTCCATTTCTTGATGACTACAAACTCTTTCCTCTCCATTGCCACAATCACAAAGCATGCTTGCCCTTCTTTTCATGACTAGAAGCCTTGCTTCTGATTTGTTTTAAGCCAGATGGTTGGAGGGAAGGTCCTTGTGGGGTGTGTGTGTGTGTGTGTAGAGAATGAAGCCTATAAGAAGCTTTGCCAGTTGGGTCTACCCCAAGAAGTGATTCTTCAGGTTTCCACCTGAAACTCCCGCGAGTTTAAGCTACCAAGAAAGGAGTCCCTTCAGGCTAATTATGTAGCAAGTTCTATTAATTTTCACCCCTCAGAAGCAAATCCCATTTGACCTCCCAGTGTCTCTCTGGGTGGTTGGGAAGAGCTGAGTTAGGCCTCCATCTGGAGAGAGGTTGGGTACAACAAAATGGTCTGCTTCTAATTTCCCCATGGACTGCGGCCATTTCCCCTTGATAGGCATTAGGCATCCTGAGTTGAGGTGTTGGAAAGGATTCTCATGGGTGGTATCCTAAATGGAGGGGATGGATGAGGAAACTATCATTTCATGCCCAAGCACTGAGCAGTGAGAACTGGCATTGGCGGCCGGGGCAGCAGCAGCCACCATGGTAATCAGCATTCCTACTTTGGTCTTTCCTCCAGTCTTCTTCCTCAGATGGGGTATGAATAAATTCTATCTAGATTGCAGGATCCTCAGCCTGGGGGCCTTGAATACATACACACACACACACACACACACACACACATATGTGTGTGTGTGTGTTCATATCATATATATCTCTGCAACCCCATGTGGGGTTTTCTCGTCAAAGATACTGGAGTGGTTTTGCCATATATGTTCATATCATGTATGTATCTATGTATGTATGCATGTATTTGTGTATGTATGTGTTCAAGGCCCCCAGGCTAAGGATCCTGCAGTCTGTCTTTCTATCAATCAATCTATCAATCTATAACATATATATAAAATTTATTTTTGGATATATTTATTTGCTTCTTCATATTTCTAGGATCTTTCTAATAAATATAAACATTACCTTGTTTTTTGTTCTAAACCCTTCCTGATGTGTGTGTGTATATATATGTATACACACACACACATTTGATGTATATGTATATATACACCATGTATATTATGTATATACAATTATACAATATTATAGATATACAAACATATATGGTATATATAATACTCTCTATATATAATATGTGTGTGCATACACACACATACATACATACATTATAATTGGCTTCCTTTGTAATCCTATGGGGTTTTATTTTATGCATTTAAGAACCACATTCTAGGAAGAAGTCCTCAGGCTTCACTGGACTTGGGTGGGGGTGGGGGATGGGGACAAAGCAATGACACACAAAAAGGTCAAAAACTTCTGAATTCTAGAGACATTCCCCAGCCAGAAGGTAGAGTGAGGAATTTTTTAGAATCTGTGGTGTTGTGGAGGACTTTGGGGGGGAGTGAGTATAAGATAAAGGGGAGAATGCCTTTTGCTCAGTTTAGGTTTCACCTAAACATTGAGGTTTCTTATTTGTTCTGTTTATTATTTATATAGTATATATTTATTGCTTACATATTTTATGTTTTACATACATACATATATATAATATACAATGTATATTATACCCATTTCAGCACCAAGCCTGGAAGACAATAGAGAATATCTGGCTCTTAGCACAGTGCCTGGCACATACTAGGTGCTTAATAGATGGTTATTGATTGATTGCTTACTTAATAAACTTGTGGGTTTGATTTTACTTTGAAAAATTAAGTGTCTTGTGGGCAACTTCTTGGTTTCCAGAGGGTAAAGTTTAAAGTTAAGATAAAACTATTACCCAAGAAACCCCTGAAAAGTTTAGGGCCTAAGAGACAGATGATACTCCCACTCCTTACAATACCTCTTTTGGCCACTTTCAGAGACATGGCCTGGAGTAGTGAATAAAGGACAGGTTTTGGAACTGGGTCCAGGATTGGTGGACAGGTATCTGATTCGTACTACTCTCTGATCCTGGAAAAAGAAACCTAGAAATGGTATAGAGGACAGAGGGTTAAACTTTGTGGCAGATCTAGGTTCAAATTCTACCTCCAAAACTTATTAGCTATTTGACTCTGGGAAAATCACTCTCTTGGGCCTCAGTTTCTCATCCATAAAATGAGAGGATTAGACTTCACCACCTCTAAGGTCTCTTCCAACAATTCTATGACCCTAATTCACTTAAGCTCTCAGTGTCTCCACCAACTCTCTGAGACTATAAGTTGCAAATAAATCTTTAACCACCCCTTTTCCTGCCATGTTCCAATATTTTTTCAGCTAAAAATTCTAAACTTCCTGAAAGTCCTATTTTCTTTGAAGGAGCTACTCAGTTTGGAGGTGACTCAGTTGAAAAATGTCAGGCATCTTCAACTCCTCACTCCCTCTTACATTCAGCCCCTTTCAGAGTCAGTGGTGCTTAGTGCATAAAGTGCTGGATCTGGTGTCAGGAAGAACTAGGTTCATAGCCCATCTCTCCTATTTACTCCACTATTTAATATAGTTCAGCAGTTCCCTACTACCTCTAGCAGCCGTCTGGCTTTTAAAGTCCCTCCCTACGTTTTCAGTATTCTCATACCTTATATATACCCTATGTTGTTCAGTCATTTCAGTCATGTCTGACTCTTTGTGACCCCATTTGGGGTTTTCTTAGCAAAGATGCTGAAATGGTTTGTCATTTCCTTCTCTGGCTCATTTTACATATGAGGAAACTGAGGCAAACAAGGTTAAGTGACTTCTTACCCAGGGTCACACAGCTAGTAAGTGTCTGAGGCCAGGTTTAAACTCAGGAAAATGAGTCTTCCTGACTCCAGGTCCAGCACTCTATCCACTGCACTAGGTTCTGGCTTCTTTGCTGTAATGGGAAAATGATGCACCATCTCTCAACTTTATGTATTTTCATTTGTTTTCCTCCATGCCTGGAATGTTCTCCCGCCCCAATCTCAAAGTCTTTTTGGATCCTCCTTAATATTAGTGCCTTCCCTCTGAAATTATCTCCAATTTATCTTGTATACATCTTGCTCATATATAATTTTTTTACATGTTGTCTCCCCTTATTAGATAGTGAGGTCCTTGAAGGAAAGTCCAGTTTTGCCTTTCTTTGTATCCCCAGATAGCCATCCCCAAATCCTGTTTATTCTACCTATGCAGTATCTATAAATCTTTTCCTTTTCTACAACTAACACACTAGCTCAGGCCCACTTCAGCTTCTCTCTCTCTCTTTTTTTTTTTTGCAGGGCAATGAGGGTTAAGTGACTTGCCCAGGGTCACACAGCTAGTAAGTGTTAAGTGTCTGAGGCCGGATTTGAACTCAGGTCCTCCTGAATCCGGGGCTGGTGCTTTATCCACTGAGCCACCTAGCTGCGCCGCCCCCCCCCCAGCTTCTCTCTTAATAGTGTATTAAGTGCCTAACTGCCCTCCTTCAGTGTATTCTTTCTTCCTCCCACCCACTCTCCTCAACCCATTCAACACTGCTACCAGATTAATTTTCCAAATATATGAATCTGATCATGACATCCCACTCTTCAAACACTTTCAATAGTTGTCATTGCCTCCAGAATAAGGCCTTAACTCATTAGCCTGGCATTGAAGGCCTTCTATGACTTGGCCCCAATTTGCCTTTTCAGTTTTATCTTATCTTATTCCCATATCCACAGTACTCTATAGTGTACAGTTCAGTCCAACTGGCCTTCTAGTCATTCCCAGATGCCTTGAGACTTTTGCTTATACTACCTGAAATTCCCTTTCTAAACTCCCCACTCACAAGCCATTTTCAATTATTAACACTCCAATCATTCTTCAAAACTCACTTCCTCCTTCAAAAGCCTTCCCTGATTCCTACGTTCCAGACAGAGAGGATGCCTCTTTCTTTTAACTCCCATAATATTTTGTACCTCTCTCCTTCGCTGAGGAACATGCAGAATAATGTGACCTCTATATATTAAGGGCTTTTTTGCACGTGTTAAATGTCTCCAGCTAATGTGCAACTTCCTTGAAGGCAAAAGCAATGTTTTATTCATCTTCCAGTCCTTCCAAAGCTTGAGACATTTGGGGAGGGATGCGGTGGGATTTGGACCTGTGTTTTCTTCCCCATCTGGGGGGAAATCTAGTATGGAAGCTCTCCTCCCCCAGCTGTTGGAAATTAGAAATTTATCTGTAAACTAGGGTCTTAGAGAATTGTCTGGGGGTACCAAGGGGTTGGTTAAATGACGTGCCCGTGGTCCCACAGCCAGTTTTGTGTCAGAGAGATGAGACTTGAACCAAGGCTTTCTGGAATCTGAAACCATCTTTAACCATCATGCAAAACAGTAGATACCAACATGGCCATGATTGTGTGCAAACTGAAAAGGTGTTAATGAATGTGAGGAGACATTTGTCTCCCTGGGGACAAAAGAAGGGAGCGTTGGATTTTTCCCTAGGGTAGGCCATGATTGAGCCAGCAGAGAAACTGCTGGGGACTGTGCCAAGGTAAAGAACTACTCTGCTGGTTCTTTGAGCTGAGACACTGGGCAAGCACTGGGTGCTAGTGTGGCTCCTAAAAGGGAGTGACATCAATTCTGGGCATGATGGTGATGATGCCCAAGCAGGTGTGAAGTACCCGAGCCTTCAGCATTCTTCACAAGTGAACTGGGAGGGGAGGGAGGAGAGGTTCCAGAGCCAGGATAAGAGAGTGAGAGTATACAGGAATGGGTTCATGTCAGCATCTCTCATATTTAAAGAAATTATACTTTCAATGAGGCTTTTCTTTCTTTGGGAATATCTTTTGTCAGACCCTGTGTCCAGTTTTCTTGGGCAATCGGGGTGACAGTGTTACATAGCTAGTAAGTGTCTGAGGCTGGATTTGAACCCAGATCCTCCTCACTCCAGGACCAGTGCTTTAGCCACCAGACAATCTAGGTGTCCCTTTGTGTTCAGTTTTTTATGGTAGAAAAAGGAGTTGTTTTATCTTTGTCTCTTACAGAATTGTTAGGCCTATGCAACCAGGAACACTAAGTGGACTGGAGAAATGGGACATGGAAGTACATGTGGAGAATGGATGGGGAAATTATCAAAAAAATTTCCCCTCAAAATTTCTAATTCAGGACCCTATTCTGTCTTCCTTGATTGCATGTCTCCCTTAAAACTTCAACCTTATAAACCAGATAAATTACAAGGTTTTTTTACATGACAAAAATATTCTTCCCTTGTTGGAAGTATTCACTAGCGGGCAGGGGAAAAGGAGAGGGAAAGGGAAAGTGTTGGAAGTACCAAGCCATATGGAGGAGTGGATAGAGAGAGCTAGACCTGGAGTTAGGAAGACTTGGGTTCGTATCCCACCTCAAATACTTACAGGCTCTGTGGCCCAGGTCAAGTCACATAACTTTCTTAGACCTACATTTCCTTATCTGTAAGATAAGTGAGGTTGGACCTCTAAGGTTCATGGCCTCTAAGATCCCTTCTAGCCATGAACTTGGATCCGGTGATAAGATCCTAAAGCTTATTTAAAATACTGTATTTCTGTGCCTTTAGGAACACCTATGAAAAGTGAGGCACATCTACCAAATGCTCATACGTCTGACTGTGCCGCTTTTATTTTCCCTCCTTGATGCAGTCCCAGGGGTATAAAAATGAAAGATTATGGGGGGCAGCTAGGTCGCGCAGTGGACAAAGTACCGGCCCTGGATTCAGGAGGACCTGAGTTCAAATCCATCCTCAGACACTTGACACTTACTAGCTATGTGACCTTGGGCAAGTCACTTAACCCTCATTGCCCCACAAAAAACAAACAACAAACAAAAAAATGAAAGATTATGAAAGGCAATAGTGATTCAAAAGCAAACCTGGCAAACAAGAGTCCTCTTTGAACTGGCCCTGGTGCTTTCCTTTGTCTCCTTTCTATTGTTTGCTCCCTCTCTCCCCAAGCTAGCATTCAGTTTTTAAAAGGGCAAATGTTTGTTCTCTCTCTGTTTTCTAGATCATCTAAACACATATGCATATGTTCGACTCACCCTCCCTTCTAAGTAGTTTGGACTTACTGTTTCAACTAGGCCAATACTAACCATTTCCAAGAGGAATGCCTCTTCCTACCCCCCTCTAATTATAATTTGGTTTCAAATTTAGTTAATCTGCATTCTCTATGGAAACAAAACTACTGATGGGTTGCAAGGTTTGCATGAAGCTGGGCCCAGTATAGCTATTAAGCAAATAAACTCACTGGAAACAAGGAAAAGGTATAATTAGTTTCCCAAAGTGGATGTCATTTCACTTTTCCTAAAAGAGACCATTAAGTTGTCTATACATGGGGTTTTCATGCCTCATTATACATTCTTTTTTCCTCTTCTTGGTTTCTCTTCTAGTATGGGTTTATCAACACCTGCCTGCAATCGCTTGTCATTGAGAAATTTGGTGAAGAGACCTGGGAGAAACTCAAGTAAGTTTTTAACAGAAGAAGCAAAATTGTTGGTGAGGCAGCTGCTTTCAAGGGTGACTTAGGTGTGTGTGTGTGTGTGTGTGTGTGTGTGTGTGTGTGTGTGTGTGTGTACATATATGTGTATGTTTTAATATATATGTATATATTTGCATATATGTGTGCGTGTATTTATACACACACACACAGAATCCCAGCCTCTCCTCTGAGCTCCAATCCCACATCATTAATTACCTACTTAATATTTCAAATTGTATATACCAGAGACACTTCAAATCTAAAATGTCAACAATAGAACTCATTATCACCCTCTTCCCCCTCAACACACTAATTGTCCAAATTCCCTTATTTCTGCCAAGGGCACTACTAGCCCCCTAGACTCCCAGGTTTAAATTCTTTTCATTATTCTCTTTCTTTTTTTTTGTGGGGCAATGGGGGTTAAGTGATTTGCCCAGGGTCACACAGTTAGCAATTGTCAAGTGTCTGAGGCTAGATTTGAACCCAGGTCCTCCTGAATCCAGGGACAGTGCTTTATCCACTGCACCACCTAGCTGCCCCCTCTTTTCATTATTCTCAACTCTTCAATATCAGTTGCCAATTTTGCTACTTCAATCTCCACAACACCAAGTGCTACTCATACAATGGCCACCTTATTTCATCATCCCTCACTCAGACTATCACAATAGCCTTCCATTTGGCCTCCTAGATTTAAATCTGTCCCTACTCGAAACCATCCTCCAAATAGCTGACAAAATGATTTTCCTTAACTGCAGACCTGACCATGTTACTCCCCTGGCCAATAAACTACAATGCTCCCTACTGCCTCTAGGATGAACTTTAAACTCTCCAGCATAATTTCTTTCTTTTCTTTTCTTTTCTTTTTTTTTGGTG
The DNA here is from genome assembly GCF_019393635.1 of Dromiciops gliroides. Taxonomy (NCBI): domain Eukaryota; kingdom Metazoa; phylum Chordata; class Mammalia; order Microbiotheria; family Microbiotheriidae; genus Dromiciops; species Dromiciops gliroides. Next base: position 571,948,816 of record NC_057863.1, on the reverse strand, counting down.
AGGCAATTGGGGTTAAGTGACTTGCTCAGGGTCACACAGCTAGTAAGTGTTAAGTGTCTGAGGCCAGATTTGAACTCATGTCCTCCTGACTCCAGGGCCGGTGTTCTATCCAGTGCACCATCTAGCTGCCCCTGCAGCATGATTTCTAATGCTCTTTGCAGTTTGGCTCTAGCTTACCTTCCCTGCCTCAGTATACATTATTCTCCTTTGCATATGCTATTTTTTAGCCAAACTATCCTTCTTGTTGGTCCTCACAAAGGAGACTCCACCTTTCATCACCGGGTCTTTGCACCAGCTGTTCTCCATTCCAGTAATATGCTTCCTCCTTACCTCTACCTCATAGACTTCCTCATTGCCTTCATGAATTAGCTCTAGAGCTAGTATCTACAATAAGGCTTTCCTGATCTCCCCAATAGCTAGATGCTCGCTCCATCAAATACCTTCTTTGTTGTCTTGTTCAGTCCTTTCAGTGGTACCTGACTCTTTATGAATCCATTTGGGGTTTTCTTGACAAAGATGCTGAAATGTCTTGTCAGTTCCTTCTCCAGCTCATTTTACAGATGAGGAAACTGAGGCAAATAGGGTTACATGACTTGCCCAGGGTCACACAGCTAGTAAGTGTCTGAGGCCAGATTTGAACTCAGGAAGATGAGTCTTCCTGACTCCAGCCCATTGCTCTAACCAATGTGCCAACTAGATGCCCATTTTTATTTTGTACTTATTCTCTAAATACTTTTATATGTATTTGTTGTCACATATACACCACACCCTCCATTGTAAGGTAAGCTCCTTGAGGACAGGAACTGTCTACTTTTTGTCTTTGCATCTCTAGTTCCTAGCACAGTGCCTGGCACATAGTAGACACTTAGTAAATGTTCATTGATTTAACTCATCTCAGCAAAGACACCGAGGAAAACAGTTGTCCTCTGCTCTACTTCTACAAGTTGGTTGAGATCATTCAAGAATATTTTACTTAAGATTTTCCTTTCAGTAGATGATGCAGGCACTTCATTGCCAGGGCACTAGTTGAAATCACATTGAAGGAGAAGAAATGCACCAAGAAAGGATTTCTTATAGTATTTTCAGCTGAGGGAACAAACAGGATATCCTGGACACTCTAGGAACCTTAAAAGTTTGCAAATAAAGTAGATTTCAAAACAGGTTAGAAGAAAAATAATACAATTTGGAGAAATAAATACATAAACTGAACCCAACTGGGTGATAGCTGCTGTCTAGCTCTCTCACTTTTTTTATCTTTGTGATCATAATGTGCCAAATCCCTTCTGAGTTGAGCCCAAAATATTAAATCATAGCACATTAAAAACCTGCAAAATTTCAATGGAACTGCATCTTTAAGCCACAAACAAAACCAGATCTGAAGGTCAGTCAGCTATTAAATTTGCATTTTATTGGATCCCTGCTTTGGAAAAAACCCCAGATATTCCAAAATATGAAACACAATGAGGATGCTATTTGCATTACAAAAGTATTCCTTTCAGTGGTTCATTTAAATAAAGAGCTCTGCATTGTATTGAAAACTAGATTTGAAATTGAACTCAAAATTAATATACACATGATTTTTAAGGGCACATCTTTTGAGTAGAGTAAGGCACATTCATATGCTTTATACTTCCAATTTTATTTGGTATAAAACAAACAATCAGATAGCATCACCTCTTAACCCTCTATTATTCACCATGTTCCTCCCACATCTGCTATATTTGTAGGTTACTAATTGCACTCCTGAAATTCAGTTGAATTCTATTAATTCTTCTTTTCTTTTTTATTCTGAATTGAACAAAAACCAATAAAAAAGAACATTTCCATATACTAAGTAGACCCAAAACCAAAGAATACACACACACACACACGCACACACACACACATATATAAAAATTCAGTTGAATTCTATTAATTCTTTTCTTTATTCTGAATTGAACAAAAACCAATAAAAAAGAACATTTCCATATACTAAGTAGAACCAAAACCAAATACACACACACACACACACACATATAAACCCAACACTCTTTTTATGCGCAGATGGCCTTTTTTAAAGGAAAGAAAATTCAACATATTTTCAAAGCTATCCTGCTTGTTTCATTCTGAACATCCTTCCATCCTAAAATGGGTGGAAGAGAAACATTCTATGGCCCTCTTCTTTCTTTTCTTCTTTTTTTGGGGCAACCCTATTGCTAGCTTCCCTCTACCTTCAAATTAAAAGAAGGAAAAATAAAGCTTTTGGCGGGGGGTGTCAGGGCAATGAGGGTTAAGTGACTTGCCCAGGGTCAAGCGTCTGAAGCCGAATTTGAACTTAGGTCCTCCTGAATCTAGGGCACCTAGCTGCCCTGAAAAATAAGGTATTGAAGAAAATTGAAGAAAGTTTTATCCCTCTGCAAAACTCTAAACCCTTAGAGGACACAAATTATATAATTTTTCATCTTTGTCTCCATGGCATTGATTGCAATGCCTCATACATAGTAGGAATTTTGTAAAAATGTTTGGATTGAATTAAATTGAAGATAAGAAGAAATACAGTGTGGTGGGCATAGCACCAAGGAGGCGTGAAGACAACTCAGCCTTTTCGGTCATGTGATCTCAGGCAAAGAGTTTGAACTTTCAATCTCATTTTCCTCATTTCTAAAAGAGAATGCTTACCCTAGGAAAGCATTTTTTTTTTAGTTGTAAAGTGATACATGAAAGTGAGCTATAATTATCAAGTTGACTGTTACTGAAAGTCTTTGAAAATCCAAATCAGTCCAGACCTGGATTATATACCTATGTCACCAGCTATTAAAATCCTTTCTAACTTTTTTTTTTTTTTGCGGGGCAATGGGGGTCAAGTGACTTGCCCAGGGTCACACAGCTAGTAAGTGTTAAGTGTCTGAGGCAGGATCGGAACTCAGGTACTTCTGAATCCAGGGCTGGTGCTTTAACCACTGCACCATCTAGCTGCCCCCCTTTCTAACTTTTAAAGCACAGCTCAGGTGTCCCCTCCCCTATGAAGAATTCAGTTCACTTTCCTCCTAGTTCAAAAACCTACATCAAGCCAATTTCACAAAGATTTATTCTCAGGTCCATATGCACTACCTCCACTAGATGCTGCTACTGGTGGTAGCAGAGTGCTGGGTCTGAAGTCGCGAAGACCAGATTTCAAATCCAGCCTCAGATACTTACTAGCTCTGTGGCTCTTGGTGAGTCACTTAACCTCTGTTTCCCCCAACTCTAAAATGGGGGTAATAACAGCATCTACCTCCCAAAGTTGTCGTGAGGATCAAATGAGATATTTGAAAAAACGCACAGTGCCTGGCACATAGTAGTCACTATACAAATATTTATTCCCTTCCTCAGACAGGTGGATTCAAATCCCATCATGGACAATTACTTATCTGTGTGACCTCGGGCAATTCAATGAATTTCCCTGGGTCTCAACTACTGCATCAGTAAAATGAGGGTGTCAAGATCTAGCCAAGGAGACTGAGAAGGGCAGTTAGGACAAAAGGAAGAAAGGTAGACAGGAAGAATGAAGATAAAACATTCCACTCGCCTCTTCGCAGAGAGAGGTAATGAACTTAACGTGGAGGAAGGGATTTCACATGTAGTTAAAGAGGAATTTGTTTTTACCAGATTATATAAATATGTCCACAGATATTTTTTAAAAGTTGCTCATTGGGGAAAGGGGTTAGTAGAAGGAGCAGATTAATGAAAAATACTTAGATAAAATAAAAATAAAACTAAAAGAGAGAGGTTTGACCATAATGGCTCTATTTCTATGACCCTCTGTTTTCTTACTTTGTTCTAGTTATTGTTTCTCTGTCTTTTCATATCCCTCCCCCTTTCCTTATCACTGCTTTGCAATCACTGACTATTCTAGGAAATGTTGATTATGTCCCTGGCTGAACATATCCCTTCACAGAAGCAATCTGAGTGATGATGCAGATGAGTGGGATGCTTCCACAAGAAGTATTATATCCAAGAACATTGGAGTCAATAAATGAGAATGGAAAATCTTCATGTAGTCAGTCATAACAGTTTGGGGTATGTTGGGCATCCCAGTGACTTATGATGGATAAACAAGCCCAAATAAAAATGCAAGCCAAAGTTCAGCTTCTAGAAAAGAGGAGGTCAATGGACTTTAGCAGAAATGAATGAGAGGCCCATGAATGGGGTCAAAGATGGCTACAAATGGTCATGGCTTGTTTGGGTTCTATTCTCAGAAGTACTAGAGGCAAAACATTCTAGACAGCAGCCTTGGCACTAAATTTTGACAGGCAGAGTTTTAATTAGGAACTTTCCCTGCAGTGTTTCCATTCTTCTGTTGAAGAAGTAAACGGCTAGATTGAGAAGGCCAACTTCTCCTTTGGGCAGCTGGTAGAGAGAGTGGGGTGATGAACCAGCATTAAATTCCAGATCCAGTAGAGAAGGGTTTTTGTTCAACCTTATGGGTGGAAGACTAGATTTGGAGTGAGAAGAGCTGGGTTTAAATACCAGCTCTTACATTTATTAATTGGCTGAATTTAGGCAAATTCCTTAACATCTCTGGGCCTCAGTTTCCCTCTCTGTAAAATGAGGGACTTTAACTGGAAGAACTCAAAGGTTCCTTCTATCTCTAAATCTATGATCTGCCAATTTAGACTTGCCCCAGTTATCCCATCTAGCTTTTCCACAGAGTTTCAGCTTCCTTGTCAGAGGCTGCAAATCAGTGATAGGAAAAAGGGGAGTGTCATGAAAAGACAGAGAGACAATAACTCCAACAAAGCAAGAAAGCAGAAGATCATAGAAATAGACACACAAGGGACCTCAGAGGCCATTAAAGTCAACCCCCTATTTTTTTTAGTTTATTATTTTTATTTTCTCCAAAATAAGTATTTTTCCTTAATCTGCCCTTTTACTAATTCCCTTCCCCATTGAGCAAATGTTTAAAAAATGTAAGTAAGCAACTTAGAAGGTTGTTTGAAACACATAAAGGTTGAGGGACTTGCCCAGGGTCACAAGCTAGAAATAACAGTAATAACATTTACATAGCACTTTAAGGTTTACAAAGAGTTCTCCATATATTTTTTCATTTGAACCTCACAACAACCCTGGGATGTAGGTGTCTTTATTACTCTCATTTTGGAGACAAGGAAACTGAGAGTCTGAGAGAGGTGAAATTATTTAATCTGGTTCTCAACCTAGTAAATATTAGAGTCAGAATTGGAACTCAGGTCTTCCTGACTCCAAGTCCAACACTCTACCCACTATGCAATATTGCCCCTATTACTAGAATAGTATCATCTTGGATTTGTAGAGTACTGTTATTTTCTCGGATCCCTTTCATTTCGATTCAATTCAATCCAATAAATATTTATTAAACTCCTTCTATGTGTCAGGCACTGTGCCAAGCACTGAGGATACAAAAAGAGACAAAAGACCATTATTGTATTTCATCCTGACCCCTAGGTAGGGCAGGTATTACTCTAATATGGATGATGAAACTTGAGGTTAAGCTGAAAAAGAATATTTAAGGGGAGAAACAAGAGATGTCTTCATATAATTGAAGAACTGCTATATTAAAATAGGGAATAGAGTTAATATATCACTTAGAGTATGAAACCAGGACCATAGGACAGAAGTTCAGGGGAACCAGAATCCTGTTCAAACAAAGAACTTTTTTCAACACCATTCAGGACTGGGTAGCAGCATGACTCTCCAACATCAGGGATGCTGGGCGATGGGAAGACCTGCCAACTCTAAGAGCACCTCTTGCCTTCTTCCTTTGCCATCTCCCTTCATAGGAATTCATCTGGGCTGCTTCACTGTTCACATGGCTTAGATAATATGAAACTCAACTCTATTCCTTTCAGTGAGATCAAGGACTAACAGGCCTTACCATCTTCCTTGCAACTACCTCCTGAAGTCTTCCAGGTGTTGCTATCCTTCCTGCCTATATGTTCTGTGGAGCCTAAGGCTGATATCTGGTTTACTGATGTAATCTAAAGACCTCCAGTGCTTTCCATTTACATGCCCCGCCCCCCCAACATCCTTTGGACTTTGTTTAGTTATCTCTCTCCATTAGAATGTGAACTCCTTGAGAATAGGAAGAATAGGGGCTGTCTTGTGTTTTTGGTTTTTTTCTATTTATATCTTCAGTACTTAACACAATATTTATAGTACTTAAATGCCTTTCACTTGCATGATTCACATGCATAATTTTCATGTGCATAATAAATGCATAAGTAATTCATTTATTAATCCATTTATAAGTGTGAGGGGTATATTGAATCAATCAAATTATTTATTTTTTCACATTTTAATTTTTTTTAAATAAAATTATTTAAAGTAAGCAACAAGTCATCCCACTTAAAGTAAGTGACAATAGGCTACGGCCCTTATAGCTTGATCAGGTGAGAATAAACAATTAGAGGTGTGAACTGGTACAAACAAAGCCTTCCTTTTGGTAACATACTGGTACTGTGTAGTGAATCAGGGTACACTCCAGGGATTTCATACTGAAGGATGCTCTTATTAGCTCCTGGACTACTGAGGATGCTTCTCATTATAGTTAGGTTCCACAGCACTACATGGTCCCTGTGTATTGACAAAATGCTGCTATGGGAATGGTGTTATGGCTTTGAAGTCAGACTGAGGTTCAAATCCCAGCTCTCTTATTTACTGCCTGTGTGACTTTGGGCAGGTAACTCAGTGTCCCTGGGTCTCAGTTTCCTTATATGTAAGATGAAGAGGTCAGGCAAGATGAACTCTCAGGTCATCTTCAGCTCTAATCCAATATGCAGTGGAAACTTTATCATTTTTTATGATATAACTATGACTTCATGGTGAATGATCTTTCCACTGGTGCAAACAGCAATTCCTCTATAAATTTTTATACTGCATGATTCTTACTCATGTCTTTTTATATATCATCCAAAGATTGTCTATCACATAAGTAGAAGAACTTTCTCTGGTTCTTTTAATATGTTGTGTACACTAATGCAAGCCTTAGGTTGACTATAATTAACTGTTACTCTTACTACATGATTGATGTACTCCTTTCTTTTGTCATGCATATCCTTGATAATGTCATTTATACTACTTCTTGTACGTAAGCCATCATTGGTAATATTCCTTCATCATAGATGTCTTCTTTCCCTTTCTTGGGGAAAAAATTGCTCTCATAGTGAAATACCCAGAGATACTATGCTTCTGGGTTACTTAACATAGCTCTACTCTTAATCAGGTGATAGGCTCTGTCCAAACTGCATGCAAAAGGCCCACTTTCAGTCATAATGGATCTTTATGTTTTATGTCATCAAAATTTTTGATCATTAACATGATCTCTTCTGAGCATGTGTTTTCATGACAAAGCCATATGGTATCACTTGGATATTAGTGGTATTAAGGAGATGGATGTTTAAAGAAAAGTATTTAATTGTTCATACACTTTGACCAAGTTGTTCCTCTACTGAGACTAGATATACTCCAAGGAATTTATTGACAATGAGAAAAGACCCATGTGTGAAAAATATTTATAGCAGCATTATAATAATCACAACAAAAAAACTCTGGAAAAAAATATGTGCCCAACGATTGAGCAATGGTTTCACAAACTATGATGTGGGTAGCTGGGTGGTACAGTACATAGTGCTGGGCCTGGGTCAGGAAGATGAGTTCAAATCCAGCATCAGACACTTGGGCTGGACCTTGGGCAAGTCATTTAATCCATGCTTGCCTCAGTTTCCTCATCTATAAAAGAGGGATCACAGTAACTACCTCCTAGGGTTGTTGTGAGAGCCAAATGTGATAGTAATTGTAAAGCAGTTAGCACAATTCTTGGCCCATAGTAAGCTTTACATAAATGTTAGTTATTATCATTATTATTAGGACATAATAGAATATTGCTAGAATATAAGGAATGAAGATTATGATGGATTCAGAGAAACATGCAAACACTCATATCAAGTTATGAAGAATGAAGAAATCAAAGCCAGAAGAGTAATAGATACAATGACTACTATATATAAATGCCAGTGTGAAGAAGAAACAAAGCCCCATGAAAGGCAATGGCCATTTGTAGAGTAAGATGGCCCTCTCTTCCAGAGCCAGGCCTGCTACATCAGTCACTTGGAATTGCAGGGTACTTTGAAGGATTGTTGGGTGCCAATCCTTTACTGCCATTGGCTTAAGCCCCAACAACTTGTGTTGTTAAGGACCAGTGACTAGAAAACCATTTAAATATTTAACATTGATACATTAATTAACTTTTCCAAAGACATATTCCTTCAGAGCCATAGCAAGAACAAAGTACAAATATTTCTTCCCCAAAACTTGAGGGCATACTCCCCTTCTACATTACTTAGGAGAAAGAGTGACAAAATAAGTTCAAATTAACTCTTTGTTCCCTGTGGCATAGTTGTTAGATTGGCTATAATACCTGATCTGGATATTGACTCTTGGATTTCTTGAATATATATGACTTGAATTTCTGTGGTCTGTCCTCTGGACCTTGTAAGGTTCCCAAGGTTGGAGACCCCACTTTCTTTATGCAGACACCATGAGAGAAGGATTGACCGAAGTCCCCCAGGAGCAAATGAAGCAAGAACACTGTAGCTGGCCCTCTGCAGCCAAAGAGTCTCCTCTTCACCCTGTGGCTAGCTAACTGGAACCACGTAAAGAATTCCTATGAATGTTCCAGTCTTTCTGAGGCAAGTCCCTCACTGGTCGTAATTACTATCCTAGAAGCAGCCTCCCAGCAATGGAAAGATGTTATTCTAGGTGCTTTATGAAGGCATCAGACTCTCCATTACAATAAAACCACACTGCCAAAGTTACAGGACATAACCCTCTCTTAATAATTGAACTATTTTGAGAGATAGAGGAAGAATGAGGAATATAAGGAATTTTGTTCAGATACTTGTTAGAAAGTGTCTCTTGTGTCAAAATACAATGTATCAATAAATTTAAAAACAAATAAAGAGAAATAAAGTTTCTGTAGAAATGTGGCATCCACAAAAGCAGATTACTAAAGCACTGCTCATTTCTCCAAATATATATATATATATATATGTACATGCATATAAATGTAATACATACATGAAAATACACACTCACTAATAGGCTGCCTGTCCAATTGCACATTGTGATCTTGGTCATATGTATTTTTCTATCCACTTTGTTTTTCTAGGGTGTGTTGTTAGGCCAATCTCTTTCAAATGAATATAAATTTCACTGAGGAATCTATATCATGTTCCCATGTTCCAAAACTCTATGTCAAAAATGCAATAGCATCTGCAAATAGAAGTACTTGGAGGATATCAATGTGTACAGGAAAGACTTCTTTTACTTGGGTTCTGCATAGTATGCCCTCCATGACATAGGTCAACACCTTAAAATGAATATACACATACACACACACACATATATATATTTGTATATGTATATACACACATACATATGTACACACAAATATTATTTACATATATATATATAAATATATAAAAACATGTACAACTGTTGAGAAGCAACTGACGATGTTAACAACAAAACAAAAACAAATTTAAAAAAAGTTATCTCCATGGTCCTATCTATGGTAGAATATTAAATGACTTTTAACATGTGAGAGAAAGACACCTTGAGGAGACACCTTGTGGAAGAGAGCTGAGGCAGCATTTTATTTTTAAAGATAGACTCTGCATTTCCCCTGCCCATCATTTGAGCAGTTGGCCAGGCCAGAGAGGTCTCACACAGAAAATTGCCAGCAGATCTTTTATAACTTCATGTAATTCTTTGAGCATGTCAGAATATGTCATTATGGATTGCCAAATGAGACAGGTCCAATTTATTTGAATAATTTTATACTCAATCTCAAGCTCAGTGCTTCCTTTCTCATAATTGGCCATCCAAAAGACAGAGGGAGAATAAAAAACCTTTTCTTTTCATCTAATGAATGCAATTATGTTTTTTAAAAATAAATTTCTCTTTCCCTGATTTTAGATTTGGATCTAAACAATCTTTTTGTACCTATTCATCTGACAGATGAGAAAAAAAATTAAAAAGAGTTTAAGATCAAGCATTTTGCCCAAGGTCACACAGCTCATTAGGGGTAGAGCTGGAACTAGGACCCAGGTCTCATCACACCCAAGGCGCAGAGCTCTTCCCCATTATCCTGAGATAATTTCTTCCCACTGGGGCCATCGAAGAGCTTCATTCTTTTGTAGTTGACTATTCTATGGAAAGATGACTGTCACATACACTTGGGCACATTTGACTCTGCATTCAACAGAGGGGAAGAGGTGTGTGTTGTGATGTTTAAAATCTATATTGTGTGATCACCTTAAATTAGAAGCTTCAGCACCAGTCTTTGGGCATTAAACATTTATTAAAGCATACAGATATTCACAAGGAGTTCAGAAAGTTAAGAAAAAGAAGTCCTACCTAGCCTAGAGCTCCAGCCTGGTTGGGTTCTTCCTCAACTCCTCCTCCATGAGCCTGCTTTAATCAGGAACTCTTTAGCAAGCTGATTGTGGAAGCTTTTCATAGGTCTGGAACAAAGGCGGTCCTTACACACTGCTTCAAGCTGATTGGTTGACGTCATCCAAATCCATTGGTTTTGAAGGTGTTCTCAAGTTGAGTTGACAGTCTAGTTTCTGAGAACAATACCTTCTTAAGGGTATAGCCAGGTGTGATTACAATCCAGTTAACTTGAAGTAGGCTAATCAGCAGTCAATCACTCTCACTTGATTCAATCAGTCTAGATTAATCTCCAGGGGGTCTTTGAGTATCTGCTAAATCCCATTATTTCATCACATTCCCCCCATTGTTTCTGCACAAAGAGAGTGAAGGGTTACTGTAATCTTGGAGGCCTAGGGCAGGTGTTGATAATAGGGCCTGTTTCATATTTCTCTTCCTCTTCTCTTGGCCATAGCCTCTACTTCTAAATCATTCACCTAGGCAGCATTTGCAGGAGAGAAATTACCCAGCTAGGTGACAGAGAAGATAAAGCTCTAGATCTAGAGTGAGGAAGACCTAAGTTCAAATCTAGCCTGAGAACTTAATCAGCTGTATGACTCTGGGCAAGTCACTTAACTTCTGTCTGCCTCAGTTTCCTCATCTGTAAAATAATAATAATAATAATAATAATAACAATAACACCTACCTTTCAGGGTGATTATAAGCATTATATGAAATAATATTTAAGTACTTTGTAATATTTAAAGTAATATATAAATGCCAACTATAATTATTATCCAGCACATTTTTCTTTTGTTGTTTGTTTTTTCTTGTGGGGAAATGGGGGTTAAATGACTTGCCTAGGGTCACACAGCTAGTAAATATCAAGTGTCAGAGGCTGGATTTGAACTCGGGTACTCCTGAATCCAGGGCCAGTGCTTTATCCACTGCGCCACCTAGCTGCCCCTAGCACATTTTTCTATTTCAATACTCAAGGGAAGCTTTTCTATATTCTAAAGAGTCAAAGATTGTGTGAATCTGGGGCTAAAGGTCAATTGAGTTCTGCTTCAATCAAGGGTACAAACTTCGGTAAATCTGAATCAGGCAATTCTTTGTATTTTAGATCATGTGCAGAAATCCAAGATGCCTTCATGACATATACTGTATATGATGATGTCATCACAATCAAACTGATACAAGAAGCCTGCAAATTTCTGGGTAAGTATAGAAAAGAAAGGGGGTATGTATGACTCAGAGCTGTATCTTAGGATATTTTCTCCTTGGGCAAAAACAGTTGCTCTTGCGTTAAGAGTTGTGGGAACAGCAGCTTACAGAGGATAACCTGACTGCTGTTATAGAAACACAGTCTGACCATGGGAAGACAAACCTGCAAGAGGCACTGTGGCCTTGGGACTCTCTCAGGTGGGGTGGGCCAGGCCAGTCATACTTGGTCATGCCATGTGGTGACTTGGGATGAGGGAGGATCATGAAAACCAGGGAGGAAGGGAACCTCCTTACATGTTGACTTGCTGAGGCAAAGCCCCACACATTTCAGGCTAGTTATGGTGCTTTCAACTCTAGTAAAACTTACTAGTTTTAGTACAACATTACCATAATGAAAGCCAACATCACTACAATTTTTATCACCACGACAGTCTTTAAAATCTTTGAGGTAGGTTCCATGCTTGATACTCCAATGCAACTAATAATACTCCAGTGGGTAAAGGATTTCATTTATATGGTCACTTTCCCCAGTGATGCAGATCACAGCCCACTCTGGCCAGTCTTTCCTAGGCACTTCTTGAGCATGTCCTCCCATAAGTTTGCCACCCAAACCTGGGGATCTTCCTCAAGTACAACACAAGCTATTCATTGGCTTTGCTTCCACTGAACCATATGATTGGTGCTTCTTCTCCTCCCCCTTCTCCTCCTTTTCCTCCTCCTCCTTGTTGTTGTTGTTGTTGTTCTCATCCTTCTTCCTTTCTTTCCCATCCTCCTTTTTATTCTCCTCCTCCTCCTTCTCTCTCCATATGTATATATACACAGAAACTCACTCTCACACACTCACACTCACACACACACACTCTCTCTCTCTCTCTATATATATATATGTATATATATATATACACACACACACACACACACACACACACACACATGCACGCGCGCACGCATGTATCTTATTTATGACACACCTTATGTCTCTCCTACTGAAGGATTCCTTGTTGTAAATGTGTTGAAATTTGATCACATTCACCATGCACCTCTATTTTATTTTGTATGATTTTTAACTCTGATTTTTCAGACTCACAGATATACATCACTGGAAGAATATTGAATTTTTTTAAAAGATGTATCTTTTTGTTGTTCAAAATTAATTTACTTATACTTTTTATTATCTATATCACAGCCATGAGGCAGCTAGGTGGTGTAGAGGGTAAAGAACTGGGTCTGGAGTCAGGAAGACCTGAGTTCAAATCTGGACTCAGAAACTGACTAGCTGTATGACCCTGGGCAGGTCACTTAGCCTGTCTGCCTCAGTTTCCTTAACTGTAAAGTGGGGATGCCAGTTGAACCCAGGACTTCTGATTTTCCTTTTCCTAAAGCAAGTTGTGGAGGTATGACACTCTCAGAGAAATAGTCTCTTTATGTGGTTATTCCTTGTATGTTAAAACTCATTGTAAGATTCCCATCTCACTTTATGGACTTAAATTTTAAAAATTTATTTTATTTTTAATTTATGAAATGAAACAAGCATTTCCATAACAGCTCAATAATAAAAAGATGATTGCACATGAAATTACAAATCTGTTATGTACAATTTGCTATTGCTTTTAAATATATAATAAGTTTATCACTTTATAGACTCCCATGAGTATGCTCTTCAGCAAGACCCCTCCCCTAAACTTAGCCAATCTCTCTCCCTTTCCCTTCCCCGATTTCAGTCCCATTTATTGATACTTCATTCATTTTGCTATAGCCCCTCTTCTTGCTGGGATACTAAAGGAATTATCTTCCCTTCATTGTTTACCCATGGACTTGATTAGAGTAAATCACACATTCTCTTCTACCTCCCCCTTTCCCCTTCCCTTTTATTCACCCTCCCATTCTGCAATTTAGTTCCACAAAAGACATTTGATTCACCTGTAAAATTCGGGGTGGGGTGGCTTGTGGTTTAGTCTATGATTTTTCAGGCATGTTCCTCCCCCATCATTTCTATTTCTCTTAATTTTTAAAAATTGATTTTTAATCAATTAATTTCTTTTTCATTTCTGTTTCTTAATATTTGGCTTTCAGCTTTATTCCTTTGTGTTTTGAAAGAAATGTCTTAATGGTCCCTTTGTTGTTGTTGTTTTAATCCTATAGATGTCTTTCACTTTTTTCTTTCAATAGTCTCTAGAGATGAGGTAATTTATTTGATTAGTTGCACTTTCCTTTGTTGTTGTACTTATTTACCTTTCTTGGATTTCTGACCCTGGGGTTGTTAGCAAGTTGAATAATCTACTCTTAGAAGTAATACTACTACTACTAATAATAACTTGCTGGAATGGCTGCATTTAAAGAACCATGAGGCCATGAAAAGGCTTATACGGGGCAAATAAAACAAGGAGATGCATGTGACCAATAATAGGGTCCCCTGTGGGAGAGTGGAAAGGGTCAGGAGCCTCAAGAGTTATGCTTCTGGTAAACTTGAGTATTTGTTAGTGAAGGTACTATGAAGGAGGGAAGAGAGCACTTTTTTTTTTCAATACCTGCAGTGGTTGGTTTGATATCATGCCTCTGGAAAGGCAACAGAGTCTTAAGTTTTTAAGTTTTCCTCTTGGTTCAGTTATAGGTTATTTATCCATTCATTAAATAAGCATTTATTAGGCACCTATAGTGTTCAACAGACTGTTCTAAGCCCTGGGGATAAAAGGACAAAAATGAAACATCTTTGACCTCAAGATATTTACATTTTAAAGAGGCAAAACAACATGTATACAGATCAGTAAATAAAAAAAAGATATACCAAGTAGCTACACAGTGATTTTGGAATGATGGTACAAACAACTGAGGAGATTCATAAAGGCTTTGTGTAGGAAGTAGCACTTGAACTGAGTCTTGAAGTCAGCCCCAGGAAGAATAATCATTAATCAGGCATGAATTCCTGCTAACACATTTGTTCAGCCAGCTATACTGAATCTCATAGAGACAGGTGGCTCTCCCAGAAGGCAGTAGTCACCCTTGTTGCTTGGGGAAGGCACTGAACATATTTCAGTTTCATCTGAATTTTTTTTTAAACCCACTGATCTTTTTGTTGTTTTGTTAAAGGAGTAAATAACTTTAACTCAGTGCTTCTGGCTCTAGAAGGCTTCTTTATCATCTATTCTATCAGCTACTTCCTTGTATCTCTCTCTGCTAAAGTTTCCTGGACTTCTGTGGACAAAGAAAATCAACAGAAAATCTGTATGTCAGAGAGAGGCCAAATGACTCCTGGAAACTTAGAGGGGTGGGAAAGAAGTAATTGAATCTTTTAAAACCAAAGCATGCTCCATTAATGGTCTGCCACCATTGTCAACACCAGCTTTACCTCAACCTGTTGCCACCATCAGTGTGCTAATTAAGAAGCTCTTGTCTGGCTGTGTCAGGCACTCCGAATGGAGTAGCGTTGGGCAGAGCTGTGTGATGCCATCCTAAATGAAGGCTGACAGAAGGAAGGAGACTTCCGGCTGGGAGAAATCCAGGGGACAGAACGGCCATGGAAAATCATTTCCATCCAGAAATGTGTTCACCCCTGTTCATTTGGCACCAGAACCCCAACAATTCAAAAGCGAGTTATGGCTGAGATGGGAGTCATAGCTCAGAGAATGAAGCATGCGTGTGGGATGCTTACTTCAGCTATTAGGAATCAATCACAGGAGGCTCCAAGAGCATCTTCGAAAGAAGATGAGAGGCCACCATTTGGAGGGACAGTGACTCAGGAATAAGCCATTTTTTGTCTCTATTACAAGAGTTCTAAAACTGGGATCCACTGGTTCAGTGGACCCCAATTTCTACAGCGATTTGAGTGATTCTGTGGATATGGATGGGGAACAATGACACCATTATTCTCACTAACTTTTAACTGAAATTTAGTATTTCCTTCCATTATTTAAAAACACTACCACCAGGCAGCTAGGTGGTGCAGTGGATAAAGCACCGGCCCTGGATTCAGGAGTACCTGAGTTCAAATCCGGCCTCAGACACTTGACACTTACTAGCTGTGTGACCTTGGGCAAGTCACTTAACCCCCATTGCCCTGCAAAAAACAAACAAAAAACCCCAAACAAAACCACTACCACCACCAATGCACTGTTTTGGGAACCAGTCTGCCTAAGAGGTCTACGACACAAAAAAGGTTAAGATTAT
The DNA here is from genome assembly GCF_019393635.1 of Dromiciops gliroides. NCBI lineage: Eukaryota > Metazoa > Chordata > Mammalia > Microbiotheria > Microbiotheriidae > Dromiciops > Dromiciops gliroides. Next base: position 571,933,000 of record NC_057863.1, on the reverse strand, counting down.
GTGTGCTATGGAAAATACTTTGTGAACCATAAGCATTATCCAGAACGAGTGATGATTCTTACTTAGAGCAGAGATTCTTATGTATATGTATGTTCTTGAGTAGTGAAGGTGGGGAGAAGGTCTAGAGATTGCAAAGAGACATTTTAGGGAGAAAATGGAGAAAGGTCAGAGTATTGTGCCTGTTTTCTCCATCCTTTTTCTTTGCATCCCTTTCAGAGATTCACTAGGTAGACTGCAGTTCCTTCCACAAGTGCTTGTGGATGATTTCGTTGAAAAGGGAGGATTGTTTGAGCATCAGAATTTTAAGAAATAGAAAAAAAATAGCGTAGAGGGGACATTCCTCTCCATAGATCATGTGGTAAATGTTTCTTGCCTGCTTCTGACATGCTCAAAAACTGAGTCATACATGTAGTTGCCTGGAGGCAGGACCAATGCCTGTAAGTGGGAATTGGGGGAGGAATGCTTCTCACCATCACCAACACACAATAGTTCATATTTCTATAGTGCTTCATTGTATTAAAAAACCCACCTATAACCACTTTATAGTCACTCTGCGAGATATAGCAGAAATATAGTTATTCTTATTTTTTTGTTGTTGTTGTTCAGACATTTTTCAGTTGTATCCAACTCTTTATGATCCTATTTGGGATTTTCTTGGCAGAGATACTGGAGTGCTTTGCCAGATGAGGAAACTGAGGCAAACGGGGTTGTGATTTGCTTAATTTCACAGAGCTAGTAAATATCTGAGGCCAGATTTGAACTCACAAAGAAAAGTCTTTCTGACTCTAGGCCCAGGACTATATCTACTGTGCTATCTACCTGCCCAGAAAAAAAGAAGAATGGAGGCTAAGAAAGGCTATAGGGACATGTTCATGGTTACATAACTAGTAAGTGGTAGATCTGGGACTCAAGTTCAGGCTTTTTAACTCCAGGGTAAATCTTATTCCTACCACATAAAGCTCCACACAGATCTTATATAGGTGGTATATACTGGTGACATAATAATTCTTTAAGAATTAACTGAGTTGGTGGCAGCTAGGTGGCACAGTGGATAGAGCACCGGCCCTGGATTCAGGAGGACCTGAGTTCAAATCTGGCCTCAGACACTTGACACTTACTAGCTGTGTGATCCTGGGTAAGTCACTTAACCTTCATTGCCTCCCCCTCCCCCCCCCTCCCCCGCCCCAAAGAATTAACTGAGAAAACTCATCCAGGTATTACCCAAAGAAGAAAAGACCTTTCCTTCTTTTGTAAATTGATGCATTTTGTTTTTAAATCACACTCATTTCTGATTATATCTTTTCCCCTCCTCTACCTTCAAGACTTCCCTTGTAACAAATATCAAAAAAAGAAAAAGAAAGGCTGAAAACTCATCAAATGCATTAATGGGAAGAATGGATTCACATTAGGAACATGAGTCAAGGATGTTCTTGTGATCATGTGCAGCCAAGGCACATATATGGAGGAACAAATATAAAGAAGATATATAGCCAGGGTTCACACATGTAGGGAAATAAATGGAAAATATGTGGCCAACCTACACGCAAGGAAGAGCATACCTACAGGGAACAGGTGTGGCCAGGGCACATGCATGAAATGCAACTCATGCTTCCACTGCTACAGGGCCATTGATGTCTTCTAGTGATACCATCATGCTGCTCTTGGTGGTCTCTTCCAAAAGCATAGCCTCTTCTGGAGGTTTCCAAGCACAATCCCACTGAGTACAAGGACATGAAGGTTTTCTCTGCTTTTTCAACTTCTGTTTTCAATTGAAATCTTTGTACTGTAGCTTCCTCTTAAGAAGAGTGGTTTCTGCCATGCTCTTTTAGAAAAGCAGTCACTATTCTTCTAGCCTTAAGACAAGAAACAGACCAAATTGTGGGGGCAGGAGAGGTGATCTTTGGTCAGCTTTATTATGTTGGTTTTTTTCCTTAATCTAGTAGTCTTTTTCTTCCTAGCCAGAGTCTTGGCTAGAAGACTTTTCTGTCTCCCAGCAGAAGACTCTTTGTTCTAGGCACCAAGCTTGTTAAATCATAGAAGAAGAATTCACCCAGCTAGCTAATACTCTCAGGCTTTAATCTTTTCTCTAGACTGAACTTGTTGGTCATTGAGTTTGCTTTTGTAAGGGTGACCTCAGTCTACTTTATGGCAAATGTTCTGTATACTTCCAGATCTTAATCTCTGAAGTCTAGAATATACCTGGTCATTACTCTTTTTTTTTTTTTTTTTTGGTGAAGCAACTGGGGTTAACTGACTTGCCCAGGGTCACACAGCTAGTAAGTGTCAAGTGTCTGAGGTCGAATTTGAACTCAGGTCCTTCTGAATCCATGGCCGGTGCTTTATCCACTGCGCCGCCTAGCTGCCCCCCTGGTCATTACTCTTAAAAGAGCTATTTACCTAATAACTACAGATGAGATCTGGGGTTCAGAGTCCCCTTTACTTCCAGTTTTTTCAATTGACAAGCTCTTCTCTTCTTCTATCCAGATCGATGGGTAAGAGAAAGGTACAGAGATGGATAGCACAACCCAGGTCTCTCCACTTGTCTAGAGTAAGGTGGTTAATGCCCTGGCATCAACAAAAATTGATTGCCTGTTGATTATGCGTAAGTCACAGGTATGTGGTAATTATAGCACCAGATGCTGACCATACAAAAATAAAAACCTACATTGTCCCAGCCATTAGAGAGCTTAGAAGGAAGGAGTTTAAGACATGTATGAAGAATTATAATACAAGATAGGATGTAATTCAATGCACGGAAGAGTTAAAATTGGTCAGAGATTTGAGGGAAGAAGAATCATTCCCAACTGGGGAGCTGGTGGTGATAGAAGCTTCCAAATATCTATGTTTTTGTTTGTTAGTTTGTTTTGTAATTTGCTGTTAAGTGGCAACACCTCTGACCACTTTTATTAGAGTGGATTATTGAAGCAGGAGGCTTTTGGGGGTCAGATCATTAAACCACAAGACCTGGCTTCTATTCCCACGTGTGTGGCCAAGAGATACCCTTGCTAGTTCACTGTTTTGTCTTTCTAAGATTGATTTCTGTAAAATTTCTGTGAACTCTTGCTTTTCACTGATCTTAAAGTGATCAAGATTAAGGAAAATTATAGTATAGTAGAAAGACTACTGAGGCTGGAGTCTGTCAAGTTCTGGGTTCAAATCCCACCTTTGATACTTCAATAGCCCATGTGATCATGGCCACATCCCATCATTTCTCTGGCGCTCAGTTTTCTCATCTATAAAAGGAGGAATAATGGATGGAGCACAAGGCTTGGGGTCAAGAAAGCCTAGGTTCAAATCCTTCTGACTCATTAAATGTGACAAGTTTCTTAATCGCTATGTGCTTCTGGTAACTTTTTTTTTTTTTTTTGGCAAGGCAATTGGGGTTAAGTGACTTGCCTAGAGTCACACAGCTGGTGTCAAGTGTCTGAGGCTGGTTCTGAACTCAGGTCCTCCTGACTCCAAGACTGGTGCTCTATCCACTGTGCCACCTAGCTGCCCCCTTCTGGTAACTAAATCAAAGAAGGGCTATAAGTTGCATTCCACTATCTCACAGGGTTTTTGTGAATGGTATATGTAAAGCACTATATAGTTGTCTTTTTTTTTTCCAAAGATTTGAGCCCCACAAAGGAAGAGCATGCCTACCAAACAGATCTGATTTCTGGGGCTTTCGAACCCTTTTACAATGCAGTTAACTAGAGAGAATATTCAGATCCACAGAGAGCTGCTATATGAGGGTCATTATTATTACAATTAAGTTACATTGTTTTCTCTGCTGATACAAAAAAAATAAAAAGGCTCTGGGACCTAAATCTACTACTTTTAAGCAACTGTTGAGGTTTTTCAAGGCCACGGCAACAGGATGCTTTCTGATTAGCGTAGTTCAAGACGGGACCAGATGGCACTTTGAGCATTTCATAAGTAATTATTCTGTATATGAATAAATGCCTACTTAGCACCTAAGTAGGTTATTAGTGAACAGAAGTGGTAAGATACACACAACACACACACACACACACACACACACACACACACACACACACACAGTAATTTGCCATAGTTATGGCAACCCATACTGTAACTTCTAAGAATCTAATAGTCAAATGTTTTTGAGCAATAAGCCTGACCATTTCTGTATGGGAAATGACAACTGTGAGGGTGACCAAATAACAATGAACCATCTAGTTAATTCTCTCATTAGAACACTGGAGAAATGATAGCATGAACAAGATGTGGGATGGAATTAGGGTCGTCCCAAAAGAATTACAAGATGCAGTAACTCAATTTCCCAAGTTTTATTGCAATACTGTGGGTGACCACAGGGAGAGAACCAGAATAGTGGAAAGGTATCTTTTGAATAGTGAAAGAAAAGATAGTTATATTTATAGTATAGATAAATTGATTATCAGTCTCATTATAATAATCTCTATTACTACAACTACTATAACTACTACAACTACTACAACTACTACAACTACTACAACTACTACAACTACTACAACTACTACAACTACTACAACTACCTTTGGGAGGTACAGGGGAGGACCTGTCCTAATTTGGAGTTCCTGGGGTCCTAAGCCAACCCGTGAGATGGGTACCTTTTTCTGTGGAGGTGTGTTTTGGGGGTTTACACATCATAAGGTGAATCTGGGGACAAATTTGGCCTTTTCTGCACGACTTTTTCTGGTTCCCATGCTTAGTTTCAAAACATCTTCATTTATCATTTATTCCTAGTTTGAGTTTCTATAGCCTGTCAATGCATCATTGTTATATGACTTGCCCCTTTATGTTCCCGTTATAGGTACTGATTACTGTGGGTAAGAGAATCTAGCATCCTGACTTGTAAGTTGTCCATTAATTGGTGTCTGAATCCCTTTTAGAGCTAATATCTGAATTAGAGCTTGAACCTTAGGTTTTTCTATTTTGCCTCCCCTATTTTGCCTCCTACATCAAAAATATCCTGAAAGAAAACCGAGCTGTACTATTTGGATTCAGTTTCCATGGGAATTTGTGTTTGTGGATGAATACAGTATACTTGGCTGTCAGATGTGCTCTCTGATGTATGAGTGCCCAGTAATATAGTTAGGCGGAGAGAGGAGAGTAATGGAGCCAAAGAAATCTTTGTCAGGCAGATGACGACTGGTTCTTTAAGTTTCTGTCTTAGCTTATCTATAAGATAATATTAGCAACCTGGTTTGGTAGATCATTTCTGTAACCCCTGCTACCAGGGAAATTGAGGCTGATAGATCTCTTGAGCTCTGGAATTTTTAGCTTCAGTAGGCTACTGCTTATCCAGCGAGTCCAGCACCAACATGGTGAGCCTCTGGGAGCCAAGGAGCCACCAGGCTGCCTAATAAGGGACAGACTAGCCTCAGGTCATAAATGAAGCAAGTCCAAATTTTTGTGGAGATCACTGGAGGGGTCAATCCTATGAAGGAGGTACTGCCTTTCTAGCCTGGGTAACATAGGGAGATGGCATCTCAAAGATAACAAAACCAAACCAAAGATAGCATTAGCAAGTCTAAGGAAGCTTCCTTAAGTACACTTAAGTGAATAAAATTAGGAGAGACAGGAAGGACCTGGTGATATCATTCATGACACTTGGTACTTTGTATAAAACTATGTGACACCTGGGACACTGCATTAGTGTAAGCAGCCCAAAGTGGCCCATATTCTGCCTTCCTTAAAACCTAAAATGGGGCAGCTAGGTGGCACAGTAGATAGAGCACCAGCCCTGGATTCAGGAGGACCTGAGTTCAAATCTGACCTCAGATACTTGACACTTACTAGCCGTGTGACCCTGGGCAAATCACTTAATCCCAATTGCCTCACAAAAAAAAAACAACCCCCCCCCCCACCAAAACAACAACAAAACAAAAACCTAAAGAAAGGCTTTATTTAAGTCTAAAGAAGGCTGCAGTTAATTATCTGGTGGGGGAAAATAATATCTTAGCCCTTCACCAGGTGGAGCTCTACCCAAGCCACTAGCCCAGAGGACTTATTAGAGTCTCCTTCTATTGCATGCACAAGGGTAGCCTCTAAAACATCATACTTCAGGGTTCTGAGCACCAGTGCAGAGTGATTTAAAATACACACTAGTGAGGTTCTGAATTTATCTAGAGAATGATATAAAATATTGCTCAAAATAATTTTTTAAAAAACACAGGGAATCAGTGGGTCCTCCCCACTTTATCTCTCTGGAATTTTCTTTCACTCTTGAATAATCCACCCACTCCCCACTTCTAAACTCAAAGTATTTGGTTAATTAACACAAAGAAGTCACTTAAAGCTTCCTGAATTCAGGGATTCTTGTTTTTGTTTTTGAATCCCTAGAATCTAGTAGATAGTAGACACTTAATTGATACTTGTTGGTTGACTGAATCTAGAAAAAATGAAAGGAAAATAAATATTAAGCACTTCGATGTGGAGCATTCTGCCTCAACTCTTTCCTGAAACTCCCATCAGATACCTTCCTCATTCTTTGGATACAACTGGGAGATTTCTGAACTGTACTCATTTAGAGATTGTATAAGGAAGGGATTGTAAAAGGAAGGAAGGAAGGGAAATAAAGAAGAAAGGACTATATGTCTGGGACCTGAGCTCTAGGCAATGAAGGGGAGAGAGGGAACATGCTTAGCTTCCCCCACACCTGGCTCACCAATCTACCAGACTTTGCAAATAGGTGATTGATTATTTCCAGCACTTGGGATCTCTTCAAGCTCTGGTTGCTGTGTCTTCTCCCAGGTTGGTATTGCCTCCACAGTACTGGTCTAGGCTCATGGGTTACCATAGATACAGCTTCTGGCTGTGACAACCTGTGCTGCTTGGCAATCTCCAATCCCAAAGTCTAAGACAAATCGCTGGGTCTCCTTGATCCCTGTCACATGACAACCCAGGAATCCAGTTCTCAAAATGAACTGCTTCTTGCCCATAGGATAGGCAGAAAGCCTCAAGCATGGCTTTATGCTTCCTGTACCCAGCCCCTCCTCCCCCCTGGCAGACAGGAAGCTTCTTTCAAGGGTAAAGGACAAAGATATAGTAAACCTGCTGCATATGTGACCATGCATGGATCTTTGTCACTTCCAATGTCTCATGATTTTGTTTCTGCCTTTGTGAATTTTCAAGTGCCCCATAGTTCTCCAAAGAGATGAAACATGTTGCAGAAACACTTGCTGCATGCTACCAAGGATGTTATATTTCCACCAAAAGTTGCCCAACATGCTAACAATATCCAAAATAAAAACTTTCATTTTGTCTTTCCAAAAGAGACTACCAAACTTCCTCCAGCCAGTGACTTCATCTCTCTAATTCACCATGACCATGGCTTCTTTCTCAGATCTTGTGTGAGTTTCATTTTTGTAACCTCAAAGTTGCCTGTGACTCAGAGAGTTAAGTGACTTGCCTACGGTCACACATTTCAATGTTAGAGGTGAGATTTAAACCCAAATGTGTCTGATTCCAAGTCCAACATTGTGGCATAGCACAACTTAAAGTCAATGAATCTTGGGGTTCAAATCTAGATTCTGACAAATATTATCTATGAGACCATAGGCTAGTCATCTCTTTCAGACTTGGGCAACTGTCCAATTAATGAACAAGCATTTAAGTGCCTCATGCATGCTAGGCACTATGTTAGGTGCTGGGTAATATATATTTTTTTAAGTGAGGCAATTGGGGTTAAGTGACTTGCCCAGGGTCACACAGCTAGTAAGTGTTAAGTGTCTGAGGCTGGATTTGAACTCAGGTACTCCTGACTCCAGGGCCAGTGCTCTATCCACTGCGCCATCTAGCTGCCCCCCTGGGTAATACTTTTTAAAAACAACCCAGTTACTAGTCACAATGAGTTTACTCTAAGACCTATTGACTAAGTTACAGATAAATCAAGAGAGAGAGGAAAATGGGTTGTTATTCCAAACTCATGAAATCACAGATCCTTTAAAGGGTTGAAATAATCTCACAGTGTAAATATCAACCTCTGATTTTGTCTTCTTTCCTTCATTCCCCAAACTGTTTTGTCTATGAAAGGCAGGGCTCATTTCCTTGATCGAGAAGACCTTCTATCTTCCATATATCAGAACCTTTTAGTTCTATCATTCATCCTTTCCCTATTAGCTACAGTCTCAGAGAATATGGCTCATCTCCTTGCCCAAGGTAACCTATCCCCTTGTGTCCTGGACACTGCCCACACCTCCCCCTCACCCATTTCCTCCATTGTCTTGCAACATTGATAATTCAGTATTTCACACTTTCAAATCCCCTTCTGGATATTCTCTCCTCCTTTGACCTTTATAATTTTTTTTTGTCATGTGCTTCTTCTACCTATCTGGCTGATCCTTTTTGAGCTTTTTTTACTGGTCTATTGTCTATCTACTACCACTAAATTTGGGTGTTCCCATAGTCTCTCTCATTTCTTCACTTTCTAAACTCTTTCCCACAGTGATCGCATTTATTCTCATATCTATAATTACCATCTCTATGCAGATGACTCCCATATCAGTCCCCTATCCTCCAGGACTGTATCTCTAACTACCTGCTAGTCATCTCTATTTGCCATCTAATCTGATGGCATGCCAAACTCATCATGTCCAAAACTGTATTTATCATTCCCCCTTAATCCCCTCTACCCTCAAATTTCCCTATTTCCATTGATAACGTTTCTGTTTTCCCAGTTATTCAGGTTCAAAACACCAGCACCATTCCATCTCTCATCAACCATATCCATTTAGTTTCCATTTCCTGTTGGTTGTACCACACCCGTATTCCCCTCATCAATGTCCTGTTCTCTATTCCCCAGTTTGACATTTATAACACTAACTCAGTTCAGGCCTTCATCATTTAACTCCTAGATTTTTATAATAACCTTCTAAAGGGTCTCTCTATTGCCAGTTTCTCCACTCTAATGGATCTTCCCTCCATGCACCATACAGAGCAAAGGGCTTCGCTGTCTCCCTTTTGCCTGTAGGAAAAACAAAACAAAACTCCAAAGCCTAGCATTTGAAGGCCTTTGACAATCTGATTCTAACCTTTGTAGTATTATTTTATGCTACCCCAATTCACAGAATCTAAATTTCAGTGAAATCTGACTTTTTGCCATTTTCTGATATCTGATATTTTCTGAAATTTCCAATTCTTGGAATATTCTCTCTCCTCATTTTTGACTTTTGAAATCTTTTTCCTTTAAGGTTAAACTAATAAAGCCTTTTCTAATCTTTCCACGGAAACAACTGCTTACATCCTCAAAGTCCTTTTCCCCTCCTAAATCCCTCATAAAATCTCTTCCCCCCAACAGACCTTCAACTTGGAAGGCTTCAAGTCTGGTTCCAGTGATAGACTGTATAGCAGTCATCTGAGGACTAGACAGGTTACGCTGAGAGAGGCTCGTGACCAGCTTGGCTACAGAATGTTAATTTCTTTTTTTTTTTTGGTTATGGCCGCTCTTGAAGAACATCTATCAGATTGTAGAAGAGTTGTGATTTGCCTTGGGGAGTCCCAGGGCACAGGGGAAGTCTCTTCACTGATAAAGAGATACAGGAGACAGGATTTGGTAACTGATTGGTTTTTATTTTGTTGGGTTTTTGTTGTTGTTGTGTGTTTTTTTGAACTGATTGGATTTTAGAGGTAGGGGAGAAGAATAAAAAGAAAGGGTTTGAAGGTGGCAGTTTAGGTAAATGGTGGCACCACTTCCAGAAATAGTGGAGGCAAAAAGAGAGAAGCCTCAGTTTTCTCATCTGTAAAACGAGCTGGAGAAAGAAATGGGAAACCACTCCAGTGTCTTTGCCGAGAAAACCTCAAATGGGGATGCAAAGAGTCAGACATGACTGAAATGACCAAACAACAGCAAATAGATTTTAGATGGAATAACCAAGCAAAAATTTCTATACTCACAGACCAACTTTGTTGCTTCAAACTAGCTTGGCTTCCACTCAACAAATACCTCATGAGACAAGTCCTAGGGAGGAGGGGAGGCCTCCCTCCTTATATATGCTTTCCTTGGCAGGTAATGAGGTGCACCTGTTCAGAGCACCACAGTCCAGCAGGAAGCACAGCTGCTTTCTCTCAACCTGGATGAGCTGGGGACTGAGGGAAGGAAGGAGAGAAGGGGAGAGGGAGGAAGGAAGGAACAAACTACTTTTCAAGAGTTTCCCCATCCAGGGACTCATAAGCACTGGCTAGGATTTGGATAGGAATTTAATATAAGCTCATTCAATTCTCCTAGGAGTGTCGTCAGGTAGCATAGAACTACTAGATTCCTGTTTGCATCTGGCTGAAGTTCTCCAAGTTAAATAGAGAATTTAGGCAATTGCCTTCCCTTCATATCTTCCCTACATTTACTGGTTTTGTTTGTAGTATTTGACTAACATTTTTTTGGAAAGTGTAACTCACCTCTGACCAAAATAGACTGACTATTCAGATGCCTCCCTTTTAGAGCTAAGAGGGGCTACTCAGTTGCTTGGTATTATAAAAAATGGGAGCCCAATACATGGTCAATGGCTTTTGGCTGGATGTGACAGGCCAGAAGGGGGCAGTATGGTCAAAGTTATTGAGTACGGAGGTGTAGGCTTTCCTATGTTATGACCCTCACAAACTAGCTAGGGAGGCTGATACTTTTAGGGGTATAGATTTGGGATTTTCACTGGTAAGGACCATATAAAAGGTTTCCTTCTGATTCGTGTTAGCCCCATGCCACCCAAGAAATCTAGGGGACTTCTTTGGGAAGGGGGAAACTTCTGGGGTATACCTGTCTCCAACCTAAAGTATCTTGGAACCCAAGGTGTGGTGAGTGGTACTCAACTAGCCTCAGTCAAGAGTGGGGTCCCTCTAATGGGCTTTCAGATTCCACCCCCTTCACTACCCAGGTCTATAAATCTGGGAATTTCCTTGGGATTCCAAGAGTTGCCTTTGGGTTACCAGATATGAACAAGAGGCCAGATGACTTATGGTGTGGGAGCAATGAAATCATATTGTCCCAATAGATTACAGTTTATCTTTCATTTGTTACCAGTATCTCTACAATAGGGTGTCATGAATCACTCCAGAATCATCAGTCACACATTTGCAAGCTATCTTTTAAGGTGTTTCATACCTGAGAAAATTTTCTCATGTGTTTAAAACCACACACACATAAATATACACAGACACAGACTCATATATACATATACACATACATCTATGTATGTATATGCATATCTATATCTATAGACTGTTGTTAACTTTCACTTCTTCTTTTTTTTTTTTTTGCGGGGCTATGGGGGTTAAGTGACTTGCCCAGGGTCACACAGCTAGTAAGTGTCAAGTGTCTGAGGCTGGATTTGAACTCAGGTACTCCTGAATCCAGGGCCGGTGCTTTATCCACTGCACCACCTACCTGCCCCCCAACTTTCACTTCTTAAAGTGACATTTAATAAATTAGTCCCTAAATTCTGGAGCATGTATCTTTTTTGAGTCATATACTAACTCTGCCAATGATCCAAAAAGGGCACTATATTAAATAATTGTCAAGACACTCAAAGAGAAACATGAGGAAACTCCAGCATCCAGATTAGGATTTCAGATAGCCTGAAGCCTGCAGAGCTCAGGTCAACAGGTTAGATGCCCATAGCTTCACTCTGATCAGGAAGCCCTGAGGTGACCAGAAGCCTGTAGTAGTGTTCTGAATGGGGATGTCTCAGGGGGAAGGGAAGGATTAGTACCAGATTTCAAACTATACTCAAAGACAATAATCATCAAAATTGTTGGGTATTGATCAAACAATGGAAAACCTATTAAGAAGGACAGATGAGGAACAAATGAACAATAGCAAAGTGTTTAGTAAAGCTAAATACACTAACTATTCAATCCAGTCAGCTGGAAAAACTGGCAAATAGTTTGGAAAAAAATAGGTCTATACCTACATCTCACACCATAGGCTACAATAAGATCATGAAATAAACACGTTAGAAGAGCAAGAAATAAGGTATCTTTCACAGCTAAAAATGCGGGAAGCATTCATGATCATACAAAGGATAGAAAAGATAACAGGAGATAAAAATGTACAATTTTGATTATGAAAAGCTTTTACATGAACAAAATCAATGTAACTAAAAATAAAAGGGGAAAAACCATTGACTAAGAAAAACCTTTGTAGTTTAATAAATTCTCTAATAATTCTCTAAATTTTTCTAATAAATAAATGTTTCTCTGATAAATTTCTGATATCTACGATAAATAAGGAACTGATTCAAATATATAAGAAAAAGAGTCATTCCCTTAAAGGTAAAAGGTAAAAAAATATGAAAAATGCAGTTTTCAAAAGAAGAAAAGTCATATGAAAATAATTCTCCAAATCACAAGTAATAAGAGAAAAGAAAATGAAAATGACTCTGAGTTCCCACTTCATATTCCTATCATATTGGCAAAGATAACAAAAAGGAAAATTGCAATTGGTAAAGGAGAGATAGAAGTAAGGTCATCAGATACACTGATGCACTATTGGTGGAACTATGAATTGGTCCAGCAATTATGATTTTTAAGTTTTATTTGAATGCATGTGTTTTTAAAAAAATAATACAATGATTTTAAAATGCAAATGGTATCCAATTTAAATCTTGTGTACTTAAAGCTTTATTTTTAAAAAATTAATCCTCCCTGTTCCTTCTTGATAACAGTGGTAGTAATAGTGGTCTTAAAGGATTTTTAGTGGCAAGATGATACAGTGTATTTTCACCATTCCTCTTTGGCATTATGGCTTAGTACTTGAATTTTAATTCAGAGCAATGCTACCATATAATAATAAATTATATTGAAAGAAATGTGGCGTGTTATAATATAAACATTCATTGCTTTTTTCTTTTTAAAACTAATTTGTACCTCCCATCATCCCCCCTTCCTTCAATATATAGGTATATAGTTAAGCTAAACAAATGCTTGCACTGATCATATTTGAAAATATGTCTCTACATCTTAAATTTATTTCTTGTCTGTCAGGTGAGTGGCATGTTTCAATCATCATTCTCTTAGACTTGTGGTTTATCATTTCATTGATCAGAATTTTGAAGCATTTTAAAATGATTTTTCTCTCTAGTGTTGTTGTCATTGTATAAATAGTTCTCTTACTTCTATTCACTTAGCTCTGTACCAGTTTCTAGAGTTTTTTCTAGTTTCCTCTGAAACAGACCATTTCATTATTTCTTAAAAGCAAAATAATTTTCATTATATTCATATACCATCTTTTCATTAGCCATTCCCCAAAAGGAGGAAGACTGTCACAAAACACTTAGCTATACCATTACTAGGACTATACCCCAAAGAAATCAAAGAAAGAGAGAAAGGATTTATATGTATAAAAGTATTTATTTTAATTTTATCATGGTAGCTAGTCAGGTGGTCAATAAACATTTATTAAGTGCTGCCTATCTGTCACTGCACTAAGTTCTGAGAATACAAAGAAAGGCAAAAGACTGTGCTTGACCTCAAGGAACTCACAGTCTAATGGGGAAGGACAACATGTGAACAACTATTTACACACACAAAAAAAAGCCATATATGAGATAAATAAGAAATAATTGACAGAGGAAAGACACTAGAATGAAGAGGAATTGCCTTCCTGTAGAAGGTGGGATTTCAACTAGGACTTGAAGAAAGCAAGGGAAACCAAGAGGTAGAGGTGAGATGGGAGAATATTCCACGCATAAGGGGGTAGCCAGTGAACACATCTGGGGTAAGAAAATGGAATGTCTTATTGAAGGAACAGTAAGGAGGCCAGTGTCACTGGATCAAAGAGTAGGTAGGAGATATAAGATATAAGAAAATGGGAAACGTAGGAGGGGGGCTAAGTTATGAAAGACTTTGAATGCCAAATATAGTATTTTATATTTGATCCTAGAGGTGATGAGGAGCCATTAGATTTGTGTGTGTGTGTGTGTGTGTGTGTGTGTGTGTGTGTTTAGAGACATAATTGTATTCAATCTTCTGTTATCTTGTTCAGATGAAAGTGAGCTTTGTGGTATGCCTGTTCCTACTACCCTTAAGTATTATAGTCACTTCATTTTATTGATGCAATAATGATTTCCTTCTCCTTTCTTTCTTCCCCAGTATAGTCCCGTCCCTCACCTTTTTGTCTTTTCCTAAGACCATTAAAATAGAACAAAACTACCCACAGACCCTCTATCATTTTAACTTTTTTCTATGATCCTTAGAGATATTACGGTTCTGAGAAGACATTTATTTCCAGTCATTCTGGGAAGCAATTTGGAACTATGCCTAAGAAAACAGTAAACTGATAAATATTTTTTAAAATTATAATTTTTAAATTAATAAACATTTATATTCCCTCTCCCTTCCATCTCCCTCCCAACAAACAGCAAATAAAAAGAAAACCATTGTAACAAATATACATAGTCAAGTAAAGAAACTCTTGCATTGTCCATCTTGAAAATTGTATCTCAGTTTGCATCTTGAGTTCATGATCTTTTTGCATGAAGCATTATTCAGCATCAGTCCTCTGGAGTCATTACTGGTTATTTCATTGAATAGAATTATCAAGTCTTTTAAAGATGTTTTTCTTTATATTGTTGTAGTCATTGTAAAAATAATTTTCCTACTTCTGTTCACTAAACTCTGCAGTGATTTCATACAAAATTTTCCCAGGTTTCCTGAAATCCAACCCTTTCATAATTTTTTATAGTACCATAGTATTCTATTACATTTGTACAAGATAATTTGTTCAACCATTCCCAAATTTGGGCTACTTCTTTTGTTACTCATTCCTTGTTACAGTAAAAGGTGTTGCTGTAAATATTTTTATACATATGGCTCTTTTCCCTCTCTGTTTGATCTGAGTATATGCCCAGTAGTTGTATGGCTAGGTCAATGCAATGACTAACACTGACTCCAGAGGACCACTGTGGAAATATTTCCCACAAATTGACAAAGAGATGGATGATGGAGGTGCAAAATGAGACATATATTTTTGAACATGGTCAATGCCTGGAATTGTTGTTAAAAGGGAAGGGATTTTGGGAAGAGGAGGGAACATAGTAATAGTTATGCACAAAAAAAGGAAAGAAAAGAAGGGAGCATTTTTGAATAGGAGATTTGGTGGGAAACTCAGACAAGAACGGCAGTTTGGGAACTGATGTGCCGAATTTAGTACATACTTTAAAAACAATTTGTGTGTAGTAAAGATGAAAAGGTTTCATAAATAGTCCCCTTTTTCTGTTCTTTGCATATAGAGATGTTTGTGTTTTTCAAACTCAGAGTCATAATTAAAAAAAAATTAGGGGGCAGCTAGGTGGTGCAGTGGATAGAGTCAGGAAGACCTGAGTTCAAATCCAGCCTCAGACACTTGACACTTACTATGTGACCCTGGGCAAGTCACTTAACCCCAATTGCCTCACCCCTCCCCCTCAAAATTTTGAAAAATATTATGGTGCTTGCAACATTTCTTATATAATCATGACCGTTCTAATAGAATAATGACTTACAAAACAGAACCCATGAAAATATTTCCCTTCCCCAAGGACAAAAATGCTCCTTCCAGGAAAGTTGAATATAGGTTTTTAACAATGCATCAGGCCATCACTGAAAGGCAAGCTAGTCCAAATAATGTCCACAGTGCTCAGTTATAAATCAGTCTGTGCTTTTGCCCACACAGGTGTCTCCATGGAAGATATTCTGAAGATGTTCGGTGAATACTTTTTTAAGTTCTGCAAGATGTCTGGCTATGACAGGATGTTACGCACCCTGGGAGGAAATCTGACAGAGTTTATTGAAAACTTAGATGCCCTCCACAGTTACCTTGCTCTCTCTTATCAGGTATAGTTTCGGGGTTTGGTTGTCTTTCTCTGTTTTTTGTTTGTTTGGTTTGGGGTTTTTGGTTTTTTTGCGGGGCAATGGGGGTTAAGTGACTTGCCCAGAGTCACACAGCTAGTAAGTGTCAAGTGTCTGAGGTCGGATTTGAACTCAGGTACTCCTGAATCCAGGACTGGTGCTTTATCCACTGCACCACCTAGCTGCCCCTGGGGTTTGGTTGTCTTAACAAGAAGAAAATTCCACCTCCTTGATGGCTGGCCAGAACATCTGCAGAGGGTGAGCTCCCTCCCCTCTTCTGCTGTCACCCTGTCGATAAATCATGTCAATAATTTAGTGGTCTTTATTAGGTTGGTAAAGAATAGAAATAATTAAGGTCTTTTTATAGCTGAGAATCAAAAATTCAAAAGGGAAAACTGGATGAAGGCAGATTTCTGGTGAGGGAAAAATCTTTTCCCCTAGAACTAGTTTGGATTTGCAATTAAACTTTGGGAGAGCTCACATAGGGAACAAAGACAAGAGTGTAGTCAGGTTTGAGAGGGACTTTGGATTCTTTCTTTAGGGATGCTGGCCTGGAATAAGATGATAAGTGTGTTGAGCAGCCAGACAAAAGGCAAGAAAAACTAACAGGACCAATAGCCAGTGTAGGAAACTGTCCAACTCTGATTAGCTAATAGGGTTACTGGCTGAGCTGCTAAGAAACTAATTTCCCTATTGGGACCTTTCCTTTCTGAGTTCATTCATGTTTTTAAAGATCACTGGGCATGCAGTTGCTTAGTATCCTGATGTTTAGCAGAAGAAAAAACTGTATTTCAAAAGGCAAAATGGAGGGGACCATTCTCTAGGCAACCAAAACTTTCCTTCAGGTGAAGCTTCATTTTAGTTTGTCTTTCTCACAGTAAGCCTGTGTTTTTGTCAGTCCCCAAACAGAGAATGCACACAACTAAGCTGTTATTATCAATGAAGTCGGGAAAGAGTATTGCATTCTTCATTTCCTGAGAGTATGGTGTTGTGTTGGTGTTTATACACAGTGTTGTTCATATCATAGGCACTCTATGGAAGGCAAGCTCCTAGCGGCAGCTCGGTGGCAAAGTGGGTAGAGCACTGGTCCTGAAATGATAAAGAACTAAGACCAAATCAAGTCTCAGTCGGTTACTAATGGCATGATCTTGGGTCAGCCACTTAATCTCTGTCTCTGTCTTTCCCCAACTGTAAAATGGAGATGATAATAGCACTTACCTCAGAGTTTTGAATAAGAAACTATTTGTAAAGTGCTTAGAACAGTGCCTGGCACAATGTTGATGTTGTTGTTGTTCAGTCATTGTCATGTCTGACTCTTTTTGACCCCATGGACCATAGCACAGCGGGCTCTTCTGCCATCCAGTATCTCCCAAAGTCTGTCCAAGCTCATGTTCCTTGCTTCCATGACACTATCTATCCATCCCATTTTCTGCCATTCCTTTTTTCTTTTGTCTTTCATCTTTCCTAAAATCAGGGTCTTCTCCAATGAGTCCTGTCTTCTCATTATGTAGCCAAAGCACATAAGCCTCAGCTTCAGCATTTGTCCTTCCAGTGAGTAGTCTGAATATGTTCCTTTAAGTACTGACTCATTTAGTCTCCTTGCCATTCAAGGGACACTCAAAAGTCTTCTCTAGCACCGCAATTCACAAACACTGATTCTGTGGCACTCAGCTTTCTGTATAGACCACCTCTCACAGCAATGTATCACTAGTAGAAAAATAATAGCTTTGACTATATAGAACTTTGCTGGCAAAGTCATGTCTCTGCTTTTTAGTATGCTGTCTAGATTTTCCATACCTTTCCTTCGAAGGAGCAAGTGTCTTTTAATTTCCTGGCTGCAGTCATTGTCTACAGTCATCCTTGAGCCCAAGAATATAAAATCTGACACTGCTTCCATTTCTTCCCCCTCTATTTGCCAGGAAGTAATCTTAAGGTTTTTTAAAAATGTTAATGCTTTTACATTCTCCTCTTTCACTCTTATCAAGAGGCTTCTTAATTCTTCTTCACTTTCTGCCATGAGAGTGGTATCATCTCCACATCTGAGATTGTTGAGATCTCTCCCAGCAACCTTGATTGCAGCTTTTGATTCATCAATCCTGGCACTTTGCATGATGTACTCTGCATAAAAGTTAAATAAGGAAGGTGACAATATACAGCCTTCATATATTCCTTTCCCAATCTTTAACCAATCAATTGTTCCATGTTTGGTTCCAACTGTTGTTTCTTGAGCCTCATACAGGTTCCTCAGGAGACAAGATGATCTGGCACTCCCATCCTTTTGAGAATTTGCCACATTTTGTTGTGATCCACACAGTCAAAGGCTTCCATGTAGTTAATGAAGCAGAGATATTTTTTTCCTGGAATTTCCTTGCTTTCTCCATAATCCAACAAATGACAATTTGGTCTCTTGGTCCTCTGGCTCTTCAAAAACCAGCCTGCGCATTTGAGAATTCTCGGTTCACATGTTGCTGAAGCCTAGCTTGCAGAATCTTAAGCATAACTTTGCAGGCATGTGAAATTAGGACAGTTGTTCAATAATTTGAACATTCTTTGACATTGCCCTTCTTTAGGAATAGGGCATAGACTGATTTTTTTCCAATCTAGTGACCACTGTTGAGTTTTCCAATTTGCTGTCATGTTGAGTGTAGCTCTATAGCGATATCATCTTGTAGGATTTTAAATAGCTCAGCTGGAATTCCATCACCTCCACCAACCTTATGGCTAGCAATGCTTCCTAAGACCCACTTGACTTCATTTTCTAATCTGGTTCTGGATCAGTAACCACACCATCATGACTATCAATGACTTTAAAATCTTTCTTGTAAGGGCAGCTAGGTGGCGCAGTGGATAGAGCACCGGCCCTGGAGTCAGGAGGACCTGAGTTCAAATCCAGCCTCAGACACTTAACACTTACTGGCTGTGTGACCCTGGGCAAGTCACTTAACCCCAATTGCCTCACACACACACACACACACACAAATTTTTCTTGTACAGTTCTTCTGTATATTCTTGCTATCTCTTCCTAATCTCTCCTGCTTCTCTTAAGTCCCTACCATTTTTTACTTTTATCATGCCCATTTTTACATGAAACATTCCCTTGATATCTCTAACATTCTTGAAGAGATCTCTTGTCTTTCTTGTTTTTCATAGTTTTCTTCTATTTATTTGCATTGTTCATTTAAAGTAGGAAATCTTTTATCTTTTTAATATCATACATGAGGTTTCCTAGGCAAAGATACTACAGTGGTTTGCCATTTCCTTCTAGTGGATGAACTTTTGTCTGAACTCTCTACTATGACCTATCTGTCTTGGGTAACCCTGCATGGCATTCCTCATAGTTTCATTGAGGTGCATTACCCCTCTGCCATTACAAGGCAGTGATCTAGGAGGGAGTCTGGCACATAGTGGTGCTTAATGATTATTCCTTCCCAAAATGTAAAGCTGCTCGAGGGTAGAGGTGATATCATTTTGTGTTTATATCCTTGAAACCTAGTACAGTGTCTATGACATATCAGATATTTAACAAATGCTGGTTAATTTGAGTAGAATTGAAGAGATATTTATGAACTGATTTTTGGAGGGAGTGACTAATCCAAAATGCTTGTCTTAGTCTTCCACAAGCCTAGAAAGGTCAGTTTGACAGCTGAGTGGAGATTGGATTGGAGAGGGGAAAGACAAGGCAAGGAGACCAACCAGCAGGCTATTGCAACAGTCTAGGCATTAGGTGATGAAGACATATACCACATTGGTTGATGAAGCCCTATACCACATTAGGTGATGAAACCCTATACCAGGGTAGTGGCAGAGGAGAGAGGAGTTTATGTGGAAAATGTGACAAAGGTAGGGGTCTCAGGCAAAAGATTGGACAGAAGGTAATGGGGGGAAGAATAGAGGATGACACCTAGGTTGCAAGTCTGAATGACTGGGAATATGGTGGTACCTTGGTCAATGATGGGCAAGTATGGAAGAGGGGAGGGTTTGGGGGAAAAGATGATGAGTTTGGACTTGGATATGATAAGGACAGCTAGGTGGCATAGTGGATAGAGCACTGGGCCTGGAGTCAAGAAGACTCCTCTTCCAAAGTTCAAATATGGCCTCAGACACTTACTAGCTGTGTGACCCTGTGAAAGTCACTTAACCCTGTTTGCCTAAGTTTCCTTATCTGTAAAATGAACTGGAGAAGGAAATGGCAAACCGCTCTAGTATCTTTGCCAGGAAAACCCCAAATGGGGTGACCACAAAGAATTAGACATGGCTGAAAAATAACTGAATAAAAATGATGAGTTTAAGATGTTGGCAATAATCTAGTTAGAGATGCCCAATGGGAAGATGGAAATACAAGACAGGAGATGGATCAAATTGAGATACATAGATATAATCAAATATTACTCTGACATAAGAAAGTATGACATAAGAAAATTATGGAAAACCTTAGGAAGACTTAAATGAGATAAGGCAAAATAAGATAAGGAGAATGGGGAAAACAATTAACAGGATAATGGTCAACATACATTTATTAAATGCTTAGGATGTGCCCAGTATTGTGCTAAGTGATGAGGATATAAAGAAAGGCAACATAAACAAAACTAAAGACAGTTCTCACCATAGAGGTATACACATGTAGTGGAGGACTCAACATATAGATAACTAGCCATATAGAAGCTCTATATAGAGTAAATAAAGATAATCTCAAGAGGGTAGGCATTAGCATTGGGTGGGGGGGGGGTGGGGGGGCTGTGAGGGGAGACCAAGAAAGGCATACTGAGAAAGAAAGGATTTGGCCTGAGTCTTGAAACAGCATGCTCAACCAGAAGGCTCTTGCATTAGTCCAGAAGAAGAATGGTGAGGGTCTACAACATGGCGTTGTGAGTTGAGTAAAGTATGTGAGAAATAGGAAGATAGAAATGTCAAGGTTTGGCAACAGATTGTATATGTGGGATGAGCTGTTGAATTGATGTTCTTGAAGCACATCTCACTATATCATCCCCCTACTTAATAAATTCCAGCGGTTCCCTATTGCCTCCAGAATTAAATATGAAATCCCGTGTTGTTTTTTTTTGTGGGGTTTTTTGTGAGGCAATTGGGGTTAAGTGACTTGCCCATGGTCACACAGCTAGTAAGTGTTAAGTATCTGAGCTCGGATTTGAACTCATGTCCTTCTGACTCCAGGGCTGGTGCTCTATCCACTATGCCATCTAGCTGTCCCTCTGTGTTTGTTTTTTTAAGCCTTTCATAACCTAGCCCCCTTTTAACCTCTCTAGTCTTCCAATTCCTTAACTTCCCCTTCACAAATTCTATAATCCAGTGATGCTGGCTTCTTGCTATCCCTCATACACTCAATTTCCTGATGCTTGGCTCCCAAATAATGTGCTTGAAATTCTCTCCTTTCTCATTCCATCTCCTGGTTCCCCCGATTCTCTTCACTTTCTGGCCAAAATCACACACTGTGCAAGAAGACTTTTCATGCCAGTGCCTTCACTTGAAGATTATCTCCAATTTATTCTGTCTATATCTTGTTTGTACACAATTGTTTATATGCTGTCCCCACTGTTAAACTAATTTAGCAGACTGACTGTTGGAGCAGCTAGTTGGTGCAGTGGATAGAGCACTGGCCCTGGAGTCAGGAGGATCTGAGTTCAAATCCTACCTCAGACACTTGACACTAGCTGTGTGACCCTGGGAAAGTCACTTAACCCCAATTGTCTCACCGAAGAAGAAGAAGAAGAAGAAGAAGAAGAAGAAGACTGACTGTCTTCTACAATGTTTACAAACATTTGTTGACTTAATCTGAGTGTGAGTAAAGAGTCAAGGGTGACAGTGAGATTGTTAGTCAAGGTGCCAGGGAGGATCATGGTTTCCTCTGCAGTAATAAGAAAATTCAGAAATGGGGAGTTATTATCTAGGGTGGGGAGAAAATGAGCTCTTCCCATCTTTTCTATCAACATGACTATTTTGTACATGTTAGGTTTGAGAT
The DNA here is from genome assembly GCF_019393635.1 of Dromiciops gliroides. Classification (NCBI taxonomy): domain Eukaryota; kingdom Metazoa; phylum Chordata; class Mammalia; order Microbiotheria; family Microbiotheriidae; genus Dromiciops; species Dromiciops gliroides. Next base: position 571,911,222 of record NC_057863.1, on the reverse strand, counting down.
GCCTCCAGGACATCCATTTTAGGATGTCCAAGAGGCACTTGGAGATGTTTGAAGATAGTGCAGCAAAAATACTAAGGCTGAGCATACAAATCTGGTAACCATCCTCCTAGAGACTGGACCTTTCTCACCCTTCTCTCCTTACTATATGTACCTAGTGATGGAATCTCTGGTTCCAAGGTACAGGGACATTTTATGGGCTAAAAGTGTCTTTCCCAGTTCCATAATTTTCAACAAAGAAGACTCCATAGCTTGGAAACTCTTACAATCAAGGTATTTTTCCTTCTGTCTAATTGCAATTTGTCTTGTTGCTAGACATTCTTTACAATCCAAGTCCCTGAACTTTTCCAGGAAGAATATAGAATCCTCTGAACCACATTTAAGTATTAATTTATCTAAATCGTCCCCTTTCCAACAGACTCAACATTTTCTCACTATTCTTGCTTGACAACATTGCCACAGCCCTGTGTTTTCCATGAGTTAGCTCTCCTCTGGGATTTTTCTTCTTCTTGATCCATTCTCATTCTCAGGGGCCAGAACAAGACAACATTCCAAGTTTAGGCACTTGTTATAACTTACTGTACCTCAAAACACTGAGAGATCAAGTTAAGGGTTCCTGTTGTCCCACTGATCTGAAATCAATATTCCACAGGAATAGAGTTTTTAGGATCATTCTACTATGTGATATAATCAGGAAATTGAAAAGAGTCTCAAAGGGGTGATTTGGACAAAAGAAGAAAATGTGTTGTTTTGTTTTTTACTTAGGCAATGAATGCACCATCATTTCGAGTGGAGAAAAGGGAAGATGGGGCAATGCTTCTTCACTACTATTCTGATCGAAGAGGTCTGTGCCAAATTGTGCCAGGTAAGGGTATCAGGCTGACCATTCTTTGAGTACTCAATCCTTGAGTACTTCTGAAACTAAGACATGCTCTCCACCATATCCTTTTAGTTATTTAACTTCATCATCTCCTGTAGCTTTGTTAAGCCATATTCCTTGGGAGACCACCATCTGTCTTCATCCTTACATTTTTCTGCCTTGGCTCAGATGGCTCATGTCTGGAATGTTTTCTCTTGTCTCTGTCTGGTACCATCCTTGGATTCTTATAAAGTACCACTCAGGTGACACCTCTTACCTGCCCTCTTATTTCTCCCATAAATAAATGTGCCTTTAATTAAAGTTTCCCTAGTGTTAAAAGGTGGAATAACTTTTAAAACATACATTTTGATAGTTTTATCGTTGGGTTTTGTCCCTTTGCTTCTTTTTTTTTTTTAAGGTTAAAGTTGTTTATCACAATTAAATTCAGATCTCAGTTATTGGAATAATTGGTTTCTGTGCTATGGTGTGACTTTTTCCTTTTAAATTCAGAGATTTCTAGGTCCATTATGAAATAAAATTGGATGAGTATTAATTTAACACTTATGAGTGTATGCCTGAGTTAGGCTTTGCTCACTTCTTAGGGACCACTGCCCATTGTGTTAATGTCTAGGACCGTCTCTAAAAATTTGTTTAATTGATTCTTTTTCTTTCTTACATCCCAATCACTTTTTTTTTTTTTTGGCAGGGCAATGAGGGTTAAGTGATTTGCCCAGGGTCCACACAGCTAGTAAGTGTCAAGTATCTGAGGCCGGATTTGAACTCAGGTCCTCCTGAATCCAGGGCAGCCACCTAGCTCTCCCCACCCCCCCCCAATCACTTTCTAATTATTCTTTCTCCCTCTACTAATAGAACTCTCCTTTTCGGCAGAAGGATCTGCTTCTTTTTTAAAATTCTGCTTCTTTTTTTGATAAAATAAATATCTTAACTCAAAATTTTTTTAAAATTCTGAAATAGGATGGAGAGTGACAAAACTTTTCTAAAATCCCCAGTATAAGCCTAAAGGTTCTGAATAAGACCTAACTTTGGAGTACAGTGCTTCAAGTGAAAGATTCAGCCCAGATGTGAATATGGGTCTTGATTCACAGCTTTATGTCTGAAATAAATTAGTCAACAGGCAAGCAAGAATTGTGATAAAAGTATGGCCTAATTCATCATCATTATTTTACTGGAAAAAATTCTAATGGGTGGTAAAAAAATGAGTTATATGAATTTTTGGAGCCTCTTTGTAAGATTGATTTAAACTCAAGGAATTAACAAAGAATCATCCAGTAATGGAGAGTCACAGAGTCCAAGACAAACACCACATGATCCACTAAGCCTCTGGAAACATGGTGTCAGGTCAAGACCTGAATCTAATGACAAAGCAAATTGGAGAGGGTTTGTCCCTCTCCCAGCAATCCCCAGAGCATGAGCATTAATCAGTCTTGCTCATTTGTCTTCTTACACTGATGAGTCTCCTGAGAGAAACAGAGCACGTGCTCTGTGCCTGTTTGTATTTGTCACATTGTAGTGCTCTGAAGAAGGCATGAAGTCGATACATGGATGTTGATCGACCAGCTGGTCTCTCTGATTCGTAGGTGAGGCCTGTCTGAGTGCTGGATCCATATTATGAATTCTGGAGATCCTCTGGGGAACTGTGACTTTGTTATCTCATGATTTATTTAGGGGCCAGACCCTTATCGCCTCTACCCTAGACTCCTGTAGTGGCTTCTTAGTGAATCTCTCTCACCCCCAAAATGTCTTTCATCTTAAATCCAGCCTTCAAACAGTTGTGAAATTCTTAAGATGCAGATCTGACCATGTTACACCTTCTCCCTCTCCTTCCAAAATTTTCAGTGGCTCTTTAGGATTTAAAAAAATGCAAAAATCATCAACCTGGCTTTTAAAGACCTCCCCAATCTGATTCCAGTGGTATTGGATATCATTTCCTTTAGGTTTTGAGGTCACACAGTGGAGAGAGTGTTGGGCCTAGAGTTAGAAAGATGAGTTCAAATTTAGCCTCAGACACTTACTAGCTGTGTGACTCTGGGCAAGTCACATAACCTCTGCTTCAGTTTCCTCAGCTGTATTATGAAAATAATAATAGCGCCTACTTTCTTAGGATTGTTGTGAGAATAAAATGAGATAATATTTATAAAGTTCTCTGCAAACCTTAAAGTACCATATAAATTTTTATATCATTATTATTATTTCTGTATCTCAGGAAGGACAACTCAGGGGGCATCTTCTACAAGCGATGTTAACTGATTCCTCTCCCCATGTTGTTAGCACCCTCTTCCTCTTGAAATGATTTTGTATATTTCTTTCTTTCTTTTTTCTTTTTTTTTTTTGCAGGGCAATGAGGGTTAAGTGACTTGCCCAGGGTCACACAGCTAGTAAGTGTCAAATGTTTGAGGCTGGATTTGAACTCAGGTCCTCCTGAATCCATCCATTTATTCACTGTGCCATGGAGCTGTCCTACTTTATATATTTCTTGCTGTCTGGTGCAGTGGATACAGAGTCACCCTCAGAGCTGGGAATGCTTGTGTTCGAGTCTTGACTCTCATATTTACTGGCTGTGTGACCCTGAGTGCCCTTGGCCTCTCAGTCCTCTAGGCAGTAGCCTAGGACTAAGTGGCAGAGTAGATGGAAGTGTACATTGGTGGAGAGAGTTTGTACATCCGGGAGTTCCCTATTTCAATGAAATCATAAGTCCAGTTTGCTGCCTTTGTCTCTTTTATTTACTTGTCTGCACATAGCATCCCTTTGCAGTAAGTTCCATTTAAAGCTTCCTTCTTGTCTCTGTACCCCAACACCTCCTACAGTGCTTCATTTATAGTAGGCACTGAATAAATGTTGAATTGAATTGACATCGGCTGTAACTCATGATTGTTTTCTCCTGGCCCAGGCATCATAGAAGCAGTTGCTAAAGACTTCTTCAACATGGATGTGACGATGGAGATTCTCAATAAGGGTGAAGAAGAGGAGAGGACTGGGAAGAAAGAGCATGTTGTGTTTCTCATCCTGCAGAAACATCATGGACAGGAGAAAAAGACAAGATCAAAGATGTCCCAAGGAGACAAAAACTCCCAGCAGGACCAAGAGGTACCAAATGGGTTCTTTTGGCAGTAGCACCTTCTCATCTATGAAAAAAGTCTCCTCAGAGCCAGGCATCTATTGGGTCACCCTGTGACAAAAAAAATGGATTCACTCTGATGTCTAGTAGTCTTGGTTAAGAGGGACAGGACATGTTCCTCTGGCTGGAGTGGCCCTTTGACCTGTTAACTTCTCATTCCAGTAAATGGCATGGTCACCTACTCTGCACCTGAAATTCATACAGAGAGGCTTACCATACAGAAGTCAGTTCATACCACCTTGACATAAGCCCATCTCTTAGGTCTCCAGTCTCTATTCTTCCTTTCAGTTTAAGAGGTCAAGCTAGAGATCTAGAACCATTACTGACCACTTTAACTTTGTACTTACTGGGCACAAATCAAATTTGAGCAATAATAACATTCCGTATTTATATAGTGAGAGGCAATATGACATAGTGGATGAGGGCTCAGGAAGAGAAGGGAGCAAGTGTTTATTAGGTGCCTGCTATGTTCCAGGTACTGTGCTAAGCATTTTTACAACCATTACATAATTTCATAGATGGCCAGGAGGGCCTGAGTTAAAATCTCTCCCCTAAAACATACTGGTTGTGTGACCCTGGGTAAGTCACTTAATTCCATGACTTTAAGTTGTGGAACTGGTTCTGACCTTCCTGGGTGGAAAGAGTTTCCTCAGATGGGAATCATAGGTCCAGTTCTTAATTCTATTAATGTAGAGTTTTAAAGTTTACAAAATGCTTTCCCAACAGCATTTCTGTGATGTTGTCTGGTAGGTTCTCAACATTCTAGATTTAGAATGGACGGACCAGAATGGTCATTTAATCCAACTCCTTGATTTTTCAAATCAGGAAAATGAGGCCCAGAAATCAAATGTCTTACTTTAGGTCATGAAATAATAGTACAATCTTAGCAATAATAATAAAATATTAATATCAATATAATAATATATCAATACCATTATAATGAATGGCAGAGTCAAGATTTAAACCCTACTTTTGTGAGTCCATATATAGTGATCTTTCATTTACAATACACTATTACTAATAAGTCTTTCTATCCCCATCTTACAGATAAAGAAATAATCTCAAAGAGGAGGTAGGATTTGCCTATTGTGATAGAGTCAGTGTCAGAGTCACAATTTGAACCCAATTTGCTCCATTCCAAAATTAGTTATCATTATCACCACCACCACCACCATCAGTGATGATGATAACCTGGAGAACAAAGTCATACATCTTCCATATATCATATTACCTCTTTTACTTCATGATGTAAGACATTATCAATTTACAGGCCATTATCTTTGAGGGTGAAATCTGTCTGTGGGTGTCTCTGTTGTATTAGCTCCAAGATAAATATAATCTCCTCTACACAGGATTTTTATCTTGAGGAATGTAAATCCCATTTCAGTTAGTCTGTATGTAGGATTTTCAAACACAGATGTTGTGGCTGGTAACATGAGCTTTTCACCCCATTGGTGATGATCTTCCCCTTTGAACTTTACATAGCACTCTAAGAATTAGTTGGGCATTGAATAATCATTTATTAATTAATGAACTAAGTACTGTATTATGTGCTGGGGTTCAAAAGGCAATAGTGAAAGAATCACTGCCCTAAAGAAGCTTATATTCTATGGAAGGAGACAACATGTATATATGTATGTATGTATGCAGGGAGAGAGAGAGAGAGAAAGAGAGAGAGAGAGAGAGGGGGGGGGTGAGAAAATTATTAACAATGGGGTGTTTTGGGGACTGAGAGACCACACACACACACACACACACACACACACACACACACACACACACACATACACACACACACACATGGCTTTTAAACTTTAATGCCCACAAGTGGTGCAGTAGCCTCTAATTTCTAAGTAGCAATATATTAAAACTTCCCAGGGCAGCTAGGTGGCACATTGGATAGAGCACCGGCACTGGAGTCAGGAGGACCTGAGTTCAAGTCCAGCCTCAGACACTTAACACTTACTAGCTGTGTGACCCTGGGCAAGTCACTTAACCCCAATTGCGTCACCCCCCCCCAAAAAAAAACTTCCCTAAAACTTGGGATAGAGATAGGCACCCCCATAAAATTTCAAATGACACAGCTATATAGGTAGCATGCCATAATGGATTATTTTAGCCTGGAGTAAAGAGGACCTGGTTTCAAATCCTGCCTCTGTTTATTAGTCATGTGACAGCGGGCATATTGTTTAGTTTCTTTTTCTCTCAGTTTCTTCATCTGTAAAGTGAGGATATGTGCAATGCTTACCACACAGCATTTTTATAAGGCTCAACTTGGATCACATGCATAAAGTGCTTTATAAATTTCTGTAACCTGCCAATGTGCTTCTTATGGAATGCTATGTATTATAGCTGTATATATTGGAGGGTTAGTCCCCTACGAGACTATGAAATCTATGAAAAAACATAGATTATCTAAACTTCAATTCTCACCTGTCACAAGTGTTCCACAAACAATACTTAACTAATGTTGGTTGAAAGAGTAATTGAATGAATGGGGTACCACCCCAACCGAACTACTTCTGGTGAAAGTCTTTACATGAAAAAATTCCCTTGGCTTTCACTTTTTCATGAGTGATGTAGTAAAAAAAAATAATAATAGTCTGCGGGAGGGAAAGTCAGACGAGACTCAAATTTCAGCTCTTACTGCTCATTACCTGTGTGATCTTGCACATGTCACTTCCCTTTCCTCTAATTTCCATCTTGCCTATTAGAATGTGACCATCTTGAAAGGAGGGGTCATTATGTTTCCTTAAATCGTATCCCCAGTGCTTTAGCAAGGTGTCTGTCACATAGTATTTTATAAATGCTCTTTTCTTTCTCTCTCTCTCTCTCTCTCTCTCTCTCTCTCTCTCTCTCTCTCTCTCTCTCTCTCTCTCTCTCCCTCCCTCTCCCTCTCCCTCTCCCTCTCCCTCTCCCTCTCCCTCTCCCTCTCCCTCTCCCTCTCCCTCTCCCTCTCCCTCTCCCTCTCCCTCTCCCTCTCCCTCCACAAGTGCTCTTTTTTTTCAGTTCTTTCTATGGGGGTGGATAGTATGCATTCTTGTTCTCCCTCACTTTCACTCTCTTGCTCTTACTTTCTCACTCTTTCTCTCTCTAGCTCTCTCTGTCTCTCTGTGTCTCTTTGTCTGTTTCTCTTCATCATCTCTCACTGTTTCTTTGTTTCTGCCTCTCTATTCCTATCTCTCTCTATCACTATCTCTCTCTTTCTCTGCCTCTGTCTCTTGTTCTCTTCCTCTCTTAATTTTCTCACTTATAAAATTAGGTGGTCGGACCAGATAAACTCTAAGCTTCCTGTAGATGGCTACTCAACCAAGGACATCACATTAGGGATACAGGTGGCGTTAGACTTGATTACTTTTGCTTCATGACCAAAGGCTCCAAGTAGGGATTCTGGTGCCCCATGCTCTACAGTTTTCTTGCACCATCTAATGGGACTAAATAGCACTATTTTCCCCATGTTCCCTTTACCAGTCATATAGCTTGAGACTGAATAGGATTCTATCTCTAAAGTTCTCCAAACTTACTCAACATAGGAGCACAGTGTGAATACAAAGAATCACTACATTGGAAATTACCAGATCCAATACATATGCTTCCTCTCTCTTTCCTGACAGCAGGTGACTGAGCAGGCTTTTCAGAGAATGAAGGAGAATTATTTGACTCTCTCTGTCTGCCCGGTGAAGAAATCCCGCTGGGATATTGTGAGAAGTGTTGTCATATTTGGAAAAGGTGAGTGGGCTGCTTACTAGGCCCAACCACATATGTCCGAGCAAGAGCTAGAACTCATCTGGGCATTGAAATGGCTTTTATCCCAGGTGGTGACAGACAATTAGTCGGCAAAGCACCCCCTGATTAGGATATCACTGATTGAGTTAGTGATATGTATGTATGTATGTATGTGTATGTATGTGTGTATATGTATGTATGCATGTACATGTATATGTGTGTACTCTTCCTTTTCGTATATATGTGCACACATATAACTTATGTTAGTTGAATGTATATACATATAACTCATGTTGGTTCCTATATATGTGTATATTTTTCAGTCATGCCCAACTCTTCTTGACCCCATTTGGGATTTTCTTGGCAAAGATAATAGAGTGGTTTGCCATTTCCTTCTCCAGCTCATTTTACAGATGAGGAAACTGAGGCAAACAGGGTGAAGTGACTTGCCCAGGGTCACACAGCTAGTAAGCATTTGAGATCAGAATTGTACTCTTCCTCAGATATGCAATTTGGCCTCAGAGACTTCACACACACACACACACACACACACACACACACACACACCCCTACCTCCCACAGTGGATAGAATGCTGGGCCTAGGGTATATATAATAATTATGTAGATATATAATATGTATGTGGATATTATATATGTATACACACATATAATGTATACATGTATACTTATATGATATACACACATGTACTCACATATATACATTTGTGTGCATGTGTATATGTGTGTTTGTATGTATGTGTGTATGTATATAATCACTCCATATTTCTGATGAGGTTTTGGAGAATCATACTCAGTGTTAGGATGGGGATTTTCAGGGTTCTAAGGAAAAAGGACAAGCACTGAGTCCTCATGTCTCCTTGTCTTTCTAGGAAAATGCTCTTTTTAAATGACTTGCCCAGTCTCATGCCCCTTGCTTTTGCTGCCTCAAGGCCCTCTTCACCACTGATAGAATATTGGGAGGTAGTTCTAGAAGGAAAGTTGTAAAATGAGTGGAAGTTAGGTCTCATCATAGTGATACAGGGTAGCGTGGAGAAAAGGGTTCAGAAACGGGACTAAGGAGGCCTGGGTTTTAGTCTTACCTCTGCCCAAAAGGGCACTGTGTATAATGGACAGAGGGCTGAACTTGGACCAGGGTTCAAATCTTACCCCCAATCATTACGAGATGTGACCTTGGTCACTTAACCTCTCAGGGACTCATTTTTCTCATCTATAAAGTGAGGGGATTGAACTAGATAACTTTAAGGTCCCTTCCACTTGTGAATCTCTGAACTAACTAACTAGCTCTGTGACCTTGAACAATTCATCCAACCTGCCTGGACCCCAGTTTCCTCTTCTGCCAAATGGCTGATAATTTCTAGATTAACCGAAGACCAGTTCCCCAATTCTGTGATCCTCTGATCCTCCTGGTCAGGCAGTAGGGCTCAATCAATAAGCATTTTTAAAAAGCACCTACTACGTGTTGGGCCCTAAGTGGACTCACAAAGACAAGAATAAAGCACGCAAGTTTAACTTCCCTAAGTGGGGAGAGCATTTCTTACCACTCCATCGGTCACACTGATGGGCCATGATTACATACATCTGAGAACAGGTCTGTACAATACAAATGGCTGCGTTTGGAGGCTTTCAATCCGTGGCAGGCTATTCAAACATGCAACTGACAATCCTTTGTCTGGAAGATTTTCATATCAAAAAGCCTCCATTTTGGATTGCTACCCTCTGCCAAAGTGGGCTGTTGGTGAAAATTTCATGTGCTACCCAATGCTGTCAATCTGGGCGGGGGGGAGGAACACCCATGGCAAATGTCACTGAAGCTAGACTGGGCACCGCAGAGGCAGCTTTGAATAGCAGGAGCAGGCTTTTTGCGATCATTATCTATTCTGTCAGCATTTTCAATGCTAACTCTGTTTTCATTGAGATACTCAATTAGCCAAAAAGAAAAAAAAAAGAACCCCACCAACCCCAAACCTCTTCTCTGGGCAGAAACTTGGCATGGGGCAGGAGGGCTTCTCGATCCGGTAGCAAGGTTTTTTTTGTTTGTTTTAATTTGGAAAAAGATTTGCCCTGGCCATCTGGAGACTGAAAGAGATTAAGCTGAGAAGGGAACGTAAGAGAACTTTAGCATAGGTATCAGAGGGGAGTTTTGTATGGATGATGGGCCTCCCATCGAAGGAACTATGTTCTCACATTCCTCAGGTTGAGACGACAAGAAGGGAAGTAGAAGCCGTGTCCTCCATGGATTGGTCAAAGGGCACTGTGCTTGTTTAGCCAGAAGCTAAGACTTAGTGGGGAGGCTGGACAAGCAGCATCCCCAAGTAGCAGAAGGGCCACTATATGGGAGAACAATTAGATTCATTTTGCCACAGAGGGCAAAAATAGAAACAACGAGTGGAACAACAATAATAATAAGCATTTATTAGGGGCATCTAGGGGTGCAGTGGATAAAGCACTAGGTTCTGAGTGAGAAAGATGGCTTCAAATCCAGCCTTAGACAATTAATAGCTTTATGACCTTGGGCAAGTCAACCTCTGTCTGCTTTGGTTTCTTTAACTGTAAAATGAGAATAGTAGGGGGCAGCTAGATGGCGCAGTGGTTAAAGCACCGGCCCTGGATTCAGGAGTACCTGAGTTCAAATCCGGCCTCAGATACTTGAGACTTACTAGCTGTGTGACTCTGGGCAAGTCACTTAACCCCCATTGCCTAAAAAAAAAAAAAAAAAAATGAGAATAGTAATAGAACCTACATCCTAAGGTTGTGGTGAGGATCAAATGAGTTAATATTTGTCAATCACTTAGTACAGTGTGTTAAAAAACTTTCATATTTTTTATTACCACAAGTGCTTAGCATGGAAAAAGCCATATACAAATGCTAGCTATCATATTGTTCAGTATCTATTATATGCCAGGCACTAAGATAACCATCCTATAATTATTATCTCAATTGAGCCTCATAACAGCCCTGGGTAGTAGGTGCTATTATTACCCTCATTTTCCATATGAAGCAACTTAGGCAGACAGAGGTTAAGTGACTTGCCCAGGGTCACACAGCTAGTTAGGGTCTAAGATAGGAGTGGAACTCAGATCTTTCTGGCAGTGCACCACTCAGCTGCCTGTGCTGAGAAACAGATTTCATCTCAACATAAGGGGAAAAAAATCCCTAAGGATTAGTGGCTGCCTTGGGAGGCTATGGGCTCTCTACAGTGGGAAATTTTCAATCGCGGTTGGATAACTACTTATTACAGATGTTACAGCAGGCAGTTAGGATTTGGTTAGGACTTGGACTAGGTGGCTTCTGAGGTCCCTTCCAAGATGAGATGCTATGATTCTATAGTGGCCACAAAGAATATTTCAATCTTTACTTTGAAAAAAGTGTCAGATTTAACAGAGAAACGTGGGACTTGTTTTCCTTCTCCTGCAGGGAACATACAGAATCTTTTTGAGCCGGTATATCCAGAAAGGCTTTGGATCGAAGAGAAAACTTTCTGCAATGCTTTTCCTTTCCACATTATCTTTGATGCTACAGTAAGAGAACCCTTTCTTTAAACCTTCCTTTAGCTTGTAACTGGTGTTGTGACAGTGAAAGGCACTTGTCATTAAGCAAAACCACATAGCACCAACTCTAAGTAAGGGGATTTATCTTAGTTAACACTTGTATGACTTGTCTGGTCAGCCTTACCTAAATTATGTAATACTGTAGTGCCTCAGTTTTTCCATATGTAGAAAGTTTGTGGAGTGGGGGGGTGAAGGGAGGGAATACAGAGAGACAAAGAAAGATAGAGACTGAGAGAGACAGAGACAGGGTGGGGTGGGGGGGAGAAGTGGGGGCGGCAGCTTGGGAGCCAGCCTTAGGAGTCAGAAAGATACCATCTCTGAGACACCCTGGCTTGTGTGGTCCTGGGAAAATAATTTAATCTTTCAGTATCCCAGGCAATGCTCCTGAGGGGTCAGCAGGGTCTACAAAACTCTCAAGTGAAGCCAGGAACCAGATTAGAATGTAATCAGGAAATGTTTAATAAATAAAAATACAGTACAACATAGATAATGTTAATTTGTGGTTTTCTAAGTCAAGATTTATTTCTGTTTGAATTTGACACCATTGCCTGAGGTGAATTAGAGCATAGGTGTGGATCTGCCTTGTTAAAGGGAGTTTTCTCACTAGGAATCCCAAGTACCCACAAAATCACAGGTCTTACTCAAAACAAAATTTCTTTTTTATTTTTTGAACAATTTTCAATTTTTTTGGTCCAATGCCATTTTAAATTCCTCCTTGTAAGATGCTCTGTGTCTACCAGATCTTCTTCCACTTGGCAGCAGCCTTTTCCAAGAGAAGAACTTGATGATCCTTATATTCTAGGGCTAATGAGCAGGAATCACAGAGGGTTCTCTGGTCTTCCTCACAGAAGAGTTTCTCCTTTTCCCCATGTTGATCACAGGTGGTCAGGCCCACGATGGTCTGCAGCAGATGAGGTCTGAGCATTTTGGCAGTGATGGCCGGTTTCTGCAGGTTCCTGTTGGTCCCCAAATCAGTGCTGTATTCAATGACTCTTCTGCACTTTGGGCAGGTTAACGTTTCATGGGATCTCTCCCTGCACTGGATAAGACACCCTGTGCAAAAGCAATGGTTACAGTTGACAGTCACTGGGTTGGTGAAGTAGCCCAGGCGGATGGAGCAAGTGAGATCTGCCTTGAACCTTTCAATTAAATCTTTGGCATCCATGTCCCCAGGCTTTCCTTCCGGGAGAGAGAATGCTAACCCTTTCCCTTGAATCCTGGCAGCAAAAGATATTAGGATTGAGTTGTTGGGGTCTTTAACCCTCTCTTTACTCCACCCACAAAAGGTGAGCACTCCTGGGCTTGGATAGATAATCTTTCCATTCTCTGCTCTGGGGCTGAGTTCCCACCTTTGTCCTTTTTGCATAGTAATAGGCTACAATTCACAACAGTGTTTACACCTAGGCCCTTCAAGCCAGAGTTGTCTGGCCCCTCAATTCCAAGCAGAACCAAGTTCTTCTGATTCTCTCCTTCTCTGATATTCCTCTCAGCATAGATAATACTAGCTCTTTCCCTTGAGTTCTGACAGCAAATATACATAAGGAAAGAACAATTTAAATAATTCCTGGAGAATATTGTTCCTTTTTTTTTAAACCACCATTCATTACTTTATTGACCTGATTCACATGGGTTATAATGAGCAGATATGAGTATCAGGTGATATTTTGAGTTGCCTTGGAATGAAAAGTGCCTCATAGACCTTATGATCATTTGGCAGTCACCTACTGGTTACTCCTGAGCCAGGTAATGAGAGACCAGGAGCACTTTCTTCATTGAAAAGGCAAAGAGAGAAACAAGGACTAAGAGGCCCTTGAAAGACTTTGTCAGGGAGACTGCAGATAAGAGATCTGTCTATGGCATTGTAAAATACTACACATCTCCTTTCGTAATCCTGGAAGATACCCACTTTGTGTACAGGTGGGCTTACAGGATAGACATCTGATGAATTCCAGGGAAAGAAATAATTTCCATATTTGCAGCCTCCTAAGAGTCCTTATATCCTCAGGTAATGGGAAGCATTTCTCCTTTCTGCTGACTGAATCTTTTTTTAAATTTATTTTTAATTTATGGAATAAAGCAAGCATTTCCATATCATAGTATAGTGAAAAGGATGATTACACATGAAACTGCAAATCTATTATGCATAACTTTCTATTCTTTTCAAATATACAACAAAATTATAATGTAAATTACTTTCCTCCCATTTTTTCTTCCCCATCCCCTCCCCCCACCCAGAGATGGCTACCATTAAACAAAAATAAACATATATGTGTAAAATTATTTTCTACATACTTTTATTTATCAGTTCTTTCTCTGGATGCAGTTAGTGTCTTTCTTCATATTTCCTTTATAGCTAATTTAGTTATTTATAATAGTCAACTTATCCACTCAAAGTCATTCTTAAAAGAATATTGCTCTCACTGTACACAATGTTCTTTTGGTTCTTCTCATTTTGTTCTTCATTATTTCATGCAAGTCTTTCCATGTTTTTTTTAATACCATTGAGTTCATCATTTCTTATAACACAAGTGTTCATCATGATCATATGCTGCAATTTGTTCAGCCATTCCTAATTGATGGACATCCCTGCAATTTCCAGTTCTTTGCCACCTCAAAGAGAGCTGCTATAAACATTGTAGAACATATAGGTTCTTTTACTTTTTTCCCTAATCATCTTTGGAAATAGACCTACTAGTGGTATTGCTGGGTCAAAGGGTACAGGTAGTTTAATAACTCTTTGGGCATAATTTCAGATAGCTCTCTAAAATAGTTGGATCAGTTCACAATTCCACCAATAATAAATGTGTTCCAATTTTTCCACATCCCCTCCAGCATTTGTCACTTTTCCCTTCAATCATTTTAGCCAAACTAATAGCTGTAAAATGATATCTCAAGGTTGTTTTAATTTGCATTTCACTAATCAATAATGTTTTAGAGTAGTTTTTCCATCTATCTATAAATTGTTTTGATTTCTTCATTGGAAAACTGCCTGTTCATATCCTTTGACTATCGATTAAAGAATGACTTATATTTTTATAAATTTGGCAAGGATCTTTATGTATTTTTGATATGAGACTTTTATCTGATAAACTGTCTATAAATTTTTTCCCCAATTTTTTGTTTTCCTTCTGCTCTTGGCTACATTTGTTTTATTTATATAAACCCTTTTTAATTTAATGTAATAGGGGGCAGCTAGGTGGCACAGTGGATAAAGCACCAGCTCTGGATTCAAAAGGACCTGAGTTCAAATCCGGCCTCAGACACTTGACATGTACTAGCTGTGTGACCCTGGGCAAATCACTTAATCCTCATTGCCCCACAAAAATTTTTTTAAATTAATTTAATGTAATAAAAAGTATCCACATTATACCTAACTTTGCTTTCTCTCTCTTGTTTATTTATAAATTATTCACCCATCTATAAGCCTTATGAATAATATGTTCCATGTTCTAATTTTTAAAATATCTCTCTTTACATACATACATACATATATACATATACATATATATATATGTGTGTGTGTGTGTGTGTGTGTGTGTGTGTGCGTGTGTGTCATGTATCCATTTTGACTTTATCCTGGTAAATAGTGCAAGATATTTGGTCTATGCTTAGTTTCTGCCATACTGCTTTCCAGTTTTTCCAATAATTTTTATCAAATAATGAATTCTTATCCCCAAATCTTATCTTTACACTTGTCAAATGCAAGTTCTATTTCTTAGGTGGTACAAGATAGTTTTGCTAACTACTGCCTTATAATATAATTAAAGATCTGGTACTGCTAAACCTTTTTCTTTTGCATTTTTCATTAGTTCCTTTGATATTCTTACAACTGAATTTTGTTATTATTTTTTCTAATTCAATAAAATATTTTTTGTTAATTTAACTGTGATTGTGTTGAATATATAAATTAGTTTAGATAAAAATGGCCATTTTACTATATTGGGCCTGACTACCCATGAGTAATTAATATTTCTCCAATTTTATTTGTATAAAATGTTTTCTAGAAAATAATTTTTTTACATAGTTCCTGGGTTTGTTTTGGGAGATGTACCCCCATGTATTTTATATTGTCTAGAGTTATTTAAATGGGATATCTTTTACTATTTCTTCTTGCAGAGTTTTGTTTGTGATATATAGGAATGCTGATGATTTATGTGGATTTACTTTATACCCTGCTACTTTGCTAAAATTACTAATTGTTTCAACTAATTTTTAGTTGGGTTATTGGGATTTTCCAAGCATATCATCATATTGTCTGCAAAAAAAGATAGTTACCTCATTCCCTATCCTGTTTCCTTCTATTTCTTTTTCTTCTCTTAGTGCTATTGCTAGGATTTCCAATACAACGTTGAATAACTGGTGACAGTGGGCATCCTTGTTTAACACCTAATCTTACCGGGGGAACTTCTAGTTTATCCCCATTACAAACAATTACAAAATTTCTTTTTAAGTGAAAAAAAAGTCACATGCCAATCCCCCATTCTTGTGGTGAAGCACTAGAATTTTGTGAAGATTATGAAGGTTCATCTGTGTTAGATTCTTTGAATGAAATACATGAACATGGAATGACATTTACTTATTAACAGATTTATTAACCTACCTCTCAGGGGTTATTATAAAGAAAAAATGAGATAATACCTACAAAGTGCTTTGCAAACCTTCAAGTGCTATATAAATGACAGCCATTATTAAATACTCAGAGATGAGTGACAAAGTCATGTACGTCTACTTCACTCCCCCCAAAGCTTCAATCTGACTAAGCCCCTACCCCATTCAAAAACCTTCAACGGCTCACTATTGCCCTAGAATAAAATACAGACTCCTCATTCAGGCAATTAGAACCCTGGTCAATCTGGTTCTTATATACCATTGCAATCTTCTTTCACCTCTCTGCCCTTCATGTGCTCTAATCATTAGCTATATGACTTCTAGCTATTTCCCACACTTGACATTCCATCTACCACCTCCATGCTCTTTTTTCTCATCTCTACCTGTCACTCTTCATCTTCCTTCAGGGTTAAACTCTATCTCTTCCATGAAGTTTTTCCTGTTCCACAAAGTTGCTACAGTTCTCTCCCTCCATAAATTTTCCCTCCATGCCTGGAGCGTGATATTCTTTTGGTAAAATGAATGAAAGGAACAAAAATCCCCACATTTATTAAGCAATTACTATGTGGCAAGAACTGGGATAAGTGCTGAGCATACAAATACAAAAATTTGTATACAAGTACAAAATAAAATAGAAAAAATACAAATACAAAAGCAAAGACAGTACCAGATCTCAAGGACCTTCCATTCTAATGAGGAAAACATGTAAGAGCCCTGCATGTGAATGTCCTTGCTGAATCCTTAGCTGGACTTTCACCTTCCCATGGAGAAACATCCTTTTCTTATCCAGTCTTGCTCTGTTCTAAACCCACTGGAAAATTATGAAATTTATGTAGAAGTAACAAAACTTCTCTGCTTGAAAGAATAGGGAGGCAAGAGAAAGAACACCCTGTCTTGATTCAGAGAGTTTGTGTTCAAATCTTTGATTCTGTGTGACCTTGGGCAATATATTTAACCTTCCTAGGACTCAGTTTCCTTATCTGAAGCTGAGGGCTGGATTAGATGGCCTTGAGGTCCCTTTTAGCTTTATTCTATGATCATATTCTGGACCACTGGAGGGGATGCTGTATGTGCCCAACAGAGCTGGATGGGGAGAATTGGGCGAAATAATTATTTTACCCTAACGATGCCTTACTGATCTTTTTTCCCCTCACTTTCTTATTATTTGCAGATTTAATTTTTTCTCTTTTTTTAATTTTTAATTTATGGAATAAAACAAGCATTTCCATAGCATAGTGCAATAAAAAAGATGATTGCACATGAAATTGCAAACCTACTATGTGCAACTTGTTATTTGTTTCAAATATACAACAAAAGTATCATGTAAATTTCCTTTTTTTCTTCCTTCTTCCTCCCCTGCCCTAGAGATGGCTACTATTAGACACAGATAGGTATATATATATATATATATATATATATATATATATATATGTATGTGTGTGTGTGTGTGTCTGTCTGTCTGTCTGTCTGTCTATCTATCTATCTATGTATCTATGTTCTCAGAGGTATTGAATTATCACTATTCCTTTCTGTATTATCTATCTGAGGAGTAAAAGGATTGATCAGAGAGGAAGACACAGAATTTTCTAATTATATGTTGGATAAGAGTGGGGTGTAAACTCACATTGAAAATGGTTTTCTCTGCATCATCCAATTGGACCTAGCTATTAAGCACTAACTTCTCTTTTTAGACTGTTAAAGCTAAAATTCTAGCTAGTCTGTCTGAAATATCTAATGAGTGGTCGCCAATCAATTATAAGCTTTAGCAAGAGTTAGGCTTTTGAACATTTATTAAGGAGAATAAGAATTTGGTAAAGAGAGAGAGAAAGGCCTACATTCATCTCTCTATTAAAAGGAGAGCGCATTTCTAGCTCCCTTCTCCGCCAGAGTCCCCAGGAAAGAGCGCTAGAGTCAGAGTGCCAGGCTCCCCCTTCTTCCTCCTACATGCAAATGTCACTTCCTGATGCCAAAGAAAAGACGCATGGTCTTGCCCTCAAAGACCTTCACCTCATGGGTGGAGCTCTTCTACAGTAAGTCTCCAGCAGGTGGCGTCATTCCAATCGTTACAAGACCATTCCTATTCTGTGTGAAAAGTAAATAGAATCTAAAATTCTGTACTCTAATAGTTCTAGACAGATTATTATTTGAATGTTGCTGGTCTTCATAATTAACACTCTCCAATTGGTAGTGTGTGTGTGTGTGTGTGTGTGTGTGTGTGTGCATGTGTGTGTATAAAAGAATTCTACACATCTATTTAACAGTTCTTTTTCTGGATGCAAATAGTATCTTTCTTCATATGTCCTTTATAGTTAATTTGGGTATTTATAATAGTCAAAATAACTTATTCTTTCAAAGTCATTCTTAAAACAAATATTGCTGTTACTGTATACATTATTTTCTTGGTTCTGCTCATTTCGTTCTTCATTATTTCATGCAAGTCTTTCCCTGTTTTTCTAAAATTACTGAGCTCATCATTTCTTATAGTACAGTAGTATTCCAGATTTTAAAAAATATATTTATTGCTTTCATTAGGATTCTTTTTAAAAATTTAATGTTTTTCATCCTTTTCCTAAGTGAGTTGTAAAGCATGGTTAAAATATTATTTCTAAGAAAGAGCTCCTTCTGCAAATTAACTTTCTGACTCACTAGCTTTCCTTTTGTCCTTTGTGAGTAGCTAAGGGTTAAGCAAGCCGGAGTAAACATTCAAAAGTATGTCCCAGGACTCCAAACCCTGGATATTCAGGTTGATGAATATTTCACCATCATCCATCCCCAAGTCGCCTTCACCATTCTCAGCATCTGCAAGTTTATCAATAGTCAATTTGTTTTGAAAACTCGAAGAGAAA
This sequence comes from Dromiciops gliroides, assembly GCF_019393635.1. Lineage (NCBI taxonomy): Eukaryota > Metazoa > Chordata > Mammalia > Microbiotheria > Microbiotheriidae > Dromiciops > Dromiciops gliroides. Next base: position 571,892,481 of record NC_057863.1, on the reverse strand, counting down.
TGATGCCTGAAGCATGGAAAAAAAAGCCTACACTCAAACTCAGAGGTATTGAATTCTCACTGTTCCTTTCTGTATTATCTATCTGAGGAGTCAAAGGATTGATCAGACAGGAAGACACAGAATTTTCTAATTATATGTTGGGTAAGAGTGGGGTGTGAACTCACATTGAAAATGGTTTTCTCTGCATCATCCAATTGGACTTAGCTGTTAAGCACTAACTTCTCTTTTTAGACCATTCCTATTCTGTGTGGAAAGTAAATGGAATCTAAAATTCTGCATTCTAATAGATCTACACAGAGATTAGTATTTGATTGTTGCTGATCTCCATAATTAACACTTTCCAATTGGTATAAACCAAATACTTCTGCTATTCTATAGTTCATAGGTCATAAACACTGAAGTTGTTTTTCTAATGGTGATAGAGGTTTGGTCTGCTTCACTCACACTGTCTTTTCTGTTTTCCCCTGTGACCAGTGGTAGTATTGGTGAATGTGGAATTAAGGATTCAGTCTGTGACCATGAGGCCGGGTGTAGACCAATTAGTTCAATTATATTTCATGGCCACAGACAAACCTGCTCACAGTGAAATGTACTGCAAATGCAGACCATTGGTCATATGTGAGATGAGGCAAAAAATGGTGACTAAATGAACATAAATCTATCAATCAACAGTTATTGATTATAACAAGTATGGAAAAATTCAGAAGTAGCACAGGGCTTTGAGATAGAAGATTTATTTCTTCTAGCTTTGTGACCATGATCAAGTCATTTAAACCTTTCTGTGCCCTAGTTTCCACACCTATAAAATGGTGATGACAATACTTATACTATCAACTGCTCAAGGTTGTTGTGATGAATATATTTGGCACATTGGAAAATACTGAATTAACATAACCTATTATTATTCATTATTATTATCCCTTTCATCCTTATCTACTTCAAACTGACCCCTACAACATCCCACTCAATACCTGCCTGCTTCTTTCACTGTGTCCTCTGGGGATTATTGTTCTATATTGTTGTTTTTGTTTTTGTTTGGTTTTTTGGCGGGGCAATAAGGGTTAAGTGACTTGCCCAGGGTCCCACAGCTAGTAAGTGTCAAGTGTCTGAGGCCGGATTTTGAACTCAAGTCCTCCTGAATCCAGGGCTGGTGCTTTATTCACTGTGCCACCTAGCTGCCCCCTCTATATTGTATTAATCAGCATCCTTTCATTTAGAACCCAGTCCTCTCATGATCCCCATATCTTCTGGCTCTCACTGAGATTTGGCTCCTCAGCGATGATACTGAGTCCTTGAATATTTCTTCTAGTATGGTTAGTCAGTCAACCAGTCAGTCATTTGGTCAGTCAATTACTGTTTGTTAAGCATTTACTATGTGGCTGGCACCATGCTAAATACTTCAGGTACAAAGAAAGGCAAAAACAGTCTTTGACCTTATGAAACTCTTATTCTTATGCTGGAGACAAGATACAAATAACTATGAATATATAAGCTATATACTGTATAAAACTAAGAACCACAAATTTCAAGGGAGAAGGCACTAGCAACAGGAGGGACTGGAAAGAGTCCTCTGGAAGGAGGCAGAATTTGAGCTAAGTTGGGAGGCCAGGAAAGACAGTGGGTAGAGGAGAAGGGGAAAAGCATTGGGCATAGCCAATGCAAAGTCACATGACTGAGAGAGGTAGAATATTATGTGTGAGGAATAAGAAGGCATTTGTTGCTGGATCATACAGTTTGTGGAAATGAGTAAAGTATAAGAAGATAAGAAAGGCAGGAAAGAGACAAGTAGTGAAAAGCTATAAAAACCAAACAAGGATTTTATATTTGATTCTGGATGTAACAAGAAGCTACTAGAGTTTATTGAGTGGGTGGGGGAAGGTGATGTGACATAGTCAGACCCTTGTTTTTGAAAACTCATTTCTACGTCTGAGTAGAAAATGGATTATAGGGGGGAAAGACTTGAGTCAGAGGGAGACCAACCAGAAGGGTATTATAAGAGTCCAGATGTGAGGTGATAAGGGCCTTTACCAGGGTGGCAATTTTGTGACTGGAGAGAAGGGTCCATGTACAAAAGAATTTGTGAGAGTAGAAATGACATGGCTTGACAACACGTTAGATATGTAGGGTGAGTGAAAATGGGTAGTCAAAGAAAACATCGATGTTGTGAACTGAGAGAATGGCAGAGCTTTTAACGATGACAGGAAAGTTTGGAAGGTGGGGAGTCTTAGGGAAAAGATAATAGCCCTGTTTTGGACCTACTTACTTTGAAACACCTATGGGACATTCAGTTGAAGATGTCTGAGAGGCATCGGAGATGTGTGATTGCAGCTCAGGAGAGAAACTAGGATTGGATATATTGATCTGGGAATCATTTGCATAGAGATGATGATTGGACCCTTGGGAGCTGATGATGAGACCACCAAGTGAGATGGCATAGAGGGAGAAAACAAGATAGCCCAGGATAGAGCCCTGTGGGACACATCTGGTTAGTGGGCCTAATATAGTTCTGATGAGAGAAAAGGAGATGGAGAAAGTGTGGTCAGACAAGTAGAAGAAAAACCAGGGAAGAGATAGAGTGATAATAACATAGAGAGTATCCTAGAAGAAAAGATGATTGACAGTTTTAAAAGCTGCAGAGAGGCAGGCCAAGAAGGATGAGGATTGAGAAAAGGCCATTGGATTTGGTAATCAAGAGATCTTTGAAAAGAGTAGTGTCAGCTAAATGATAAGTTTAGAAGCCAGATTGGTGTTTAGAGGCAAGTGAGAGGAGATAACTTTCTCAATGGGTTTAGATGACAAGAGAAAGAAAGATATAGAACAGCAGCTAATGGGGATTATCAAATCAACTGAGGAGGAAAGAGGATGTTTGCAACAGTTACTGTGGTGAGTAGGAGAGTAAATAGATTAGGGAGGTATAAAAAGAGTGCATGGCCTCAATGAGTGCCCCGTTGAGATTATGTAACACCAATTTATAGTGGGCATGATTTCATGATTTTCTCATGTTGAGCAGCATGTAAACAGGAGTAAAGGAGGCAGATAGTGGGAGTAGTCTAAGGTACAATTGGTAATAGAGCAAGGAAACTGAGTTTAGAGAGTAGGGTAGAATTGAACTGATTGACCCCCTGTGAGGTGAGTTCCCCATGCTAGGGAAGGGAGGAGAGTATAGCTCATGCAGGATTGATAACTTGGGAAAGAAATTAGGTGTAGAGGGAAAAGAGATTGGAGCCCACAATGAGAATGAAGTAGAGATTTTGAGACTTAAGGAAAGATAAAAATGATAAAAGACTATGTGCAGATAAAGGACTATGCCCGTGGTTTCCAAATAATCTGAGAGGATCCTAGTGAATGAGGGACCAGACTCTATATTTTCTATAGGTTTTTGTTGAGGTCTGGAACTTTAGTCTTAAACAATTTGGGTGCATGGAGTAGAGTATGCCAGGTGGAGAGAACAGTTAAAGGAGAATTTAGAGATCCTTTAGTCCAACCCCTTCATTTGACTAATGACAAAACTAAGGACTAGAGAGGAAAAGTAACTTACCCAAGAATTGGAAAATAGTAAGTAAAACCAGGATTCAAACTCAAATCTTCTGATGCCAAATTCAGTGCTCTTTCCATATCAAACTGCCTCTTTGTTCCAGGTGAGAATGATTATAACCTTTTCATAATATGGTGAAGCATTGACTAGAAGAATAGTGGAAATAAGATGGGAAAAGAAGTGCAAGTGAGGAAAAATGATAGAGGTCCTTAAAAATCAGGAAAAGGAATTTTAGATTTAATAAGGTCAATAGGGAGTATAGTAGGCTCCCTATTAGGATGTAAGGTCCGTGAGGGCAGGAACTGTCTTTGCTTCTTTTTGTATCCATAGCACTTAGTCTAGTGCTAAGTTACAGTGCTTCTTAGTAGGTGCTTATTGACTAGCTAATTGGGTTGACCACATCAGGTTGATAACTCAGGTTTGAGAAAAGAAATAAGTAAAAAATCCATAGTCCATCTAATAATCAACAACAGTAGATTTACATTCAAAACAGGGAAAGGATATTCAATTGAGGATACAGTATTGATTCAGTCAAACACAACTTTCCTGTCTTTGTGTTGCCCATAGTGGCCTGCTGGTCAACCCTAAGGTTGCTGTTTGAGCTCCTCATGTTTTTTTTTTGTATTTAGGTGAACTGGAAGCCACATGAACAGCCTTAACCTTAGTCCTCTGAGCCAACCAAGACTCAATAACAGGTTGGGGAAAAGAATTATCCTATCCAACATGGTAGGGGTTACTGATAGATATTTCCACTCTGAGCAAAGCAAAGAAATGTCTTAGTGAAAGTGGTGTTTAAGCAAGATTAATTGAAAAGCCAAATATATTATTTGCAGTAGGAAATACTGAGGTCAAAGAGTCTGTATTTAGAGTGAGATAATGCAGGTCTGGACAAAGCAATGGAAATGCAAAAGAAGGGACAGTTATGAGAGATGTTTTAAAGGAAGAAGTGAACATACTTGATGATAGACAGGACATCTGAGGTGAAGGAGAAGATAAGTAAAAAATTATTCCAAAGTATCAATCCAGGGTGAGTAGAAGATTTATCTTGTCTTGGCAGAGGAGGAAGGATGTTATGTTTTATTTGGATGAACTGAATATGATACTTAGTAGAACATCTAAGTGGAAATACCCAGTAGATAGATAGAAATCAAATGTAACCATTTAGCATGGAGGTAAACAGACCTACACACTTGAATCATTCCCGAGGGATTCATTGAATCCCAAAAGCAGGGTGGTGCGATGGAAGTAACATTAGACTTGGGGTCAAAGGACTCAAATTTTAACTCTGATCTTTATTCCCTCTGTGATCTTAGGTCAATCACTGACCTACTTTGGGTCTGTTTTCTCACCTTTGTAATAAGGGGATTGGACTTCATGGCCCCTTGGTTCCCTTTTACTTTAAATTTTTGATCCTATGGTATTCATAATAATTTATAGGATTTAGAGGAAGAAGGAACCTTATAGATTTCCTGGTCCAACCATTTTATTTTACAGATGAAGAAATGGCTGAGATCTAAGAGTGGGGATCTGAACCCTGATCTTATCACTCCCAACATACTTTTTCCTCTATGTCATGCTCCCTTTTATCTCTTCACAACCTTGTCATTAAGGAAAGTTTAAATTATGCTCAAGGGCTTTCATTTAATAAATCAAGGAAGTAAATATTATATTTTATAATTATTTCTATAAAATGATTAATAGAAAAGACTTTAGCACTTGAAAGGGTCAGTTGCCCAGAAAGATGACCTCTGTGGTACTCCTCATCTCCCAACAGTGGTGGGCATTTGGTACATTATTGCTTCTTTCTGTTCTGTTTTCAAAGGGCAGATGATCTGGATGGAATCATTGCAATGCATGATATATCTCTGCTCCCCCAAACTCCGAAGCCTCCAGGAGCTGGAGGAACGGAAAATGCACATCTCTGACATTGCCAGACATGATACCACCCGGGATCTCATACTTCTGAACCAGCAGCGATTGGCTGAAATCGAGTTATCCAACCAGCTGGAAAGAAAGAAGGAAGAGCTTCGGATCCTCTCCAAACATTTAGCCATAGAAAAGAAGAAAACAGAAACATTGTTGTACGCGATGCTTCCAGAGCATGTCGCAAACCAGCTGAAAGAAGGCAAAAAGGTTGCAGCAGGTACTAAATTTGATTCATCTCATGTAGGAGCTTAGGGTTAGAGCTGGAGTAGGTTCATTCTATCACTGACAGGCCATGAAAGGCACCATCTTGGTGCCTCTATTTTGTTAAATAGACAATTACATAAATTGCTCCAAATTTAACTCAGGGAAATTCTCTGATGATCTTTCTGGGTGAAAAGGCTATTCCTGGATGATAAAAAAAAAGTCTTGATAGTTTTCATAATCTGATATTTAAGTTCACAATTTAACCTTCAAGTGATTATTTTCCCTTGGAAATAACTGCAGTGAGGGAACTACTACCAAATGAGCACAATGTCTTATTTATGGCCTCATGACTCAAGCAGTCAGGTTTCAACATGATTAACTAAGAGAAAGGAACTAGAATGATTTTCCAGTCAATTTTCCTTCCTCTTTTTTTCAAATACAGATTTTCTTACTAAAATAGCTGAATATTATGAGTATTATAATATGATATAAAGCTGAAAGGGCTTTTAGATATCATCTAGTTCAATTCTCTCATTTTACAAATGGGGAAACCAAGGTCCAGGTGGTACCTGAGCTCATGGAGGTAGGAAGGACTATATTCAGAATTTAAACCAGACCCTTTGACTCCAAATTCCCTGTTCTTTATACCACACTGCTTCTCATATCACCACACTATGAACACAGAGTATTAAAGATGATACTTTAATAGATAAGTTTTATAGAAATAAATAGCAGAGTCCTTTCTTACTAATTCTCCACTCTTATTAAGGCTTCCTAGTGGAAACAACACTGAATTTGGAACAAAGGACCTGAGTTTGAATCCTGGTAGTACCACTTAATACCTCATGACCATTGGTAGGTCATTTAGCTTCTTTGGGTCTCAGTTTCCTCAACTGTAAATTGAAGAGGTCAGAATAGACACATTCTAGGGTAACTTCAAGCCCTACAACAATGATTCTTAACCTTTTGTGGCTTCAGTGAAAGAAACTTTTCCCTCTTTTTTCTCCTTATCTATTTAATTTGATGTCAAAACCATGTGTGGTTACTTTGGTTTCAATCCAACAAATGTTTGTTGAGCATGGACCATTCATTCATTCACTCATTCATTCATTCATTCATTCAACAAACATTTATTAAGTCCCCATTGTGTGCATGAATGCATAAAGGTAAGACACAATCTCTGCACTCCCTGATTGGGTGTAATGTAAATGTAATGTAATTGTGTCCTACCTTTATAATATTTGTAATGTATTTGGAAGGCATTTTGCAAAATACTGTAAGAGATGAGGAAAAATTTAGATCTGGTCCCTGACCTTAAGGAGTCTATAATCACATTTACAATCACTAGAAGTTAAAGCTTGCACACCTATGTTCTCCTTTCAAGAGATACCATATATTTTCCCTTTACCCCTGGAGGCAGCAAAAAGAGATCCCCAGGGGAGAAAGCAAGAAGCTACCTCTCTTCTCTGGCATTTCTTTCCTAGATCTTTCCTTTATTTCCATATGGTAGGCAGACAGGCAAGCAACAAGGATTTTTAAAAGTATTTACTGTGTACCAGGCACTACGATAAGTATCCGAGAGAACTTAACAGGGAGAATAGAAATACAAACAAAAGGAAAGACAGTTCCTGCCCTCAAAAAGCTTACATTCTAATAGGGGAACACAACATAAAAGGGAGATGAAGATTGGAAGGGGGAGTAGAGAGAAGGTTTCAGGACATGGTGGTGAAGTGTGGAGAATCAGCAGGCAGAAGAATGAAGCCTGTCTGCTGGACTGGGCTGGTCCACAAAATGGAGATCCCAGAAGGAAGTTGCCAGTGGGAGAAAGATGGAACAGTGGAAGGATATTCCAGGGTGAAAAGTGCCCAGCAATTGGGGAAAGTTGTAGAGGGAGAAGGCAGCTCAGTCCTCATGACAAAATCCAGAAAGTGTGAAGTACAACCTGGTAGCCAGAAGCAGAAACAGAAGATGGGAGATTAAAGTCACAAAGTATCTCTAAGTGTGAATCCCACAACTGTGCACCCATGGTCTCTGATTAAAGGACATACTCTCCTCATCTTTGCCTTTCAGATGAGGCCTCCTCTATTCAGTCAGGTACCCCCTCTTTCATGAAGCTTGCCCTGATTCACCATTTGTTGTTGCTCTCTCTCAATTTCCTTCGTATTTAACCAATGAACATATAATGTTCAACCCTAATCCATTATCCTCATTAGACCATAAGCTTTCTAAGAGAAGGAATTATTTGTTTGGGGGGATATAAAAAGACAAAAACAAGTAATCCCTACCTTCAGGGAGCTTACATTCTAATGGGGAAAGACAACAACATAGGCTCATCAGTTTAGAGTTGGACATTATACAAATAAATATACTATGAGGAATTGTAATAATAATAATAATAATAATATAATACAAGGTATTTAACATGTTTGTTGAATTGAACTGAATAAGAAGGTTTCATGGTAGCATAATCCAAATCCTGAAACCCACTGGTATGAGACTCTCTCCTCATTGGTAGAGATCAATGCCCCAGGCTTACATGGGGCGGGGGGAGAGAGGGAGAGAAGGAGAGGGGAGAAGGAGAGAAGAGAGAGGAGTCTCTTCAATCTTGGCTGTTTCTTCAAGTCTCAGCTTCTTCAGGCTCTACAATCCCTTTGAGTACTTCTGACCTCCAGCTTTGAGAAAAAAAGATGAATGATATAAATCCTACTCTAGGTTGCTGAGGGGAGAATAAGACTCTGGGAAGAAACTAACATGAGAGGAACTGGCAGTATCCATCATGTCCTTATCCCCAGGATGCTACAATAGAGACTTGAAGATGTTTCCCTTGGGTGAGATCTAGAACTTTCTCTCTTGGTGGGGTTAAGTTACCCTGCGCCAAAAACTCCTTCTTTTTGAATTGTCTGGTATATAGTATAGGGTGGGGAGAGAAGAAGCTAGAGACATCTAATTTGCCTTCCTTGGAAATACACAACATTCCCATGCTACATGCAGGGGCATTAGAGCAGTTTATCTATTTAATAGGAAAGAGATCTGAAATGACCTCTCATCTCCATTTCTATTTGACATTCCTTACCCAGATCTCATGTGAACTGAAATTGGCATCCAATCAGGACCTAGTAACTCAGGAGGCAATATAGTATACTGGAAAGAGCTTGACTCCGGAAGCAGAAGGTGTGGGTTCTAATCTCACCTCTGATTCTTACTACCTATGGAAACTCAGGCTGGAACTTCACTTTCTTGGATCTCAGCTTCTTTTTCTGTAAAAAGAAGGACTGTCTCTTCCTACTCTAGATTTATGACCCTATTAACTCATCACTTGCCTCTCAGAGTTAAAAAAAATCTCAAATTATAAAAGAAATATTTCTTAAAAAAAACTAGTGGCTTTTCTGAAACAAACCATTTAAAAATCCGATCTTGAAATAGGAAACAGGGTTTTCAGATCAATATTTAAGGTAGTTCTATCAGAGGTTCATTAGTTCTTTCAAGTCTTGGGCTGATACCTCTGGAGAGATGTAAGAGCACCTGCATCCAAGTGCCACTTCATATATAGGCTATGTAACCCTGGGCAAGCCATTAAAATTCTCTCTTCTATAACTTTCTTTTGTAAGTTGCATTTGTAGGAGAATTTCCTTATCTGGGAGGTCCCTATGTCAATGAAATCACAGGTTGTTCCCCATTGTGTCTTTGAAGGGAAGGATCAATAGAAATCTAATAAGCAAATGTATGTAGAATTAATAAATGTATCTAGACATTAAGTGGTCCCCTCCTGACTTGAGAAGGTCAAAGACTATGTTATACACATAAGAGTTTGTTCATCTTTCAAGTTGTAGCTCAATGAGGGAAAAATTTTGGGAACGAAAGCATTGACAAATAGAACATATAGTAATATTTCTGTGGATGAGGATGCATTCAAAAAACATAGTTAACTGTTTGCAACTTCATTATTGGGGCAACTAGATGGAGCAGTGGATAAAGCACCAGTCCTGGATTCAGGAGGACCTGAGTTCAAATCCGGCCTCAGACACTTAACACTTCATAGCTGTGTGACCCTGGGCAAGTCACTTAACCCTCGTTGCCCACAACAAAAAAAAAAAAGAAAGAAAGAAAGAAAGAAAGAAAGAAAGAAACTTCATTATCAGGGGTACTTATAAAATAATGGGCACAGGGATATATTAATACTTATAGATTCTTTTCTCGTTGCTCTTGAACTGTGGGGACCAATTTTTAATTGGGGAGTATTAGCTAAGCAGCTTGCCGCAATATTGGGGCAAGGAAGGAGACTGGCAGCCTCCCTCAAAACAAAACAGGATTTATTTTAACAAGAACAACTTAAAAAAACACAAACAGGATCAGTAGGATCAAGGGAAAGGAAATAAAATGGGGAAAGGGAAATTATACAACCTGAAAAAATACCACCGACCAGGAATCAGCTGAGAATACACAGCAGAGCTCCTGTCGCCTTCTAGCTTCCAGCTAGAATGGCGACTTCTCCCCGTCCCCAAAACCCCACACAGCCCCTAACCAATTGTCTGGCCGCTCTGACAGTCACATGACTGCCCTCACTAGGCTTCCAATCATTATAATTTTGCCAGACCCATGTAGGCGTTGGTGAGTGGTGATGACGTGAGGTGCCAGTGCCGTGGCAACGGCTACAACCAGTGGGTGGAGCACCGTGCAGTTTGCGGAGTCCCAGGCCAGTGAGTGCCGAGGCATAAAAACCTCAAATAACAATTAATTCTTTACAGAACGTACCTCTTTTCTTTCTGCCCTTTGGACAAGGCAGGCAGAAGCTACACAACTCTCCAACCTGTTTAGGAAGCCATCCTGCCTTTCTTAGCATGATCCTCTGTTCCAAAACATGGCCTGTGCTTTACGACCCTTGTTCCCAGGTGATTGGAGTATGTGACCCTCTGGAGAGGAGCTTTGGCTTCAGCCTGGCCTAAGCACTGTCCCAGACACCTAAGTCATCACCAATGTTGCCATGACTACCACATCGTTTGCTTCCTCATTCTCCCTGCCTTCCCAGTTATCTTCTACTTCCAACTCCCGTTTTCCTCCTAGGCAGCTAAATGGTGCAGAGAACAGAGTGCTGGGCCTAAAATTAAGAATACCTGAGTTCAAATATAACCTCAGACATTTATTAACTATTAATTAGTCATTCCGGACAAATCACTTAAACCTCTGCCTGCTGCAGTTTCTTTAACTGTAAAAAAGGGATAATAATGGCACCTATATTCTATGGTTGAGGTAATAATATTTATAAAATACTTAGCACAGTGCCTGGCAAACAGCAAGTGTTTAATAGATGCTTGTTTCCTCCTTTTGATTGTTTTATTCTCCATCATTCTTTTCCTACCCTCCTTTGCCTTCATGAAACCACTGATGCTTGACCAAGCACTGTATAAAACTGTACGCTCCCAAAGAGTTCTCTTTCCAGATAGATTTTGTTAAAAAGAGTTGTATTCCCACTGAATTTAACTAATGCCTCAATATTGGAATATTTAAGCATCAGACCATGTATTATTCAGACATTGGTGCCTAATATCCAATTTCTGTTGCAGGTGAATTTAAAACATGCACCATCCTTTTCAGTGATGTGGTGACATTTACCAACATATGTGCTGCCTGTGAGCCTATTCAAATAGTGAACATGTTGAACTCAATGTATTCCAAATTTGACCGGTTAACCAGTGTCCATGATGTCTACAAAGTAAGAGATTGTGTACCAGATAGTAGATTTAAAAATTCAGCAAAATGCATTTTTCTTGTATATAGTTTGCCATGAGTTTCCCTTAGCCAGCCCTAATTCTCTCTTTTTCTTTCATCCTTTTCTTTCCTTCCTTTCCCCCTTTTCTTTTTAAAGAGGTGGGTTGGATGAAAATATTTTACTCTGTCAATAGAGTCATAACTAGGACAGGGAAACCAGGGCTTTGTAAGTGTACCAAAATTTAGAACACAGGGGCAGCTAGGTGGTGCAGTGGATAGAGCACCGGCCCTGGAGTCAGGAGTACCTGAGTTCAAATCCGGCCTCAGACACTTAACACTTACTAGCTGTGTGACCTTGGGCAAGTCACTTAACCCCAATTGCCTCACACCAAAAAAAAAAAATTTAGAACACAAAAAAATGAACACACAGGCTTTTTTACAATTATATAGTTAAAATAATTTGTTAAAAATGGAACCTACCAATAACCAGCATTGTTGATAATACTTATGTATGAATCAATATAATACCTAATCCCCCATTCTTAGAAACTGAATTTATCTTAAATATTTCATGTGTTGTTTCTACATCATGAATTAAAAAGTTGATTTGAAGACCTATCTACCATTGTTTGCACTGGGTACTAAATTTATTAGTTATGACTCCATCAGTTAGGATACCCTTTTGGAGACCTTAGGAAAGCACATTCCTCAGTTGGAACTCTTTTGCCTAGGAAGAGTTAAACTGCCTCCTGCAAGAGAGCACTTTAATCTCAGAGAGTGGTTCTCTTACTCTTATAGTTTAGCAGAAGGTCCACTCTCAATAATTTGCTATCCAATGTAGAGTACCATATGGCCACACCAGGAAATTCATTTTCTCCAAGATTTGTTCCCAGTGAAAGGCAAAATGGCCTTGTTGGCTTTCCATAGCATTTGCACCTCCCCTTTCCTTAGCAAAGAGTCACAACGTGTAACTTGATCCTTGGTGCCAATACAAGGGAAAATGATGAAATATATGAGCTGTCTCTTGTAAAAACCAGAAGCTGACCAGGCTCCCTCTTCCCTCACAGGTGGAAACCATAGGTGATGCATATATGGTGGTTGGTGGGGTGCCAGTGCCTGTAGAAGACCATGCTCAGAGAGTCGCTAATTTTGCCCTGGGGATGAGAATTTCCGCAAGAGAAGTGATGAATCCTATCACTGGAGAACCCATCCAGGTACAGAGCAGATGAGTGCTCAGCATGATGGGAAACATTCCACAACAGCCCTGCATTTCCTTCATTGGTGCACAGGCACGCCTCGAAATGGTGCGATTTGTTCAGACTACCCCTCTCTTTGGAGCACACTCTAAGTAACAGAGAAATAGCAGGCTGCTGGCCTGAATTCACTACAACTCAAATTAGGTTCTTGGAAGTGACTGGAGAATATTTGGATCTATGTGTAACTTCCCTGTAAGAATCCCATTTCCTGTAAACAGGAACAGAATTGAATAGCTCTGTTCTTTTTGTTTTATTTGTAGATATGCAGGGCTTATCTCTTATAGGATCATAGATTTAGAACTAGAAATGACCTTGGGGGTCATTTAATCCAATCCTCTCATTTTACAGATGAGGAAACTGAGGCCCAAAGAAGTGATATTGCTGGTCCATGGTTACATAGCTAGTATGGAGAGGCCTGGCCTTACTGTTTGTTTTGGTTTGTTTTGGTTTTGGTGAGGAAATTGGGGTTAAATGACTTGCCCAGGGTCATACAGCCAGTGAGTGTCAAGTGTCTGAGGCTGGATTTGAACTCAGGTCCGCATGACTCCAGGGCCAGTGCTCTATCCACTGTTCCACCTAGCTGCCCAAAAACTTTCTTATTTTTGGTGTGGCAATGAGGGTTAAGTGACTTGCCCAGGGTCACACAGCTAGTAAGTGTCAAATGTCTGAGTCCAGGTTTGAACTCAGGTCCTCCTGAATCCAAGGCTAGTGCTTTATCCACTGCGCCACCTAGCTGTCCCTAGGCCTGGCCTTTCTGACTCTATCCCCCACACCATAAGCCATGTCCTTTCTACTTCATGCTTTTTAGAGCATAAGTTTACTGTATTGTATTCTTGGGTTGGTCATGTTTACTAAAAAATATAAAATAAAATAAATCAATGCTTCGTATTTGTGGAAGATGTGTGTTGCAATCGCTAAGGGAGCAGTGTGGCCCAATGGAGAGACCACCAAACTTGGAGTTAGCTGCAGGACCTGAGTTCAAACTGAAGTTATATTGCTTATTATATATGTGACCTTCAACAAGTTTTTTCTCCTCTCTGGGACTCAGTTTCCACATCTGTGAATGATATGGGTGGACTAAATGATCTCTGAAGTCTCTTCCAGATCAAGATCTAAAACCTTAAGTTCTGGCCTGATCTATAAAGCTGACAGCAGCCAGTGGGGCTAGAGATATTAAGGCAGCAGGAAAGCCAGATGGTCTTGCTGTTACCACTCGGTCACTAATGGAAACATCTGTTCAGCTTTCTCATAGTGCTAGACAGGAAGGTTATGGAAATGATGACATCAGCAAACAACACAGTATATTCTAGAACAAGAAGAGAGACCACTGAAGGTTTTCAGGGACTGAATAATGGTATAGAACTCAATCATTTCATTTTAGCTCTAAATTCCCAAGCCTTCCAGAGTTTGTGGTTCTATTGGCACAACTTCCAAGATGCAAAATCACCGGTATACCAAAGTGTCCTTGGGGGAGGATTTTTTGTGACTGTAGACAAACATAAGTCAAATCTCAGTTGAAATGAAACATAGAGGTTGGGGAAATTTGAGGGAAAGACAAGGGATGACAAACAGAGCTGAATTTCAAGGATTTTAGTACCAGATTCTAGAAGAAAAATGGTTGAAACAGTGTGGATATGTAAATGGAATCAAATAATTGACAATCATTTATTAAGTACCTACTATAGGCCAGCCACTGTTCTAGCTGCTAAAAATCCAAAAAGATCTCCATTTTCATCTAAGGTAAGAGTCAATTGATTGTCTGTGATCATTTCCAACATTTAAAATATTGATTTACAGTCAACAAGCATTAACTAAATGTTTACTATGTCCCAGGCACAGTGCTGGGCACAATGTCTTTGACAGGAAGACAAAAATGAAATACTCCCTTTTCTTAAGGCACTTACAATCTAAAGGGATGCATATATGTATATATACATACAGACAGACTGACAGACAGACACATATATACATAAAGTACCTATGAATTGCAGATACAAGATACAAGAAGATACAAGGTAACCTAGGGAAGCACAGAAGGCACTGGTAGGTGGGTGTGTGACTGGCAAGGTTTCATAGAAAAAGTGGTGTTTGAAAGAAGCCAGGGGGGCAGCTATGTGGCACAATGGATAAAGCACTGGCCCTGAATTCAAGAGGATCTGAGTTCAAATCTGGCCTCAGACACTTGACGTATACTAGCTGTGTGACCCTGGGCAAGTCACTTAACCCACATTGCCCCACAAAAAAAGAAAATGGAAAAAAAAAGAAAGAGGCCAGGGACTTCAAGAGGTGAAGGTGAGGAGAGAAAACATTCTAGGCATGGGAGACAACCAGTACAAAGAAGAAAGCTGTAGGATTATACTTACTATGTGCCAGACACATAGGAAAAATAAGAAGATCAATACCGCTGGATTGTAAAGTGCATAGAGGGCAGTGACTGTCTAATAAGGCTGGACAGGTAGACAACTAAAAGTACAACTAGTCTGGAAAGCAATTTATAATTATACCCTAAAGCCACTAAAATGAAAATCCTTGACCCTACCATACTATTAACACTAGGTTTATATCTCAAAGGGATCAAAGATAGAGGAAAAGGATCTGTACGCACATGCACGCCTGTGCTCACACATACCCAGAACTTTTTGTTGTAGCAAAGAAATGAAAACAAAATGGCACCTGTCCATTGGAGAATGGTGAAATAAATGAGGTATATGAATATTTTAGTCATTTTTCAGTTGTGTTCAACTATTTATGACCTCATTTGGAGTTTTCTTGGCAAAGATACTAGAATGGTTTGCCATTTCCTTCTCCAGCTTATTTTATAGATGAGGAAACTGAGGCAAATAGGGTTAAGTAATTTGCCCAGAGTCACACATCTAGTGTGTGAGGAGGGCATAGTTCAAGGTGGCTTCTGTATATGGGATAAACAGAATCAAGGGGCAGCTAGATGGCGTAGTGGATAAAGCACCGGCCCTGGATTCAGGAGATCCTGAGTTCAAATCTGGCCTCAGACATTTGACACTTACTAGCTGTGTGACCCTGGGCAAGTCACTTAACCCTCATTGATGCCCCCCCCCCAAAAAAGAATAAACAGAATCAAAAGTCCCGCTTGGGAGAGGTGCAGCCCAAGCTGGTTAAAGAGCCCTATAGGTTGAGAATAATCACATTGCTTGATCATACCCTTCAGAAACTGCCTGCCCTCCGGAAATGGGGTCTAACAAAGATGAGGAAAAAGACAGATCACAGAGTAATATTGTTTATTAAATAATATGGCATAATATTAATTATCCTCAATTACCCAGAGTCATAGTACAATCATAGGTTCATCCAACCAGGTCTCAGTGATTCCAGTGAAATTATATTTGTTTTCTTGCATTAGACTTTTTTAGTTCATCTTACTTGTTATATTTTCTGTATAAATATCAGGGCCATTGGTTTTGTTGATGGTTTCCCCCTTGTACTCAAATTTATTTTTAAGCATCTATATTGATATTCTTCCACCTACTTTGCAGCTACTCTTTATAGCATGTAGATTCATGAATAGAGAGGCATTTTTTTTTCACCCTACCTTTTCCCTCTCATTTTAAATGATTTTTATTAGCTTTTCAAGAGCCCACCAAAAAGCCATTTTCCCCAGTCCTTGTGAAGCCATATGTTTCCAGCCAGGAGTTTGCCATTCCCGTATTTTAAGCTATGAACCAAAAGTCCAAACTCTATTTTTAGGTACCATCTTCTTAACTAGCTGTTCACTTGCTAAACCTGCTATTCTCTTTGAAGTCTTTGCCTTCAAACAGCAGGTAGTATCAAAGAAAGGAAAGAGCAAAGGGAGGCAGGAATCAAAAGAAGAAAAGAAAATTCAGATGGTCTCAATTTAATACATCAAGTATTTATCAAGCCCCAACTATGCGCTACTCATTATACTAGGTCCTAAGGATACGAATGCAAAAGAAAAACAGTCCCTGCCCCGAAAGGATCTTACATTCTATTGTTTACATTCAACATGTAGATGTCAGGTCTTATTGAAGAAAGGGACAGGCAAACTCCTAAATTCCTGATTTTTCACTGGTTGTTCAATCAGTCAATAAACACTTGTTAAGCACTTACTATATGTCTTTATTGAATTCCTTTGATGCGTCAGTCACTGTGCCAAGTGTTGTGGTAGACATGAAGATTTATGAAACAAATTATTTGTCCTCTGATAAACGTATAATCTCATGATGGGGACCAAAACCAATTCACAAAACTTAAAGGCTTGGTGTCATGTAATTTGTGACTAAGTAGCTTTTTCTCTTTCTAGATCAGGGTAGGGATCCATACAGGACCAGTTTTGGCTGGAGTTGTGGGTGACAAGATGCCCCGATACTGCTTGTTTGGAGACACAGTGAACACAGCTTCCAGAATGGAAAGCCATGGGCTTCCCAACAAGGTGCACCTCAGCCCCACTGCATACAGGTAGCCATTCATTCCTTCACTCATTCTTCCAATAGAGTAGAGTGCAGTCCCTGCCCTTGAGGAATTTATAGAATTATAAAGAAGAAAACATACTCTGTTCTTATCTTTAACTGTCATTCTTGGTGCCAGCAATATTATATCTGATATGTTCCATTCTCTACTTCAAACTCAGATGAGGCAGAGGAAAGGGATGAAGAGAGCTAGTGAGCGTCAAGCAAGTCCTGATGTCAGCATAAATATGTAGCAATGCTGTGATCGGACATGCTTTCATACCCTCACATGTTGCATCAGGGATTTTTGTTTCAAGAGAGGGGTAATTGTTTAAAAGAAGGATCTGGTTTTGAGGCAGGTAGGCGGGTGGGCAGGTGGGCAGGAAGAGAGTACTAACTGGTAGGGTGCCACCTGTAGTATCCTCCTCCATCCCTATGTGCTGTGACCAAGGAGGCAGTTCCTGCCCTCTCTCCACCTCTCCCATGGGCCCTTCAGTAGCAGGGATTCACCATTTGGCAGATGCTGTGAATTCCAAGGCATCCCCTGCTCATCAATCCTTTACACCTGTGCCAACCCCCAACCTTCTATACCTGGTGACTTTGATGTATGATAGACTTCTTTATCTTTTACAGTGCTCTGGAAAATCGTGGGTTTGAGATCGTAGAGAGGGGTGAAATTGAAGTGAAGGGGAAAGGGAAGATGACCACCTATTTCCTGATTCAGAATCTGCAGGTCACAGAAAATGAGATCATGGGGAGAACTGAAAATTCTGAAAATAAAGGTAAAAAAAAATGAACGGCACTATCCGTTCAAGTAAGGGATAATCTTTTGTCTGTGAGCAGTTCCAGTGGTGTTTATTTTGTGTACATATATTTACATAGACTACACAAAACTACTCCATCACTCATTTCAACTTCTGATTCAGCCTTGGGTGGTCCTATAGAAGGAGTACTGTTTCTGGAGCAGTTAGATGGAGTCATAGTGCAGAGAGCACCAGCAGTCAGGACAACCTGAGTTCAAATTCAACCTCAGCTACTATCAATAGCGGCTACCTCCCAAAGTTGTTGTGAGGATCATGTGAAATAATTGTAAAGTGCTTAACATAATGCATAGCACATAGTAAGCACTATGTTAGCTGTTGTTATTAATGATAATGATAATTATTATCATTAATAACCCAGTTCCTCTAACAAAAATAATAATAATAGTAACTATTACTATTATTATTATGGGGTCAGAGGAGCTGGGTTCAGATCCTGCCTCTGATGTTTAGTACCTTTTTTACTCGTGTGAATCACTTCATCTCCCTAGGCCTCAGTTTCTTCATTTGTCAAAAAAAATTGAAAAAAGATGAGACAGAACTAGATGGTATCTAGTCTCTTCCAGGTCCAGGTCTATGTTCCTCTGGTTCTTTTGCCTTGACAAAGGTTGTATAAGGTGTGGATTTGTTCTGTCATCCCCAAAACTCTCTGTTCCCTGGTAAAGAACTATACTATTATAATATAATATGAAGTAATAAAGAATGTAATATTATATAAAGTAATGTATAATATAATATATTACAAAGTAATATGTAACAAAGTAATGTATAATATAATACATTACAAAGTAATACGTAACATAAAGTAATGTATAATATAATACATTACAAAGTAATATATAATGTAAAATAATATATAACATGTTATAATATAATATATTATAAAGTGCTATCCCATTGACCTCAGGGAACCTAACTAGAGTTAAACCTTCCTGAACATGTGTAGCCAACCAGAGGGAGAAACTGATTATTTCAGACAAAGCTGAACCTTTGGCTAGTGGAGGAGTTTGATATAAAACCATCTCTGTCCAGAAGTTCCTTAAGTCATCAATATATCCAGGCTCTGGCAGTTTTTTCCGCAGAAATACTCTGGGGTTTAGCCCAAATATTCGTGAAATGAGCAGAACTGCTTATATTTGTCATTTTGAAAGAGAGGCCATCCCACCCAAGGGAAGGATGAAGGGTTGTTTTATGCCTTTGGGGGCTTCTCTAAAGCTCTGTGTTTCTTTTAAGCGTGCCACCATCTTTCTGGTGCCCCAAGTTCCCCGTGGTGTCTTCCTTAGCTTTCCCCCTCCCATAACACCTATATCCAGTTGGTTGTCTGTGAGGTTCAAATGAGGGAGCCCAGGGCTTGCCTGTACCAAACCGAACACTCCAGCATCTTTCAGGGCAGGGTATTGAGGTACAAGAGGAAAAGCATTGGCTCTGATTTCAGATCCCACTTCTCTTGTTTGCTCCCATCGAGACCTCAGGCAAATCACCCGGGCTTCAGTTTCTTCATCTGTGAAATGACCAGGGCAGCAGAATAGCTGGGCTCTGGGATTCCTTCCAGTTCTAGAACTGAGTGACCCTGTGATCTAAACAAGCAAGAGAGACTCAGGTCACAGGACTGAGAGCTGGAAGGGCCATTAGAGATGATCTCATCCAGAAGTTCTTAATCTGAGGGCTGTGAACTTGTTTTTATTTTAAAAAAAAATGTGATAACTTATTATCCTCATCTTACAGTTGAAGAAACTGAGGCCAACAGAAGTTAACTAACTTGCCCAGGGTCACTAATCTGAGGCCAGATTTGAACACAGGTCTTCCTAACTCCAGGCTTGGCACTGCATCCAGAGTATCACTTAGCTGCCTTGTACAAAATTCAAGATGTTTTTAGTTCTGAGTTGGAAACATGAACAGAACCATACCTCTGAATGTGTGTACATGTGTAGGTGTGTGAAAAAAGAGAGGGGGGAAGGGAGGAAGGAAGAGAGAGAGAGAGAGAGAGAGAGAGAGAGAGAGAGAGAGAGAGAGAGAGAGAGAGAGAGAACTTTCCTGAATGTCCTTACCTTGAAATTAAATAGATAAAAAAGCAGGTGGCAAAGTAAGAAATATGAGACAAAATGGTATAGAGAAGTAGAGATGATGGTCTTATATTAGGATTCATTTAGGCTGGTGCCCTAATTTCCCAGAGACTTGGAAGTGACCTTTTCCCCAGAGAGCTGATCCCTTTCAGATTTTCCCCAATTTTTTTCTTCACTGAAACTGTGTTGTTGGACCCTAGTTCATGGCCTGGGCCTAAGAGCTGACCCTTGGCCTGCACAGGTTTGCACCTCATTCATTCACACTTCCTCCTGGGGGTGGGGGTGGGGGAGAGGAGCCCAGATCTTTATCAAGAAGAGAAGGAAAGGAACCAGAGTGGTAATGAGCTCTCCAGAGAACTGTGGAACCCATGGAAATAATTTCAGGAACAGCTAGTAGCTATAAACTACAAACCTGGGGTGGGCGTGGGGGTGAGGGTTATTCCACAACCTGCCACATTATCCAAAGGCTTGGGGCAGATTGGGTAAGGAAATACTAGAAACAGATATTAGTTAAGGCCCATTGCTGTCTTTTACTTAGTAAGGCAGGATCTCCTAAAACCAGGGATAGGAGGAGGAAGGATATAAAAGGGTATTAATTACCACATGATAATAGTCTTTCCAGTGATTTTTATTTGCTTAAGCTTTACATCTGTAGTTGTCAAGTCTTTTCTGGTTCTTTGCATTGATTGTTCTTTGGGGTGGGGAGAAGGTGGCATGAAGTCAAGGAGATCATTTCAGGGGGCATTCTACACAAACTTCCTACAATCTGCCCACCTCCTCTGTGAATGAGAAAGGGCAGATCCATAAGTATACACTCATGGAATCAACTGGAGAGATGGAAGAGATCTTAGAGGGAATGTAGCCTGATGCACACAGCCATTACTCCCATTTTACAGATGAGGAATTGGAGTTGGTGCTTTCTGCTGCACCTCACAGAACCCAGAAGCTGATCAGTGTCCCAGTCTACAAGTCACTGATTCAAATAGAACTGTGGAGTTTCCTAACAAAAATCTAAGAAAGGTCCCCTTTGTCCCCTTGTGAGCTATAAAATGTACAACTTTCCCAGTCCCCGCTGCTAAGCAGAGAGTATGTGCAAGTATTTAAACTATCAGAAAATAACGAGGACTGCAGTATTAGCAAGTGCAGAGCAGAGCCAAAAGATGCATCAGTGTCAACATGTGGTGTAACTCCTCTCCATCACATTAAAGACTGCTTATAAATCTAGGAGAATAACTAGCATTTTCGGAGAGTCATAAGGTTTGCAAAACACTTAACAAATATTATCTCATTTGAGCTTCACAACATCCTTGGATGGGGGGTTGGTGTGGGGGTGGGCGGTAGGAAATAGGTGCTATTATTACTCCTATTTTATAGATAATAACAATAGCTAACATTTATATAATACTTACTATGTGCCAGGCACTGTGCAAAGTGCTTTACAATTATTATCTTACTGGATCCTCACGATACCCCTGAGAGGTAGGTGCTGTTATTATCTCCATTTACAAATTAAGAAGTGACTTGCCTAGGGTCATACAGCTACTAAGTGTCTAAAGCTGAATTTGACCTCAGGGCTTCCTGGCTGGGCCCAGCACTCTGTGCACTGCACCACTTAGCCACCATCAGATAGATGTCCAAAGGATTCACTTACTTATGATATCAATCCTTTTTTTTTTTTTTTTTGAAGCATTTGGGGCTAAGTACACTGGCCCTGAAGTTGGGAGGACCAGATTTCAAATTTCACCTCAGACATGTACTAGCTGTATGACCTTGGGCAAGTCATTCTTCTGAGCCTTAGTTTCTACATCTGTAAAGCAGTAGTGCTAATAACATGTGGGACTCACATGAGATGATGTATGTAAAACTCTCTATAAATATGATTATTACAATGACTCTGGGATTGGTCTCTTGGGGATCTTACTTGCTTAAGCAGTGGCTAGGACCCATGCACTCAATAGTCTTGCTTTCCCTTAGGCTGCTGCCTAGCTGTGGAGATGAGAAAATGACAGCATTCCCTCCCCCTTCCTTTTTCTCCCATGGGCACAGCCAGTGGATCGTGCCTAAAAGGTGGATGGAGGGAAAGGAGAAACAGATAGTTAAGGCACACAGTAGGGATCGAGCTTTATTACCCACAGCCTTCCCCTCTTCATTCTCCCAAGCAGGTACATTTCAACATCCCCTATCTTGGAGTTTTAAGTGTTTTAAAAATAAATATCTTTACCCATCTCCAAAAGCAACAACCCTTATACAGGCAAGGCTTATTAAAAAACCGAACTGAAGGATGGTACTGACATGAAAGTGTGCTTGTGTTCCCCAGGAGCCAAAGAAAAGCCTTCCATCTCAACTTTTCAGGCAAGTACTTCAGAATCCCTTGCTATCGATAGAAAGGTTGTACACACTGTCACTTGTTTCTTTCCCCCAGAAGCAAATACTCTGGGAATTCAAGACAGCCAGACTGTTGCTGTTGGGAGGTGTGAAGACAGTCAGCATCTGCTCCCCAACATTGATGGAGCATATGGTGAGGACACCAAGGATTGCTCTCAAAATACTGATTCAGATTTCCAGATCCTGGGGGAGGGAGAAGAGATAGAATAGGAACTCATAAGCTGAGACAGACAGCCCTTAGCAAGAGCTAGGGCTTCGTGGGGTCTCATTCACTCATTTTCAGAACTGCTTCTCCTGGTGTGAGGTCTGCCACCTTTCCTGAAATGGTAAAGGTGAGGATGCTGTACTCGATGTAGGCCCAAAGGAAGCCTCTCATTCTTATTCTGAAAGGACTCTTTGTTGTTCAGTCAGGTCTGACTCTTCATCAGCCCATTTGGGCTTTTCTTGGCAAGGATACTGGAGGGGTTTGCCATTTCATTCTCCAGAAAGGACCCTTGGACCCCTCCCAATCCATCCTTATAAAACTGTATTCACTCACCACCTACTCACAAAATGAAGTTCACCTGACTCAATGAACCTAAATGATTCTTCTTGACAAACACCACCCCAGCTGCAAAGCGAGCATATGCTCTCCTCGCTTTTATTCCCACCTGGGTCTTATACTGCCTTATGAAACTTAACAATAACATTACAATGTCCCTTACTTGAACCGTGAACAGAATGGTCCCAATTCTCCTCCCTTAACCCAAGGGAGGATTAAGCTGCTCCCATCTCTCCTGAATTCTCCTCTTAATCATTGTCTATGCTTGGGGAGGTGAGGGGAAAGGGGAGAGAAGGGGGGGACTTCTGGGGTTTTGGCGAGAATCTCTTGGAATTAGAATAATTAATTCCAGGAGATGGTGAAGTCTAATGAATGATGACCCA
Source organism: Dromiciops gliroides (assembly GCF_019393635.1). NCBI lineage: Eukaryota > Metazoa > Chordata > Mammalia > Microbiotheria > Microbiotheriidae > Dromiciops > Dromiciops gliroides. The sequence continues at coordinate 571,869,222 of NC_057863.1, read as the reverse complement.
CGTGGGTGTGGGGCTGAAATGAGGTGACAAAGAAAGCCTGGGTTGCTGAAGAAGTTGAAGAACTGAGATGTCAGTCATACTGTCAGCCACCAGTATGAATATTGAAGTCCCTAAGGATGGTAGAAGAAGATGAAGTAGAAAGCCAATGATAACATGTTTGCTGTGAGCTCCTGAATATGGTGTCTGACCTTGAGCAATTAATCACTAAGTATTTATTAAATGCCTACTGTGTACTGGGTGCCGCACCAGGCATGAGGAATACAAATATAAATAATCTCTACTATCAAGGAACTTGCACAGTGGTAGGCAGTACAAAATCACTTTTTTGGCCTCAGTTTTCTCATCTGTAAAATGAGGGGGAGGTTTGAACCAGATGATCTCTGAAATCCCTTCCAGCACTAGAGTTATGATATTTGAAAGGAAATACAATAGCCAGGCCAGAGGAAGGAGGAAAAATATTAGTAAGAGCAAGGTAGGTGGTGCCACTCTGGGAGCAGATCTATATAGAACCAAAGGATGTTTGTTAAGAAATCTAAGGCAGAGAAGAAAAAGATGGGGAGATATCTGTTATAGTTCATTGAAAGTGGAAGGATTAGAGACAGTGTTTGGAGAACACTGGCTAAAATTTGGACAGAGGAGATAAAGAGAATATAGAATTTCTAGGACCAGAGAAGGATGGCACCAGCTGTTGAGGGAAATGTTTATATTCATAGTAATTTTGGTCAGAAGTAAAAATGTATTCAAGGCTCCCAAAAGAAGAACTTTCTCCTTTGTATGATATGGTGGTGGTGGTGGGGGGGAAATCAGGCTTAGAGTTGGAAGATTTGGGGGTTGTCTGACCTGAAGCAAAAAAAAAAAAAGAGAGACTTAGGGAAGTAGGACATGCTAACTGTCTTCAAACAAGAAGGAAGGAAAGAAAGAAGGAAGACAGGAAGGGAGGGAAGGAGGAAGGAAAGAAGAATTTATTTTGCAGCTAGGTTTCACAGTGGATAGAGCTCTGCACCTGGAGTCAGGAAGATCTGAATTCAAATATAGTCCCAGACATTAGCTGTGTGGTCCTGGGCAAGTCAATTAACATCTGTCTGACTCAGTTTCCTCAACTAAAAAAATGAGGATAATAATATCACCTACTGCCTAGGCTTGTTGTGAGGATCAAATGATATAATATTTGTAAAGCACTTAGCATGGTGTCTGGCATATAGTAAACAATATAGAAATGCTAGCTATTATACTACTGAGCACCTACTATGTGTCAGGCACTGTGCTAAGCACTTTACAAATATTATCTGATTTGATCCTCACAACAACTTTGGGAGTGGGGTGCTATTGATACCCTCACTTTACAGTTGAAGAAACTGAGACAAACAGAGAAGGTTATCACAAAGAAGGATGAGGCAAGTAGGTGACTGAGTAGATGGAGTGCTAGATATGGAGTCAGAAAGACATGAGTTCAAATCCTACCTCATAGTTACTAAGTTACTAATCACATGACCCTGGGTAAGTCACTTAGCCCCTCTCAGCCTCAGTTTCCTTATCTGTAAAATGGTGGTAATAACAACTCCTATCTGAAAGGGTTGCTGTGGGGATTTAATAAGAAGGGACAAGGGGGTGAGGCAGCTAGGTGGTGCAGTGGATAAAGCACTAGCCTCGGATTCAGGAGGACCTGAGTTCAAATCCAGCCTCAGACACTTGACACTTAACTAGCTGTGTGACCCTGGGCAAGTCACTTAACCCTCATTACCCTGAAAAAAAAGGGACAAGGGCAGGGAGAGAGGGAGAGGAAGAGGAAGCACGTGAGTGGAAATTTTCCAAACCTTAAAGCACCATATAAATGTTAGCTATTATATATTTGTTATGGTTGGCCCCAGAAAGCAGAATTTAGGATAATGGGTAAGCATAGTAGAGTAGAAGATTTAGATCTGATATAAGAAAGATTTTCTAACAGCAAGAGTTATCCCCAAGTGGATGGGCTGCCTCAAGAGGGAGTGACCCCCCCCATACTGGAAATTTCCAAGTAAAGACTGAAGGACCACATGCTGGGGATACCACAAAACAGGGCTTCTTAAACTTTTTTCCTCTTCGACCCCTTTTTACCCAAGAAATTTTTGCATAACCCTAAAAGGGGGTGTATAGGTATGTAAAATGGGTATACATAATCTTTTATTGTTGCTAAATTTTTTCGTGACCCCCACCTTCAGTTATGGTACCCATGGTTTAAAAAGCTGAGCTACAGAGAATATCCTTTTTTGCATACTAGACAACCTCTCAGGTCCCCTCAGACACTGAGATTCTTTAATTCTAGATTGTATTTGTTCATCTTGCTAGGGTCTCAGGTGATTTGGAACTCCTACCCTCTGTGTGTGTTTATAAACATTTGCAAATAGCTTGTCTGGCGCCATTTTGTTTGGACATACCAACAACAAGGTCCCTTTTCGGATGCTAAACAGGAGCAGCAGCAGCAGCTCTTCATAGTGGTTATTCTGCTACATTTTATACATTAGATACAAGTGATCTTAACTCCAAGACTGTAAGACAAAGCAAAGTCCATAGTGCAATTTTATTGGAAACTCACTCGAGTCTTTGGCATCCCCTCATGTATATATCTATGGTGGCTTGCAAGGGTCATGCCTTGGAGTAGTAGTAGTAGAGACACTAGAGTAAAAGTCACACACCAGCAGAGGCCCAGGCTCCTTCCTGACTATGGGGGTAGAATGAAGGAAGGTTTGTTTTGCCCTGTTTCCTTCTTTTTTCACAAATGCACTGGATAAAATGCTGGGCCCAGAGTCAGGAAGACCTGAGCTGAAATCCAGCCTCAGACACTTATTATCTATGTGACCCTGGGCAAGTCATTTAACCTCACTCTGCTTCAGTTTCCTCAACTGTAAAGTGGGAAGGCTAGGTGGCATAGTGGATCATCCTGAGTTTAATTCTGACCTCAGATGCTTACTAGCTGTGTGACCCTGGGCAAGTCACTTCACCCTGTCTCCCTCAGTTTCCTCATGTATCAAATGAGCTGGAGAAGGAAATGGCAAACCAGTATCTTTGCCAAGAAAACCCCAAAAGGGGGTCACGGAGAATTGGACACAACTGAAAAATGACTGAACAACAAAAAAGTGGGAATAATAATAACATCTACCCTCCAGGGTTGTTGTACAGATCAAGCAACATCATATTTGTAAAATCAGTTAGCACAGTGCCTAGTACCTAAAAGGAGCTTAATAAATAATTATCCCCTTCCCCCAGTAGTTGATTGGCATAGGACCAACTACCCTAAGACCTAAAGCAGTTCTGAATTTTAGTGGTAAGCTACTTGTGAGCATGTGGGAGTCTATCCATTACACCATCTTTTCATCATTTGTCTTGCCTCCTGGCCCAGAGAAGATTTCATTCTTTCCTTTTCAGACTCCCATAGTGGGGGCCCTGAAGTCCTGATTGGTGAGTGTAGCCTATCAGTCCAGCTACTAAAGCCATGCTTCCCTTCCCCACCATCTTCGCTCTAGTCCTCTTGCTCCTACTCTTTTTTTTTTTTTTGGTCAGGGCAGTGGGGGTTAAGTGACTTGCCCAGGGTCACACAGCTAGTAAGTGTCAAGTGTCTCAGGTCAGATTTGAACTCAGGTACTCCTGAATCCAGGGCTGGTGCTTTATCTACTGCGCCACCTAGCTGCCCCCTTGCTCCTACTCTTGTATCCCCCTCACCTCCACCTTCTAACTCTCTAAGGCACTTAGCATGCAATGCTGTGCATGATAGCTCTTCATGCTTATGTCTAGCCCCCATTAGATTATAAGATCCATGGGAGCTAAGCATGTTTTATCCAAAGTTTTAATGTCTCCAAGCACTTAGCACATTCATAGACGTAAATCTGGGGCAGGGTCCTCAAAGCCCAGTTCTCCACAAGCTCCTCTCTATTATTTACAAACCACCTCTTGTTATTCAGTCATTTGAGTCATGCCCAACTCTTCAGGACCCTATCCAAGCACACATCTTAATGGCCTCTAGTGTCCTGGGACTTCCTCCAATGAACAATAGTGCACTAGCCACAGTCATTATCATCAAAGGTAGGATGAGAGTCAACAATTATTGGCAGTAACAGAAATGACCCTATCACATGGGAGAACAAAGCTCAAAAAATGGCAAAACCCACTACTCACAGGGGCAGCTAGGTGGCGCAGTGGATAGAGCACCGGCCCTGGAGTCAGGAGTACCTGAGTTCAAATCTGGCCTCAGACATTTAACACTTACTAGCTGTGTGACCCTGGGCAAGTCACTTAACCCCAATTGCCTCACTAAAACAAAAACAAACAAACAAAAAAACCCCACTACTCACAGTGGATTTTGTTGTTCAGTCATTTCAGTCGTGTATGACTCTTTATGACCCTATTTGGGGTTTTCTTGGCAAAGATCCTGGAATGGTTTGCCATTTCCTCCTCCAGTCCATTTTACAGATGAGGAATTGAGGCAATCAGGGTCAAATGACTTGCCCAGGGTCACACAGCTAGTAAGTATCTGAGGCAACATCTTAACTCACAAAGATGACTTTAGACCCTGACTTTAGACCCGGAACCCTATTCATTTTGCCATCTAGGTGTCCTTATAAACGATTGTAGGTGCTTAAAAACAATTGGAGAATTGTTTGTTTTGTGGGACAATGAGGGTTAAATGACTTGCCCAGGGTCACACAGCCAGTGAGTGTCAAGTGTCTGAGGCCAGATTTGAACTCAGGTACTCCTGAATGCCAGGGCCAGTGCTTTATCCACTGTACCACCTAGCTGCCCCACTGAGGTCAGATTTTAACTCAGGTCCTCTTGACTCAGAACCATGACAAAAACTTGTAAACTCAAAATCTCATGACACTGCACCACCTAACTGCCCATGATGGGAATCAATCAGGGATAAAAGAGACATTACCTTAAAAAGTCCTAACCAGGTTTCTTAAATCTTTACTCTCAGTCCTATTCTACAAGAATTGAAATATACTCATTCATCTCAGGGTTATTTTTGGTTTCCTAAGTGCCTTTTTATTTTCCATTCTCTGGAGTTGGAAAATATGAGTTCCAATCTAGCCTCAGATACTCACTAGCTATGGGAGCCTAGGTAGGGGGAGCTAGTTGGCAAAGTGGATAGAGCATGGGCCCTGAAGTCAGGAGGACATGAGTTCAAATCCAGATTCAGACAATTGACACTTACCAGTCGTGTGACCCTGGGCAAGTGACTTAATCCTAATTGCCTCAAACATCCAGGGCCATCTCCAGTCATCCTGAAATATATCTTGTCAGTGACTCAGATCACTCTAGACAAAAGAGTGAAGTTGGTGACTTTACACAGCCCTGCCTCACTTAAATCCAATTTACTGCAAGTCATGACATAACCTTCTGATGTCTTGGTCCTCTTTGAGAATGAAGGACAAACAACAACAACAATGGTACTCCAGGAAAGTTATTTAACTTTGGTCTTCCTCAGTTTCCTCAACTGTAAAATGAGGTTAATAATAATGCTTAAGGGGGCAGCTAGGGCGTAGTGGATAGAGCACTGGCCCTGGAGTCAGGAGTACCTGAGTTCAAATCCGGCCTCAGACACTTAACACTCACTTGCTGTGTGACCCTGGGCAAGTCACTTAACCCCAATTGCCTCACTAAATAATAATAATAATAATAATAATAATAATAATAATAATACTTAACTTCCACAATTGTTGTGAGGCTCAAATGAGAGATTTGTAAAAAGCAGCTAGCATAGTGCCTATCCCAAGCATTAACAAATGCTTGTTCTCTCTTCTGCTCCATTGAAAAACCATGTCTATTCACAGATTCTTCCCCTTCTACTTTCCCTCCAGAAATTGAATTCAATTCAATTTAACAATCATTTATTAAGCATTTTATGTGCCAGGTATGGTTCTAGATTATGAGGAGACAAACACCAACGGATTAGAAACAATCCCTACCCTCAAGGAGCTCACATTCCTAGTGGAATGCTGAGAATGGCTGAATCAGAGATGCTAAGATCTTAGTATTTCCATTAAATTTGTCCTGCCACAGACAAATGTGGCTGGTGATGGAATCTAGCCTTGCCCTTGAGCTCTGAGGTTTTGTCAGCTCATGCCTTTCTGGTCTTTTTTATAAAGGACAGTGGACCCCCTGCAATTTGTCCATGTGAACTGTTCTTTCCCTACCAGTGCTATTGTATACTGCTCAGTACAGAATATATAAAGCTTGCTAGTTCAGAACATAGGAGTCACCTCCTGGTTGGATTCATTTATAGTCTTCTCACCTTGACTCTCATTGCAGAGAGCCTCATTCTTGGCAAGAGGCTACAAATAAAAAAAAATGTTCAAAATCCCCCAAACAAACAAATAAATATATTGAAGATAAGAGCTCAAACTGATTTTATTGTTGTTGAGAGATTTCAGTCATGTCCAACTCTTGGTGACTCCATTTGGGGGTTTCTTGGCAAGGATACTGGAGTGGTTTGCCATTTTCTTCACTAGCTCATGAGGAACTAAAGCAGACAGGGCTAAGTGACTTGTCCAGGGCCACACAACTAATAAATATCTGAGGCCAGATTTGAATTCAGGAAGATGAGTCTTCTTAATTCCAAGCCCACTGCTCCATCCACTGTACCACCTAGCTGCTGATAAAGCCAGACTGTGGACCTTGCTACTATCAGCCCTATTTCAAGGCCACTGTGGAAAGAGTCAATCCTCATTTCATAGAAACCTTAGCAGCAAAGTTGTAACTAGAAATTTTTTTGCTTCCTGGGCAGCAAAAGCACTCAAGTGAACTAGATACATCACATGCCCGCAAATCAACTTTTCAAAGTCAGGATATTGGATAGAACGTCACTTGAGGTACAAAGCCATCCAGGGTAAAGGCATAGACAATCTGTTTAATTCATTTATCTTACTAACTAGTCGCTGAAATTTTATTTCTATACTGCAAATACTTTCAGCAACCTCAGTGGTATGGTGGATAGAGCTCTGGGTTTGGACTCTGGAAGACTCATCTTCCTGATCTTAAATCTGGCCTTAAAACCCTGGCAAGTCACTTAACTCTGTTTACCTCAGTTTTCTCAACTGTAAAATGAGCTAAAAAAGGAAATAGCAAAGCACTCCTGTATCTTTGCCAAGAAAACCCAAAATGGGATCACAAAGAGTGAGACACAAATGAAAACCCCTGAACAAATTTGCACCCTAAGACAAAACCCAGACCACCTTGTCTTAGTTACAGCTCTGCTTAACTAGTTATTACCTGCAAGCCAAGATTATGACAACCCCTTTGCTCCTTCCCTCTCTGTCTGTAGGACAGAGTCAAGATAGAGTTTTTCACCCTTTCTCTCACTCTGAGTATTATCATTCCTAACAAAATGCCTTCATCCTTTGGCAGCACCCAATGCTCTAAGTGGTACAGAGAGGTATTGGTTGGTTGCCTCTTTCTAGGCCAGCTGCAGGTATGCTGCCAATCCCCCCTTCCCTTATTAATTACATGAAAACAAAAGCATCATTCAAAGCCTCCAGTTAACTCCATAGATAAACCTCTATAAACATATACATGGGACTGAGCAACGGATACCCCATGTGTACTTCAAACACACGCCCTTCTGTTGGACAAATGAAGAATCTGGTCCTTGGATGTGTCACTTCATGAGCTTGCCCTGTAAAATTTAAACAGGAGTATTGGGTTGTAGATAAGTCAGCATGCTGACTCAGAGATTCAAGCCACCGCCACCTTTCAGTATGGACTGAAAAATCAGTCCTCCAGCTGTCTATGTTGGCAAGCTCCTTTGGCAGATCATCAGGCCCCGTGTAATGTATTTTTAAAAACTTCAACTTGTCTACTTAACTTATTCTCTGAGCTATTATATAATGGTTTCCAGTCTGACTTGGGGAGAGAGCTGTAGAAAGGCCCTCTGTGGACTCCCTTCTGGATAAGACTTGTCCTTTATAAATCATCAGGCAGCACTGTCCTCTATCTGAGTTCATGGCGGGTTAACTTTGCTTGTGAAACTGCTTCGACTTGGTCCTAATTGTTCGATGGCATGGTTTTGGAGTTGTGATCTTTCTCTTAATTGATGCCCATGTTTGGGGGTATCTCTGTCTCTGTTTTTCTCGTCAGTTTGGGGTTTCTCGGTTGCTGAATGTTTTCCCTGATCTGTTTTCTTCAAATCCTCCCCACTCCCTGTGCAGTCCCCCAGGATGAGCTTTTTTCCACAACATGCATACCTCTCCTTCCACAAAGGTCTGAGTCTTTATTGGTGTGAGGATCACTTACTATTAAGGTTCCTGCTGCTTGCTTCTTGAGCTGACTGATAGAGTGGCCCCTTCCCTGACTTGTCCAAATTAACCAGGGTTGAATGGTTTCGAAGGCAGATTACTGGAGGAATGCTGGGGCATTGGTCCCAGTTCAAAGGCCTCTCGTCAGTCTTCTTGGTGCCTCTATAAGGGTTTCCATCAAGTTTTCCTAATCTTGCTACCCCTAGCTGAAAAATCTTAGGGTTTCCATGAATGGTGTTATGTTTAACCCCTGGTTTTCCTGAAGTGGGCTTGTTCACTTGGAAAGAAGAAAAATAATGGAATGGATGAAGTGTTTCTTCCTATATGATGAATCAACCTCAGTGAAGAAAAGAACACTTAATCCATTAAGGTTAGCATCAAAGGTTAGTCATTTATGACTATCATTAAAATACCAAGAGCAAACCAGAACAGATCTTGTTCTGTTAACAATGGTGGTCCAATTATAAGATTGCTTTATTCCTGGCTAGTCTTTCATTCAACAAGCATTTCCTGGGAACTTCTTGCGGACACAGCACTACGTTTCATACTAGGAAAATAACAAAATAAGAATCTTTTGTCTTTGAGGAACTTACCCCCTAATTGGGTCTATAAGTGATTTTTACATGGAAATGAAAGGGTAGAAGTAAGTGTAGAAACAGTGATCTTCTCTTGGTGCTCTCTGCCCCCCTTTCTCACCATGCCTCCATAATGACCAGAGAGACAGAGTCCTATCCAGTCCCCAAAGTCCCCTTCCACATCTATATCTATGATTCCATGATTTTATGTCTTGATTCATAAAAAATTCTCATGGAATATTACAGTTTAAGATCTTTGGTCCAGACATTCTCAACTTGGAGTCTGAACTCATTTAAAAAAAAACTTTCTGTATATTTTTGTTTTCCTTGGTAATCCTACTTATTTTATTTTGTGCTTTAAAAAACATTATCCCAAGAAGGGTGCAAAGTCTTTGCCAGAGTGCCAAAGATACCACGACACAAGAAAGGGTAAGAACTCCTGATCTAGACACACTTTCTCTTTTTACAACACAGGAAACTAAGGCTTAGAGAAAGGAAAATGGCTTGACCAAGGCCCTACAACTAGTAACAGAGTTGTTCAACTTGCAATTGGAGTGTCTCCATTTAACTGTTCCCTTGGTCCACATAACTGTACAATCTTACTGCTTTTCCCCAACACTTTAGCTAGCTAAGATTGTCTCATCTTCCCATGTATGTTTTTACTCATTCCCAACTCCATACTGTTTTTCCGGGGATTTACTTCTTGTCTGGAACACCAGGTATTTTTATGTTTCATAGGTCTTCATAGAATGGAACTCACCCTTGGTTCTTGAAGGTTATGCCAGAGAATGTAAGATTTCCTCTTCTGGAAAGGCTTTGAGTATGGCTTTAGCAATAGACTTGACAAATTCTGAGTCTGCTGTCTTGAGATCATCCTCATTAAAGCTAAGAAAAATTCATCACTTTTCTATATTAGGTGAGATGAAGCTCTCCTAATCTCCTATTAAGTGATATAAATTATTTGGCCACAATGACCTATGAATGGCTCAGACGACATCACTTCACATAATTTATGTTGCCACCAAATTGAACTACTGTCTTTTGTTTTGTTATCAGCCTGCACTCTCCATCTTCCTGGGCCTTTGCTCAGACAATGCCCAGTGAGTGCAATTCAGGTGAGGGGAAGCAGGCATTTTCACCTGTTGAAGTTCCTCCTCAATTTCAGAGCTCATGTCAGGTGTTACCTTCTCCTTTAACACACATCACCTCCATCTCAAAGTGAGTCTCTTTCCCCAAATTTTTCAAAGCATTACGCTTATTTCTCTTCTTTGCAGTAACATATTCTCTTATGTGTTATTCAGTCTTTTTAGTCATGTCTGACTGTGACCCCCATTCTGGGTTTTCTTGGCTAAGATACTCTAAGGATTTGCCATTTTCTTCTCTAGCTCATTTTACAGATGAAGAAACTGAGACAAGCAGGGTTAAGTAACTTGCCCAGGGTCTGAGGCCAGATTTGAACTCAGTAAGCTGAGTCTTCTTGACTTCAGGTCTGGAACTTTATCCATTGTGCCACCTAGCTGCCCATGTGCATCATACTTATTAGGGAGTATGTGTGTATCTACACATACACACACACACACACACACACACACATACAAAAATGTATATTTTTAAAGTGATGAACTTTCCCTCAGCTTCATAGTATCAACTGTGTAGCAACAAATAGAAATGTCATACCAATTTAAAATCCCACAAATTAGCCTTTCTAATGGAACCTGTAAAAGAAATCTACACTGTGAGCTCAGATTAGATCAAAGCTTTTTAACCTCTTGAGAGGAATAGAGCCTTTTGGCAATTTGGTGAGGCCTATGGACCCTACTCAGAATAATGTTTTTAAATGCATAAAATAAAATATTTAGGGATTTGAAAGGTAACCAATTACATGGATATATAGTTTTCAAAATAGAAACAAAACAAAAATACAAGTTTACAGACTCCAGGTTAAGAACTCCTCCCTGACTTGTTGGGTCCTTTCCTTCAGGCTAACTCCTCACCTCTTGTTCAGAGTCTCAATCCCAGCTTCAGGGTCATTCCAGCTTCTTCCTTGTCTTACTCTACCCCAGCCCTATACTTCTATAGACAGGTTAGTTAGCCAGCCTATTTATATCTTGAATTTGGGGGGGGGGTGTTTATATCTTAAAACATGTTGCAGGGCAGCTGGGTGACACAGTGGATAGAGCACCAGCCCTGGAGTCAGGAGGACCTGAGTTCAGATCCGGCCTCAGACACTTAACACTTGCTAGGTGTGTGACCCTGGGCGGGTCACCTAACCCCAATTGCCTCACTAAAAACAAAACAAAACAAAACAAAACATGGTGCTTTTCATTCAACTGAGAGTTGACAAATTAGATGAGGGCACCCTTGCCAAGAGAAACATATTGAATTAACAAGATATCAAATCCATCCAATAGAATTACCATAGATGGGGCCCATCAACGTTGGCTATGAAAAAGTTTTCTCTCCCAGGATAATATGAAACCCTAGGAAAGACAATCAATAGTTTTGGCATTGTGCTCCCTGTGGAATAGCTATGCTCACTGCTTTGAAAGTCGACTGACTTTTTTTTTCCTCACACCTCTGCTTTGTTTTAGCCTATGACAGATCATCAAATGAAGGGAACGATGTCAAGGGAGAGGCCACCGAGGAGAGAAGTGATGAACAGCAGTCTTCTGATCAAGCAAAGACAAATCGCTTTGGCCATGACAATATGCAGTCAAGTTTCTGTATTTTGTTGTGATAGGACAATGATCCGTGTGTGACCTCTTCTCCTCCCCGCCCCGCCCCCCCCCCCAACTTGTTGCTTTTTACTTTCAAGTACTTTGGTGGCAAAGACAAATAATTCCTTAAGTTGAGAAATGAAACATAAGTCTTGCAAGCTTAGGAAAATTCACTTCTAAATTTTAAATTCAAAACTTGAGCTCCAAGTTTTTAGACTCCAAGTACTTATCTGATCTCCCAAATTACGTTTTGAGATGTTATGGCTCGTTTCCCTCTTACCTCCTAGAAAGAAAGAAGGCCATTGTTTTCCCACTGTCATTTGTAGAATTCCATAGAAGCTTTGTCCCCAATAATAGACTGAAGCATTTATTCTTGAGAAAATGCACTGATACTAGAGGCATAGTGTTTGCAATTTCTTTTGGATTCATGGTTGAAATGGGCTCCTGCATGAGAAGGACCCAGGCCCGGCAGTCAGTTTGTAAACCAGCTAATAGTAAACACGTGATGTAAACCGAGCCAGGCCAGAATCTGGAGAGTAAATAATGATCTTTTCCCAGCCCTGGTTTGGAAAAAGTGAGGCAATGGAATAAAAACAATGCCCGAGAGATGCTTTGAAAATAAAATACAAGGAAGGAAGCCGAGTTAGCAAAGATTTAGGAAACAAAGTATCATGTAGCTGGGGGAGGGGGTGCTGTTTTACAGAGATGTCCATGTCTCTTCTCCATGGCACTGCTTCTACTTGGAGCATCCAGTGCCAACAGCCAAACTGTCCCTCACATCATGATGTGAAAATAAAATAAGATGGAAACAGGGCAATCAGCCGAGCAGGTAGGGCTGTTAGTGGCTAGAGGGATTTCTAGATGCTGAAGAAATACATACGCTACGGGTAGCTAGGTGGCAGAGTGGATAGAGCACCGGCCCTGGATTCAGGAGGACCTGAGTTCAAATCCAGCCTCAAACACTTAACACTTACTACCTGTGTGACCCTGGGCAAGTCACTTAACCCCAATTGTCTCACCAAAAAAAAAAAAAAAGAAAGAAAAGAAAGAAAGACATACGCTAAATGTTTATACCCTCTGAGTATCAGTGGCTGGGAAATCAGTTATTTTATAAGCATTTCTTAAACACTCTTCTATTTGTGCCAGGCCCTGTCCTAAGTGCTGGGGGTGCAAAGAAAGGCACAAGACAGGTCCTGCCCTAGAGGAGATCATTTTCTAATAGGGGAGGCAACATGAAACAATTACATACAAACAAGCTATGTATGTATGGGATAAACTGGGAGGAATATGGGATAAGCAACAGAGGGAAGACATTAGCATAAGGGGGGACTAGGAGAGGCTTCTTGTGGGTTTTTAGCTGTGTTCTGAAGGAAGCCAGGAGAAGCCAGGAGTCAGCGATGAGGAAGGAGAGTATTCTAGGCATTGGGTGGGGAAGGGACAGCTCACGAAAATATATGGAATTGGGAGATGTCATATGTCTTTTTTTAGCAACAGATTGGAGTCCATTGCCATTGTATTATACAGTTCCTAGGAGTGAATAAAGCATTAAATACACTGGAAAGATATGAAGGGGCCAAATGAAGAGCTCTCCATGACAAAAACATTTTCATTTTTTATGTTGGACGTGATAGGTAGCCATTGAAATTTATTGAATAGGGGGAGAGTGACAAGGTCAGATCTGCACCTTGGGAAGATTTCTTTTTTGGTGTGGGGCAATGAGGGTTAAGTGACTTGCCCAGGGTCACACAGCTAGTAAGTGTCAAGTGTCTCAGGGTCAGATTTGAACTCAGGTCCTCCTGAATCCAGGGGCCAGTGCTTTATCCACTGTGCCACCTAAGCTGCCCGGGAAGATCATTTTTGAAAGCTAAATGGAGAATGGACTTAAATTAGGGAAAGACTTTGAGAATAGAAACCCTACCTGGAAGTTATTGCAATAGTCTAGACTTGAGGTGATGAGGGCCTTTACCTATGTGGCGATAATGACAATATCAGAGGAGAGGAGGGGACACATTAGAGATATAAAAGTTAAATAAATGGGACTTGGAAATAGATTGGATACTGGATAGTAAGAGAGAGTGAGAAAGCATGGGGAATTGAGGATGGTATCTGGGTTGTAAGTCTAGGTGACAGGAGGATGGTGGTACCCTCAACAGTAATAGGGAAGTTTAGAAAGAGGAAAGTTTTTTTTTTTTGGGGGGGGGAAAGATAATGAGTTCTGACATGTTAAATTGAAGATGTCTATGGGACACTCAGTGCAATGGGCAGTTGAAGATGTGAGACTCTAAGTCAGGAGAGAGGTTAGGGCTGGGGAAGCAGATTTGAGAATCAACTGCATAACAATGATATTTTTATCCATGGGAGTTTATGAGATCCCCAGGTAAAATAGCCCAGAGGGAGAAGAAAACAGGGCCCAGGGCAGAGCTCTGAAGAACACCCCTCCATTAGCAGGAATAACCTGGAAGAAGATCCAGCAAAGGAGACTGAGGAGCGGTCAGAACAAGGATAGAATAGTGAGTGACATAGAGGAGCGTAAAGAGGACAGAGTTTCAAGGGGGAGAGAGTGATCCACAATGTCAAAGGCTTCAGAAGCCAAAAAGGACAAGGATCGAGAAACGGCCATTTTGGAAACAAAGAAGCCCAGTTTGCCTCCACCATGTTAGGATTCTGTCAGGTTCCCGGAAAATCTTGACCCGAGAGGGATGAACAAACTCTGTATCTTCTTGACCGCTCCCCCCCCCCCCAAATACACACACACTTCATTCCTTTCAAGAACTGGCTTTTTAAATTGATTGCTCCCGTGCAAAGGAGGTCTGTCCGCACTCACTTCGAGGAAAGATTAGCACGGGGAGGGATGCGTTGTACCTTTGTGGTCTCCCATAAACTTTAAGCTGCAACGTAAACATCCCCCAATCTGTCTCTCTCGCCTCCGAGGAAAGTTCTGCTTTTACTTCTAGCAGAAACTCTTCGCCACTTTCATTAGCAGATTTTGTTTATGATCACTGAGCCAGCCCTACTGCCCAGAAGCCTGACTGGGTTCGAAACTGACTTGGAGGCTTTGTGGAAGTTCTTCCCTCCCCATCTTGGAGCTGTGCTCCGTTCAATTTGCCCAGCATGATAAATTGCCATCACTTTTCTATGCCTCAGGGCATTATCCCTGCGTGCCTTGGAGTACAGTCCAAACAGATGGCTGGTCAAATATCTCTCACTGACATGCCCTCCCCCCTCCAGTGTGGCGTAGCAACCCACAGATTATGACAAATACCCCCACCCTACCTGGAAGCAGGGGAATAATGGTTTTTAAGCACGCTGAAACACCCTTCAATACCCTTACATTGGGAAATGAATCACACAAGGTGTTGCCTACCACTCCTTATGCTCTATCTCCTACCTTTGCTCTGAGTCAGGTTTTCCCATGGTATTAAATCAAGAAGGCCAAGGTTAACAAAAAAAAAAAGTTGGCATTTTCCACGTACTTTCTCCTCTCCCTCCCCTTCCCTTCTGTCACTTCTTTATCCTTTCTGGACATCAGAACTCATTTCAGCCTTGCTCAGTCTTGGCTTGGGTCTCCCTCCATGGCTGGAGTAAAAGTTGTTCATTCTTTTCAACAGCCTCCCCCTCCTCCTCCCCTTTACAACCCTCACCCCTCCTTGTCCCTCTCACTCTCCCTTTTCCAAATTTCCTTCAGTTCAAGTTTTACATGAGAGAGAGAAGAAGAAACATGCGCTGGGCTGAGGAATGAGATCATTTCTCTCCTCTGTTAGCAGGCTTGCAACTTGCTAGTCAGGGTTACTGGAATAAAGCAGGAGAAAGGTCTCTTTCCACAGTGAGCCATCTGGCCCCCGTAGACTCATGCTGATGCTAATCTGCTCGATTCTTTTTCTTTCTCCTTTTCTTCTTTTTCTTTTTCTTATTTTTTTCTCTCCCGAGGAACACTTCATCTGCAGCCATAAATTCAGACTTTTCCCTTCTGAAGGCAAAGCTTCATTTTGTACACATATTTATTACTGAATTATTCACCACCACCCCTCCCTTTCGTTATAGGTGTCAGGAAATCATTGTGATCATTGGTGGGTCTATGTCGTTTTAATGTCAGGGCAGTACTTTCAAATGGAAATTAGGCAATTAGGCTTCACATGGAGAAATCTGACAGATGTAGAGAGGTTTTACACCACTGGCCATGCCACGGTGACAAAGGCAGCCCATGGCTCTCGAGGGATTTTTAAATAAATAGAATATGTTTCAAGAGCATGGAAAAATCCAGAAGTAATTAACTGTGTGATGAGAGTTCATAGATCCTGTAGCTGTTTAACTTCAAAATGCTATAATGACATGTCAACGAGATCACTTAACTCATCCTTGTAACAGAGGCATCAGAAAACCTATTAAAATGTGCATTCAAACACAGGCAAACGCTTCATCAGGCATCTGGATTTTGTTTTGTTCCCCGCCCCTTCCCATTTACAAACTTAAAACTTAGAAGTATTTTAATACATACTTCTTTTTTCCTTTATAATATATGTGTATGTATGTATATGTATATGATGGTGGTGGTATCAGTTGTTTTAGTCATGTTTGATTCTTCATGACCCCATTTGGGCACATAGAGTGGTTTGCCATTTCCTTCTCCAGCTTTGTAGTGTAAAATAAAATTTGTATTATAAATACAAATGAGGAAACTGAGGAAAACAGGGTTAAGTGACTTGCCCAGAGCCACACAACTAATAAGTGTCTGAGATCAGATTTGAACTTGTCTTCCTGACTCCAAGAGCCACCTAGCTGCCATATACAACTGTATTTATGCACATATATACATATATGCCTTCTGTGTGTATAGACTTCACAGGGGTCTCAAGGACTGGAGAGTTTGTAGATTTAATGGCATCTGGTTAAACAACTGAATCTTTGTATTTTAAATTCAAATCTCTAAAGGCTTTCCAGGTTGCCTTTGTATCTCCAATACCTAGCACAGTGTCTGGAACATAGTAAGCTCTTAATAAATGCTTATTGATTAATTGCTTGAGGAACATGTTTGTTATTAAAGACATATATACACATACATACATATATATAAGTATGCATGTGTGTATATACACACACACATTTAAATTCACACAATTTCATCTAGTTGATTTGGATTGGGAAAGTACAAATATAGCATCATAGAGTTAGAAGGGATCTTTAGAAACTGGTCAATCTATTTACAGATGAGGAAATTGAGGCCAAGGAAGAAGTGATTTATGCTGAGGTCACAAAGCTAGCACTTCAGAGCACTCCTGATATTTGCTCATCCCCTTGTCTTATTCTCTGAAGTACATGGTCCAAAATTCCATCTATCCACCTATCTTTTTGGTTTTTGTTGTTGTTGTTGTTGTTTTGCGGGGCAATTGGGGTTAAGTGACTTGCCCCATAGTCACACAGCTAGTAAGTGTCAAGTGTCTGAGTCCAGATTTGAACTCAGGTCCTCCTGAATCCAGGGCAGTGCTTTATCCACTGCGCCACCTAGCTGCCCCCTATTCACCTATCTTTTAAATATGAGTTGGAAGAATGAAGAAAGCAGGTCATGGCTTGAGGTGGCCTTTCCAGATCCTCCAGTCAGTTATGATCTTTCTCCTTTGGGACCTCATTTTGCTTACTCCTCTTATCCAGTCTACTTGTATAACTGTATTAGAGTTTATACACACGTGTGTCTAAACAATAAGCATCATGAGGTCAGGGAACCACATCCAAGCTGAATTTTTCTAGCATCCTCAGTGCTGAACACAGTGCTTTATATATAGCTGTTGTTCTTCAGTCATGCTAGTTGTGTCCAACTCTTTGTGATCCCATTCGCATTTTTCTTGGCAGACACTGGAATAGTTTTCCATTTCCTTCTCCAGCTCATTTTACAGATGAAGAAACTGAGGCAAACAGGGTTAAGTGATTTGCCCAGTCACACAGCTAGTTGAGTGTCTGAGGCAGATTGAACTAACGAACTTGAGTCTTTCTGATTCCAAGCCCAGTGCTCTACCCCACTGCGCCACCTAGCTGCTGTTTATTCAGTAGCCACTCAGTAAATTGAATTTAAAACCTTAAGAGTCATTCAGAAGCTGTACCCCTAGAGAAAAGTCACAGGAATAGTTTCCTCTTCTGTTGTGACTATGAAGACCCGATTTGGGGAGATCTGTTGTAATTCCCCATCTACATACCTGGGGCCTGTAGTCATTATCTCAATATTCCTCCCCATAGGCAACCCTCAGAGTAAACCCCCAGGAAGAGGCATTGAGTGCTGCAGAGAAAGACTATTTCTTAATGTCCAAATGCCCATCTCGTTTACATATTCCACACTGGTGGAAACCTAAAATTCCATTAAGTTGCCCCACCAATAAACTCCTTAATTAAAAAGGATTCAAAATCTCAGAGACAGAAGCAAAAAGAAAGCATGCACACAAATCACTTGAGAATGGATTAATCAGTAGGAAGGGAAGGCAGCCAGAACATGGCGTAACAAGCCCAACCACCTTAAGTGAGACTGCTGGGATGATTCCCCGGCTGCTCTTTATTGAGTACTTTTCCATTATATCAAGACACAGCCTCTTCAAATTCAGACTACTTGCTGAGAGAAGAAAAAATAAAAATAAAAGGGGAAGAGAAACAAAACAGGAGGAGCTAAGGTGGAGGTTTATACGATCAGAACCCTCAAATGCACAATTATCTGATGACTATCGACTGACTGATCAACAATGAACATTTTTATCTTTCTTAAAAATTGTTTTCAACTTAGTGTGCTCATTTAACATTGTCAGGGTTCATAACATATCATAAGAATAGTGTAAAAATAAGCCTTAAATACAAGATGACAGATACAAACACAGTTTATTATTTTGCCAGATTCAATAAACATCATTATGACATGGTTATATGCAATGAACCTCTTATTCAGCTGAGCAAACATTTAAGTGCCTACTCTAATAATAATAATAATAATAATAATAAATAATAATAAATAGGGGCGGCTAGGTGGCGCAGTGGATAGAGCACCGGCCCTGGAGTCAGGAGTACCTGAGTTCAAATCCGACCTCAGACACTTAACACTTACTAGCTGTGTGGACTCTGGGCAAGTCACTAACCCCAATAGCCTCACTAAAACAAACAAACAAACAAAAATAATAAATAAGTTAGCATTTATTTAGCATTATAAGGTTTGTAAAGCACTACCAAATGTTATTTCATTTGAGTCTTACAACAACTCTGGCAGGTAGGAGCTATTATTATTCACATTTTACAGATGAGAAAACTGAAGCAGACAGAGCTTAAGGGACTTACCCAGGATCACACAGCTAGTAAGTGTTTGAGAGAAATTTGAACTCAGAAGGAAAAAAATCTACTAATTTTCTGGGCACCAATAATATATTAAAGTCACACTTTTAAATTCACACCAAAATCTACTATCCCTACTTTAAGGTAAAGAATTATTTAGGGATATCCAAAACCTTCAGACAGCTTATTCTGACATAAGAATAATAAGTAAACCCTTGGCAAAACTGGGAGAAAGTTTCTTATTCTAACTACCTTGTGTGTGACAACCAGCTAATGGCTAAAATTAGCCGATGAGCTATCTCATGTCCAGTATAAACCAAAACACATCAAAACACCCACTTCCAACATGAATGCACCTTTCATTATCTCTTCTGAAAAACTGGGTACATCAAACTATTCACACCTAATTGACCAAAGAGAATTCTCTTATGGTTTCAATTAAACTACACATTAGCTAGCCCAGCAAAGGAGGTAAATATGAAATATTTTATTTTGTCAGTCACTCCAACAGAGTGGGGCCAATATTTCTTTGACACTTAATCATAGAGGAAATACATTGAAATATTTATTCCTGAAGAGTGTCTTGTCCCAAAAAGGGAAAGCCATAAATAATCACATCAATCTTGCACAGAATCAGGGGAGGGTCCAGCCAAAGAGTATAAAAGTCAAAAGGTTAAAGGTATTCCAGGGAAATACTTTGGTGACAAATAGAAACTTTGGTTCAGTGGCCTCCAAGAGTTCACAAAGGGAGTGGTTGAATCAAGTTGAACATGACTCTTCCAGGAAGATAATCTTCTCTTTCTGACAATTTCCACATGTTAAAATGTGTATCGAGTAATGGTTTTGTAAAGAGAAATCAGCTCCTTTCCACAAACTCAGGCCAGAGTTCCACTAGCCAAGTGAGGCAGATAACTAAGGAGACTATTTGTTGTAGATATTACCAGTGACTACAACATGCAGCCAAATGGCCTCTTTCTGACTGATTTCATTATTCCAGCCATACCATGTGAGCTAATTGAGTAGTCAGGGGGATTGTGAAATGGAATACCACCAAGTTTTCTTCCAGAAGACCTCAGGAGAAACAATGGTTAGAAATACCCAGGTCCATGTGTGTCTTCCTCACTAAAAGTGAACTGAATCTGGAGGAGATGATTATGCAAGGGTTTCCCGAGTCTATTTCACCTATGATTTTCCTGGGTGTTTTTCAATCTTGGGTTTCTTTCAGTGGATGATCAGAGGATACTTTGTATTTTCAGTTTGCCTTCTGGGATATCAGCACTATGGCTTCTAGAAATATGTCATCTAGATTTTTTGTTTGCAGAGGCAGCTAGCTAGGTGGGTGGAGCATTGTGTATGGAATCAGACAGACCTGATTGAGTTCAAATCCTGCCTCAAACATTCATTAGGTATGGCCCAGGGTAAGTCATATAACCTCTGCTTAACTACCATCTGCAAAATAAGGGTATTAATAGCACTCACTTCCCAGGGTTGTTGTGAGGATAAAATGAGATAATATTTGTAAAGCTCTTTGCAAACCTTATATCCCCATATAAGTGCTAATTATTGTTGTTTGGGCAAGGTTTATAGGGAATCTGATGGTTTTTCAAATGAGTTCTTCACCTATTTTCTAGGTCAGTTGTTTTTGATAGTATATGCCACTTGTGTTCCCATTTTTCAGTTCTGTCCCTTAGTTATAATATTTCTTGTATTATAGAGCCATTAAGTTCTGCTCGCTCCACTCTATTTTTTAGAGTCCAGGGCTTCTGTAAGGTGTTCAGTCTTTTGTTCCAAGATATTTATTCTCCTTCCATTTTTTTTCTCAAGAGCTCTAACTTTGATTTTTATCTCTTGCCCCATTTACCCCCAAGGTATTATTGGAGTCCTTGGCATCTTTTTCCTCTTGGTTTCTATATAGACTTATTGTGGGCTTAATCTTTTCTTCTAGGCGTACCTTTTAGGCTTCTCTTAACCTATGTATTTAACTTGTACTCAAAACATTCTTTTTACTCAGGTCTCCAGTCTTAATTCTTGGAATGGGACTTTGTTCCAGGGTGAGGCTCCATCCCATCCTGTGATCTGGGAAGGGGTGGGCAGGCAGTGCTTGCTCCTGTCCATTCTGTAGTCACTCTGCCATTCACTCTGTACCTCTAAAAGAGGGAACTGCTAACAGGCCCTACCCTCTGTCACAATCTCTACCTTCTAGGCTCACCTTCTTGTGGCCCAGTAGGAGTGTCATCTTGGGCTCTGTTTATGCTTCCTCTATTGCTCTCAGCTTCCAGAAGGGCCCTCCTTGTGGACACCTTCTGGGCACTGGCACCAGCCCTTTCTCCTGCCAGGGCCCAGATAGGAGTTCCAGTTTCAGGACTTTTAAATAGCCCAAGGTGGGCACCTACTCCTCGGCTTTGTCTCCTTGCCTAGTGATCTATGAGGATTCCTTCCATATTCTTCCATGGGTCAGGAGCAGGATCCTACTGCTTTCAAGGAAGGAAGGAAACAAGTACTTACTATGTGCCAGGCACTATGCTAAGCACTAGGGACACAAATATAAGCAAAAAAAGTAAATAACCTCTGTCCTCAAGGAGTTTATATTCCAATGGGGGAAGTCCACATACAAAAGGAAGCTCTGAAAAGTGGGGTAATGGGTCATGAGGTTGTGGTGTATATAGTTTTGAGGTTTAGAGAAAGGTTAGGAACAAGGCTAGGAGGTGAATCAAGGCAAGTTATCTTGGGCCTTTCCATAAAATAGAGGCTCTAAGGGAGTCTCTCCAGTGGGAGAAGGGGAGGGAGGCTCTGTGGAAAGATATCCTATGGTAAGTGAGCCATGGGTCTGTGGACAGTTCTAGGGAGAGGAGGCCCAGGTGCTGAAGAAAATTTTAGTATGACACAGCATACACAGACACACAGATGACAGACAGACAGACAGACACATACACACACACACATACTACACATCCTCTCTCTGAGTGCTCACACACTTCTGTCAATCTTTGCGTGCATTCCAGGTCTGGAAGGAGGGATTTACTGATGCTTCTCTTTGGCCTTCATCATCACTGCTTCATCTGGTGTCCTTTTAAACCTTGGCTGGTGTGTTTGTTGGGAAAGCCAGGCTCCCCTAAGTCCCTTCATAACAAAAACAACAAAAACCAGGCATTCTTCATTCCCTCTCTCTCTCTCTCTCTCTCTCTCTCTCTCTCTCTCTCTCTCTCTCTCTCTCTCTCTCTTTCTCTCTCTCTTGCATGAAAAGTTGAACCACAGCCTTTGAGTGTTTGTATATCTCATCCAGGAGGTTCTGAAATATACTATATGAAAGATGAGGAAACTATTCAATATATCCCAATCTGACCTCAGCCCCAGAACTCATAGGCTTCCCTCCTGAAACCCACCTTCTTCAAACTTTCTGTCATGAGCATATATCTTCATCCTTCAATGTCAACCAGGTTTGCAACTTCCAATTATCCTGTGTACTTCACTCTCTAGTCCCCACTGTCCAACCAGGTGTCATTAGTTGCCATCACAAATTTTCTCACATCTATCGTCTTTTCTCCAATCACATGATTATCACCTTCTTTTTCTACATTAAAATTTGTTTCCAAATCTGTACTCTCTCTCCCACCTCCATCACCAGAAACTGAGGTTGGAAAGCAAGAAAAACAAAAGAACCTTCTAATTGGTAGCTCTCCTTTCAGTCTTTTAACTATCTAATGAATCCTCCACATAGCTTTCAAATTGATTTTCCTAAAGCACCAGTCTAATCATGCCATTCCTCTAGTCAAGAATTTTCAGTGGCTCCCTATTGCCATTAGGATTAAACTCTTCACAATCTGGATCTATCTTGTCTTTCCAGACTGAGTTCATATTATACCTCTTTGGATACTCTATGTTAAGTCCCAAACTGGCCAGCTTACCATTCCCTGTATATGACATTCTATATATCCTGGCTCCATGTCTTCAAACATGGCTCCCCCCCCACCTCTGCTTCCTAGAATCCCTGGCTCCCTCAAGGTTCAGCTCATGTGTCTAACTCCCTCCCCCATAATGACTTAATTATTTGCATCTCCTTGCATTTACTTATCTATATACCTACTGTCTCCCTCTCCTTCCATCCCTACCCCAACTCATTGCTTCTTGAAGACAGAAACTGTTTTAATTTGTCCTTGTATCCTGAGAATCTAGCACAGTACCTTGCATATTGTAGGTCCTTAATAAATGCTTATTGAATTTAAGTAACTTATTCTTTCAGTACTTTAAATTCTTAAAGAGATACTATGATATGGTAGGTAGAATACTGTCTTCAAATCCTGCCTCTGATACTTATTAATCATCAACAAATTAATTAACTTCTGTGCCTCAGTTTCCTCATAAGTACAATGGCGCTGAAAATAGCTGTGGTCCCCATTTCATAGAGGGTTTTTTTTTTTTTGGAACTTAAATGACATAATGACCAGGAAGTGATGTGAACGATCAAATCTGCTACACAGCTTCCAAATCTTTTGAGGAAAAACTAACCTAATTTGCCAGGAGATAGGGTGGGGAGGAAGTTACTATATTGTTTCCAATACAGTTTTCTTCTAATATTTGAAGGGCTATTATATGGAAGAAGGCTAGATTTGTTCTACTTAATCCTGGAAGTCAGAACTAGGGTCAATGCACGGGAACTAAAAAAAGACAAATTCCTGTAAGGATGAGCTTCTTAACCATTAGAACTGTCCACAAGGATAATGAGCAGGCTTCAGAGTAGTGAGTTCTCTCTCACAATTGGTATTCACAGAAAAATGGGATGACAACTAATAAGGTGCATTGTAGAGAGGATTCTTATTCAGTTATGGGATATACTGGAAAATCTCTAATGTCTCTTCAAACTCAGAAATTCTGTAACTCCATGAAATATGATTCCCTGAGTCATCTGGTCTAGAAACATGATTGAACCATAAATAATTTTGGCATCAATTTGAACTTCCCAGGACAAAGTTTCCAGGGATGCAGAAAACATACTGTGAAGGTTTTATAGTTTATCTTTGGTCTTCTCTTCCCACAATGACCCCTCCCTGTGTCCCTTTCCCTTCTTTGAATCCTCTCTGAGAAATGAAAACAAACAAACAAACAAAGCTATAGGCTTTGTCTTCTCAGTGAAAAAAACCAATCTCATTCACAGAGTTTTTAATAACAATGACATAGGATCATCTGTTGTATTTTCTAGAAGTATCTGACTTTTTTTCTTAAAGGATACTTTTTTAAAAAGTTGCTTTTATTTTTTAATACATTCCTTCCAGATCCCCTACCCAGAGTGCAAAGAGATTCAGGAAAACCAATCAATACATTGACCAAGTTCAACAGTATATGCAATGTTCCATAATTTTAGTCTCCTACCTACTACCCACCCTCCACTCCCTTGCAAAAAAAGTAGAGAGGTGCATTTTCTAACTCCTTCACTGGACAAAATTCACTGGACAAAATTTGGTTATTATAATTACAGTATTTTATTTAATCTCTGGTCCCTTTTATTCATATGGGTATAGTCATTGTATATTTTGTTTCCTCTCTCTTTAATTTCCCTTTGCATCATTTCATAGGTAGCTAGGTGATGTAGTAAACAGAGTGCTATATTTGAAATCAGGAGGGCCTGAATTTAAATCCTGCCTCAGAAAGGTACTAGCTGGATAAGCCTAGGAAAGTCACATAATGCTCTCTCTTAGCTTCAGTTTCTTCATTGGTAAAAATGAAGAAACACATTGTTGTTATGAGGATCAGATGAGATAGCATATGTAAGTGCTTTAAATTGCTATATAAATGCTAGCTAGGCAAGCAGTAGTAGTAGTATTTAACTCTTTCCATGCTCCTATGAATTTCTTATATTTATCTTTTCCTTCAAATTGTACATAATTTGTTTGTGTATATATTGCATATGTTGTGTTGTGTATACACAGTTCTTTGCTAACACAAACACACACACAAATGCTACTCTAAATATATATAGGACTTTTCATTCTCTTTGATTTCTTTGGAATATATGCCTAGTCGTGTGATCTCCCCATCAAAAGTTTGATAATTTTGGTTACTTTCCAAGTAAAATTCAAAGTTACCTTTCATAATGGGTATACCAATTGTTATTCCTCTAAAAATGTATTATGTCTTTCTTTAGCCTCTGAAAAATGGGCTTTTTCCATCTTTTCTCATCATTGGCAGTTTGTTGAGTGTGAGCTGAAACCAAAGAGTTACTTTGATTTGCATTTCTTTTATGATTAGTTATTTGGAGCAATCTTTCATATGATTTTTTTTCATGATTGTTAATAGTGTACGTCTTAAGAACTGTTTGATCATATGATCCCATTATTTTATCACAATCATATCCTTTGATAATTTATCCATCAATGACTAGTTCTTGTTCTTATATGTTCACATTTTAAAAAAATATATAGGCATTACAATTTGGTCATAGTTATTTGACCCAAAGATTCCATCCCCTCAACCCCCACCCAATTGCTGGTTCCCTCTTAGTTGCATTGATTTCATTTGTGCAAATGCTTTTCAAGTTCATGTTTAATATTATCTATTTTTACCTTTTATGACCAACCTTATCTTTTTATTACTTAAGAACTTTCCTCCTATTATAGCTGTGAAGGATCCCTAATGTTTTTGTGGTGTGATCTTTAATATTGAGATTATGTATCCCTTTTTACCTTGTTGAGGCATATGGCATAGAAATATCTGATTTGTAGATGAATGGGTGGATAGGGCAAAAATCAAATTGAAGGAATACATTTCTAGTGGTTGAATTTTAGGCATTGTGATATCTAGGTCAGGGAGTTATAGGCTTAGAAAAAGGAGTCTTTATGGGAATTGCTCAAATCCCACCATATAACTACTCAGTATAACCATGTTAAAAAAAACCCAACAATCTCACAAGAATGCAGGTATCCTATATTTCTCCATTTTGTTTACCCCAAAGTAGAACTGGAGGGGGCAGCTAGGTGGCTCAGTGGATAAAGCACCAGCCCTGGATTCAGGAGGACCTGAGTTCAAATCTGACCTGAGACACTTGACACTTACTAGCTGTGTGACCCTGGGCAAGTCACTTAATCCCCAATGCCCCCCCCCAAACAAAAAACAACAACAAAAAAACCCAAACCAAAGTAGAACTGGACAATTCTGGACCATATCTTGATCATGCATTCTACTATTACTAGATACTACTACTGCTGCTGCTGCTACTACTACTACTACTATTATTACTGTGATTATTTTGTTGTTGCTCATGGTGAATATTAATGTCCACAGGTGAAGAAAGAAAGGAAAAATAATCCAAATAAAAGAATGCATGAATATTTTGTCCAATGGTATTTATAAACCAGACCACTCTATTTTGTTATCTTAACAACTGATGCAAATCAGTATCTGTCAATCACAGAGACAACCCAAGGAATCACACCAGCTGTGCTCTTCTCCCTCTTTGACAGCCAACTAGAAATCTGTGCAGGGTAACTGCATTCAGCTTGCCTGGTCCACTCTACTAGTGCTTGTACCGTGAAGAAGGAAATTCTTCAGTTTAAAACCTTAAGAAAGTCCTGTTATTATGTGAGGAGAAAAGTCATTTATTAAATAGACATGACATAACTTTCATGATCACCTAGGGGAACATTCCCCTGACCGTTAAAAAAAGAAGAGTAGTTGTTTTGTTAACAACAACAACAACAACAAAACCCTCCCCCAAAAAAGCATCAGAAGTAATAAACCACATTCACCTCATGCTTTAAGGTTCAATCATTCATTCATTCAGCAAACATTTATTATT
This sequence comes from Dromiciops gliroides, assembly GCF_019393635.1. Lineage (NCBI taxonomy): Eukaryota > Metazoa > Chordata > Mammalia > Microbiotheria > Microbiotheriidae > Dromiciops > Dromiciops gliroides. Next base: position 571,842,581 of record NC_057863.1, on the reverse strand, counting down.
ATGTATGTATATATCACACTGGGCTACATACAAAGTTTAGACAAAACAGACCCTGTATTTCTATAGATTACAGTCTTGTAGGGGATGAAGATGTTAAGACAAATGATTCTTTTACAAATGTTATATAATAAGTGCATTGGAAAGATTCTGAACAAAGTGCTCTGAGGTCCCAAGTGGAAGGTTTCCCAGGGAGAATCAGGGAAAATTCACGAATATTCTCCTCTCTACAACCATGTGTGTTTGGTGGTGTAAATATTATCCACATTTTACAGAGGAGGAAACAGATGCTTGGCGCCCTTAAGTGACACAGCTGGCAAACCATAGAGGTTGGTCTGAAACCTGGGTCCTCTGGGTCCATATTCAGAGGATTTTCTGCTACAGCTGTCTTGGTCTCAGGAGAGTAACATAACTGTACTTTTCCTGTGGTCCCTCAGATATTCACAGATGATATATACACAAAATGTGTTTCTCCACAATTATACCCAGGCTGTAAAGCTGCAAAGTAAAATAAAAGTGTTCAAGATAACAAAAGCTTTCCCCTGACAGTTAGGTGGCACAGTGGATAAAGCACCAGCCCTGGATTCAGAAGGACCTGAGTTCAAATCTGACCTCAGACACTTGATACTTACTAGCTGTGTGATCCTGGGCAAGTCACTTAACCCTCATTGCCCAGCCAAAAACAAAAACAAAAACTTTTCCCTCCTCTTCTCTCCATCTCGCCCCTTTTCATTTCCTCATTTCCTTTCATTTTCTTTCCTTTCCTTTCCCTTCCCTTCCCTTCTCCCCCCTCCCCCTTTTTTTTGGGAGTAGGTCTCCCTATCTTATCCAGGCTGGAAGTGGCAATGGCCACCCAGAGACCATTGCTGATCAAATGGGAAGCTTTGATCTTCTCTGTTTCTAATCTGGACTGGTTCAAGTCCTCTTTAGGCAGCTTGGTGGCTCACCATATTGATGCCAAACTTAGTGCAGACCCCCAAATAGCTTTATCCTTACTTTAGCTCAGAATTCCCAATCTCAAGCAATCCACTAGCCACAAAGTCCCAGGAGTAGGGACTATGAGCATGCACCACCACACCCTGCAAGAAATACTTTTTCTGTTGGTAGACTTTTTTTGCCTTTTAAACCTGTCAACAGAGTGAAATGGGGGCCAAGTTCCTGAAGCTGTAAACCCATTTCTCCCTTTTGCAGTTCTTTCTTCTCTATTAATGGAAAAGTTGCTGTTGAGTAGCTTAAAGTGAGAAGCTGAATAAGGAACAGAAAGGCTAATTCAAAACCCAGAGATGAGTGACCTCTTGCCATCTTGTTAAGTCTGGGAAACAGACTTGGCCAACCTGGAAAACTGACACCTTTGCTTCACACCTCGTTCATGGTGTTTACAAAAGGAAAATGGAGGAAATTAAGTCTCCTGACAGCATCTTTCTCCTTGCCAGCAATAAGCGGGCCTAGAGCAATCAAAATCATGGCTTCTCCAACATGTCCCTTAGGTCTCATTTAAAATAGGAGTTCTAATGATTTTATGAAGATTTCCATAAGCGCACTCAGGGCACAAACACAAGATATTCACAAGAAAAGAAAGAATTAGCCATGTCTGAAGGTTTAGGCAAATTCTTGAAGAATTATTATTGTTCCTAAGACAAAGAGACACTATGGGCCTTAGCCTAAGGCAGTCTGGTATGAGAGGGATAGCCAACTGGACATAGCAACAGAAATGTGGAGTTAGAGTGGCCCAGGCTTGACTTGGACCAGTCTGATAGTTTGGGTTTAAGACTGGAAAGAAATTAATGTAAGCTCATTTTGAGTATAAATTGTTTCTTTGTGTTTGTATGTGTATCCCCATTTTCTTGTGCAGTGTCTACCACAGAGTAGGTGCTTAATAAATACTTATTTAATTTCTTTTTTAAAAAGAAATTGAGATGAAATGAGATAGTCATAACCAATCTGACAATTATCAGAAAGGGATTTTACTTAACTATAGCAGGGAAAGAATACTCAGCGAGGACATAGCACTGATCCAGCTGGGTCCCTCATCCACATTGCCATGTTTGTGCATTGTTGCTAATGAATGACTTTGTGCCCTGGAATTTTTGTTCCTAGGCCAGCAGGAAGCTCCGTTGGGTGCCCAAGTCTTCTTAATCAATTGAGTCTTTCGGGGGCGGGGTGGGGAAATGAGGGTTAAGTGACTTGCCCAGGATCACACAGCTAGTGTCAAGTGTCTGAGGCTGGATTTGAACTCAGGTCCTCCTGAATCCAGGGCTGGTGCTTTATCTACTGCTCCAACTAGCTGCCATCAATTGAGTCTTAAGGACAGTTTCAGTCCCTTTTAAAGAAAAGCTAGCCTCACCTTGATGGGATAGGGCCTGAGGGACAAAGGCAAAGCAGAGAAGGTCTGCCCCACCTCCTTTATTGTTGCTAACCCTCACTGGAGTATGCAGAAGCTCCCGAGGTCCATTGAATGGCCTTGAAGCTAACTGGTAGGGGCATGAGCAGTTCAAGGAATTTGCTCCCCTCAATCTAATTATATGGGGTAATTAGAAGACCTCCTGCTGAGAGGGAAGGAGTAGGGTTAGGGGCACAAAAGATCCTGAGATAATCTTTTTGTGTCCCACAGGAGTGGATATGGTTCAGTGAAAACAAGTAACTGAAAACGTGCCAATTTAGGCATATTTTGGCCAAGCAGTTTCTCTCTGTCTGTCTGTCTCCCTCTCTGTGTCTCTTTCCCTCTTCTCCCCTCTCTCTGTGTCTCCCCCTCTGTCTCCCACCTCTGTCTCTTTTCTCTCCCCCTCTTTCTGTCTCCCCCTCCCTCTATTTCCCTTCTCTTTGTCTCCCCTCCTTTCCCTCTCTCCTCTTTCTCCCTCTCCTCTCTCTGTCTCTTTCACACCCACCCCACCCACCCCCCACCCCCATGATAATAGACCCTTTGAAGAAAAAGCAGCCTCAACAGCAGAGGACCACTCTGGCAGCAGAGAGCAGCAGCCCAGCAGTAGACAGCAGCAGTCATTCTGTTAGAGAAACAGCAAATGGCAACTAGATTAAGCTGGCATTACAATACTAATTAAATCAGGAGTTAAAAATAAATTTAAAAGACAGAAGAAATTTTTGCAGTAAATGTTTGCTGCCCTTGGTAGCAGGAAGCAGGACACAAGTCAGTCACTTCACTGCCTGATATGTAGTCTCCCAAAGGGCAAGTCTATCAGCACCAGTAGCCTAGACACTCATTCCTCAGTTCCTCAGACTATTCTGTTTGGGCTCTTGAAAGCAGAGGTGGCAGCAGCTCTCACAGAATCCACACCCAACCTCCCAGTCTTTAGATGTTCACCCCAAACCGCCTGCTAGAGCCCCTCAATCTCTCTCATCATGTTCAGCATTTTCCCCTAACTGTGTGCCAATGCATTCTTTAGTGAGAGTCAGTCTTTCCAAGAATGGAAGGAAATGTTGCTGTTTATTTAGCACCATATTCTTCTTCTTCCGTCCCCCAAAACCTTGCTTTACTTCCTTCCACTTTTGCTCCTTAGAATCCTTTGCTTCCTTCAAGGCTCAACCCAAAAGCTTCTACCCACTAGCGGCAACCTTTCCTTATCCAACTAGTTGTTATTTCTCTCTTTTTTTAAAGTATCTTGTTATTTGCATATCTGTTTAAATGTTGTATTCCCTCCTACTAGACTATAATTTACCTAAGATCAGGAACAATTTTTCATTTTGTCTTTTTCTCATTGTCTTACATATAGTAGGTACTTAATAAATGCTTGTTGGATTGAGTCTAGTTTCAACACAGGAAAAACTGAAAGCCTCAGGGAATTCCTTATAACTCTATAGTTCTGTAAACCTAAGATTATTTGAGTTTTAAGTTGGCCACAATGCATAAAAGAAAGATGAGGAGGAGAAAGAGAAAGAAGACGAGAAAGCAAAGGAAGAGAAGCAGAGGGAACTTAGTTAACAGGTAGCCTAAAGCGACCAGCCCACAGATTCTCCCCCTTCCCTGACCACAGCAGGATATAGAGAGTAAAAAAACCTGAAATCACTTTCTCCTTTTTCTTTAATCACACAGAAAAAATGATCCCTACTCACAAATGGTTGTGGGCTTTGGAAATTAAAGCATTAATCATAATTTTAAATATAAGCATGTATTAAAGTACTGTCAATCATCTTTGCATGAATAGATATGTACACACATTTATGTATATATGTATGTGTGTACATACATATTTATGTATTGTAACGATTGGAATAACGCCACCTGCTGGACACTTACTGTAGAAGAGTTCTGCCCATGAAACGAAGGTCTTTGAGGGCAAGACCAGGAGTCTTTTCTTTGGAGTCAGGAAGTGACGCAGGCTAGTGGGAGGAGGAAGGAAGTGACTGGCGCTCACTCTGGGGCTCTTTCTGGAGGATGCTGGAGGAGAAGGGAGCTAAAAATGTGCTCTCCCTTTAATAGATAGGAATCTAGGCCTTTCTCTCTCTCTTTACCAAATTCTTATTCTCCTTAATAAATGCTTAAAAGTCTAACTCTTGCTAAAGCTTATAATTTATTGGCGACCACTCATTAGATATTTTAGACAGACTAGCTAGAATTTTAGCCCTTAACAGTATGCATATTTCTATTTAAACATATTTCCAACAATGCCCAGGTAGCTTACAAGTAGGGAGGCCACATTCTATCCACCACATTGCTGCTCCACATTAAGGCATCAGTTTTGTGTATAGTCCAAGCTGATCAAGAATATTTCCTGGTTTATTTAAACCCATTTTAAAATCTCTCTTGCCAGCTCATTATTTGTGCTTTCTGGCTCGTGGTTCCAAATAGGAGTAAGATTTTTTAAAAACCTATTATAAAAAGAATCTTCCATATGGATCTAAAACTCATCATGTATTTATTATTGTTTTATGTACATAGCAGAATACATACCCACATCTATACCTAATTTGTATTTTGTACACACAAACAGCCAAGGATGTTGTCCCTGGTGAAATATTCGTGCATGTTGCTGCCTGTATTGCTGATGCTCACTGAAGAATTAGGAAGCAAATAGAGCCTTCTCTTCAGAGGGAGTTTTCTCAGTACAACAATGCCTCATTTTTCTAGGGGGAATGAGGATTTACATGTAAGTAAGTTTTTGTGATAATTAAGTTTACCTTTTAAAAACAAACTTTATTTTTCTATTTCCTGGTTTAACCCTTTTAATTGAAAATTTTCTACCCTTAAAACTGAATATACTGAATGGAGAATCATAGATTTGGAGACTGTTTGGTCTACCCCATGTGCTGTACATGTAACCTTTATATCAGTCCTCCTTGCTCTGGCCTATCTGCCCCCACTTATACTGATGGATAGATAGATGGAGAGAGAGTGAGACAGAGACAGAGACAGAGACAGAGACAGAGAGACAGAGAGCAGAAGATTCCTATAGATTCTTGATACATATAAATGAGAAATTAAGTGATTTACCTATTGTTACACATGAACAAAATGGCTTTGATCCTATATTTCGCCTTTATTTCAAGAATGGAATAGACTATAAATATCGTTTCCGTTGTCTGCTTGCCCACACACTTCTCAGTCCCTTATACCTGGGCTTCTAAACTCACCACTCAACTGAAATTGTTCTCTCTAATTATCTCTTTTATCACATAGCTCCTAAATGTGGGGCCTCTTCTCCCTCTTCATCCTCCTGACCTTTCAGCTCCCCTCCCCACCGAAAACTCTCTTTTCCCTTGGTTTTCATGTCACTCCTCATTCCTGGCTCTCCTATGAATTGGATTGTTTTTTCTTAGTTTCCTGTATTAGTTCATCCTTCATCTGGGAATCATAGGAATGTTGAACAGAGGCAAAAGGCAGTTGATTAATACCTCTTTCCAAAAGCAATGATAGTGTTGATCTGTTTAATTGTTTTTGTTTTGTTTTGTTTTGTTTTGTTTTGTTTTGTTTTGTTTTTTAGTAAGGCAATTGGGGTTAAGTGACTTGCCCAGGGTCACACAGCTAGTAAGTGTTAAGTGTCTGAGGCTGGATTTAAACTCAGGTCCTCCTGACTCCAGGGCCGGTGCTCTATCCACTGCGCCACCTAGCTGCCCCTGATCTGTTTCATTTTAATAAATTTTATTGATTTATTTTGGTTTTGCATCCACAAAATTTCTCCCAAAGAGATACCCCACATAACAATAACGTTTGGGGCGGGGGGCAGGAAAAAAATCAGCAAAACCAATCAATACAATAAAAATGTCTGAAAATATGTGCTGTCTTCCATAATTGTGAAAGGTCATGTTCCTCTCTTCTCCCCCACCCTCATCCCCTGCAAGGAATGGAGTGTGGGATGTCTCTTCATATTTCTATTTGGAGCTATGCTTGTTCTTTGTAGTTTTGCAACATTTACTTTTGATTATTTTGTGGAGGTTTTTTCAATTTACATTGTGGTAGTCATAGTGTAAACAGTTTTCTTGGCTCTGTTTACTTCACTTTGTATCAGTTCATATAAAGTCTTCCTTCTCTACATTCATCATATTCATAGTTTCTTATAGCACAATATTATTCCCTTACATTCATATACCATAGACAGTTATAAACTACATTCATATACCAAAAGATAGTTATCTACTTTGTTTCTACTTCTTTGAAACTACAATAAATACTGCTATACATATTTTGGTGAATATAGGAGCTATTTTGGTGAAGAAGGGGGCTTTCTTCTTATCAATAACCTCCACGGAGGTATATGTTAGTAGCAGAACCTTTGGGTCAAAAGGTATACATATTTTAGTTATTTTATTTGCATAATTCCAAAGTACTTTCCAAAATGATGGTGCTGATTCATAGCTTCACCAACAACTCACTAATAAGTCTAGCTTCCCTAAACTCTTCAAGCATCAACTCTTGTCATTTTGCTACATTGTTGGGAGTGAGGTGAAACCTGATAGTGGTTTTGATGTGCATTTCTCTTATTAGTGATTGGGAGCATTTTTTCACATACTGTTAATAGTTTGCCATTCTTTTGAGCACATTTTGCTCATATCCTTTCACCTTTTATCTATTAGGTAATGTTTTTTGGTGTTATGTATATATTTGTGTGTATGCATGTATGGATAATATGTATATGAAGACCCACTGATTATGTCTGTATGTACACACATATGCATGTATTTATAGATATAAGTACAGATATGGATATAGGTACATGTGTGTGGTGTTGTTCATATAGGTAAATGTGTGTGGTGGTGTGTATATTTTGGATATAAAATTCTAATCTAAGAAATTTGATACGAAGGTTTCCCCCATACAACCATTTCTTTTTTTTTTAAACCCAGATTCATTATTTTTTTTTGTTGTTCAGAAGCTTTTCAATTTTATGTAATCAAATTATCTATTTTACCTTTTATAATGGCTGCTACATCTTGTTTGGTTAATAATACATCTCATACCCATAGCTGTGAAAGATTTATGATCTGCTTCTATTCAAAAAATTTTATGGTATGATCTTTAATATTAAGATCACATTCCTATTTTTAATTTATTGTGGCATATGGCATAAGATATTGATCTAAACTTAATTTCTGCCAGACTTCTTTCCATTTTCCCCAGCAGTTTTTATTAAATAGGGGGTGCTTTATAAAACAATTTATGTTTTGGGGTTTACAAACAGTGGGTTATTGAATTCTATTATTTCTTGTTTGCCCTTGTCTAGTATGTTCCATTGATCTACTTCTCTATTTTTTTTTTTAACCAGTACCAAATGGTTTGGATCACTACAGCTTTATATTATAGTTTGCAGTCTGGAAGACCTTATCACCCTTCATTCCTATCTTTTGTTCCCCATTATTTTCCCTTAGTATTCTAGATCTTTTATTTCTCCAAATAAATTTTTATTATTTTATCAAATCCTATAAAGTATCCTTGTGATAGTTTATTACAGAATTAAAATTGTAAATTAATGTTGTAGTGTCTTCATTTTTGTCATATTGCCATGGACCACCTGTGAGCACTGAATATTGTACCAGTTTATTTAAGTTGTTCTTTATTTAAGGAGTATTTGTAATTGAAACCATATAAATGTTTTGTGCATCATTTCAGTCATGTCCATCTCTTCATGTCTCCATTTGGGGTTTTCTGGAGTAGTTTGCCACTTCCTTCTCTGTCTCATTTTACAGATGAGAAACTGAGGCATACAGGAGGGTTAAGTGACTTGCCCAGGGTCACACAGCTAGTAAGTTTCTGAGGCTAGATTTGAACACGGGAAGAGGAGTATTCCTGACTCCAGACTGAATGCTCTATCCTCTGTGCCCCTGTATTTTGGTATATTCATCCCCAAATATTTTACATACTTTGTAGTTATTGGATTTCTATGATCATTTCTTGGATTTTGTTGTTACATAGAAATATAGTTGATTTTTGTGGGTTTATTTTGTAGCTTGCAGTTTTTTTTTTTAAGTGAGGCAATTGGGGTTAAGTGACTTGCCCAGGGTCACACAGCTAGTAAGTGTTAAGTGTCTGAGGCCAGATTTGAACTCAGGTGCTCCTGACTCCAGGGCCGGTGCTCTATCCACTATGCCACCTAGCTGCCCCGTAGCTTGCAATTTTGCTGAAGCTATTAAGTTTTTCAATTAACATTATTTGTAAGGACACAAGATTTGTAGGTAGGGCAGACTATCCTGTCAGCTACCCCAATTGTAAGGCCAAATGTAAGGGGCTGATCTGTTTAGCCCTGATATACTAATCGTAGGAACAGAGACCCTCTGAGACAATACAGAGATACTGAAGATAGAGGGGCCCCTGACAGCTTGGTGGTATGTGTATGTGTGTATATATGTATGTGTATATATGTGTGCACATAAATGTAAGTATGTATATACATATGTACATAAATATACATATATGAATATGAATATGTATATTTATTGGGTTAAGAAAGTTCACTCATGAGATTAGTTGTTCTAGGTATCAGCATAATGGATCCCCACACCAACTCCAGGCCATGTTAGCTATTATATAGAAACAGAACAAAGAAGGCATGTAAATACATGGCCACATGCAATTTTCCCATGGGAAAATGCTGCTTGTCATTTCTTATAACACAATAATGTTCCATCACCATCATATACCACAGCTTGTTTAGCCAATCCCCAACTGATGGGTATTCCTTTGATTTCCAATTCTTAGCTAACACAAAAAAAGCTGCTAGAAATATTTTTGTACAAATATTTTTCTCTTTTTGAGATGTCTTTGGGATATAAACCTAGCAGGGGTATTGCTGGATCAAAGGGTATGCACAGTTCTATAGCCCTTTGGGCATAGCTCCAAATTGCTCTCCAGAATGGTTGGATTTTTTCACAATTCCACCAACAGTGGATTAGGGATTAGGGATCCAAGTTGGAGTTTCTTTTGCTGTTTATATTCACTCAAGGTAGTTTACATTCCTCTATGAAACTCGAGGTCATGGTCCTAAGCCCTGGCTACCACTGTATAGTATCTTTGTTAATTCCATAAATTGTGTGTGTGTGTATGTGAGGCAATTGGGGTTAAGTGACTTGCCTAGGGTCACACAGCTAGTAAGTGTTAAGTGTCTGAGGTCGGATTTGAACTGAGGTCCTCCTGACTCCAGGGCCAGTGTTCTGTCCACTGTGTCACCTAGCTGCCCCCAATTCCATATTATTTTTTTAAACTAAACTATTATATATTCAGCAAGAGGGATGCTTTATCTCATATATTTATGCCTTTAATGTCTTTCTCTTGTTTTACTGCAAGTGCTAGCCTTTCTAGAATTATATCAACTAACAGTGGGAAGGGTGGACATCTTTACTTTATTCTTATCTTTCTTGGGATAGCTTTTTTTTAGATTTTTAAAATTATTTTTTAAAATGGTCCCCCTATCTCTATATTTTATAGGGTTTTTAGCATAAATGAGTATTATATTTTGTCAAAGGCTTTTCCCACACCCATTTGTTTTTAACATGATTAATTATGTTGATTGTTTTTCTAATGTTGAACCACCTATGATTCTTTAGTATAAATCTAACTTGTCAAAGTGAATGATATCTTGGAATAATTATTGTAGTCTTATTGACATGATTTTATTTAAAATTTTAAAATTATTCATTAGTGATATTGCTCTATAGTTCTTCACATTTGTTTTATATTTCATTGTTCTAGGTATTAAGATATTAGTCTTGTAAAAGGTAATGTGATAAAGTGCTTATTTTTTCAATTTTTGAGAATGATTTGTGTAGTAATTATACTGATTTTTCTTTAGAAGTTTGATAGAGGGGCGGCTAGGTGGCGCAGTGGATAAAGCACCGGCCCTGGATTCAGGAGTTCCTGAGTTCAAATCCGGCCTCAGACACTTGACACTTACCAGCTGTGTGAACTTGGGCAAGTCACTTAAGCCCCATTGCCCTAAAAAAAAAAAAAAAAAAAAAAAAAAATTGGAGCACCATAAGACAAAGATCAAAAAAAAAAAAAAAAAAAAAGAAGTTTGATATAATATTTTATTCCAATTGGATTGGTGTGTGACAGGGTGTAGTTCTTTAAAGACGAATTCCTAAGGACCCCCACACCAACCCATTTCCCTGTGATACTAATTCTTCCTCTCTTTTCTCCCCTCTCTCAGTTAAGGTAAAATCTCCCCTTTTCTTCCACCTTTGACTTCTTTTGTTTGTTAGCTTTTTCAAATTTTCTACACTTTCTAAAAATAAAAATGATTGTTTTCTATTATTGTCTTCATCAATTCTATCCCCTTTCTGTCTATTCTAAACTTTTACTTTTTAGCTCATTGTCCTTCCATTTATTTATTTCTTCCTTAATCTTTCTGCTCCTCATGGAATTAGTTTTCAGAAAGTCTACTTTACTTCTGCTGCTAAACAACTTCATTGTTATTTCCTTATTGATCTTGCCCCTCCTTTTGTTGTTGTTGTTGTATCTCAGTCTAGACAGAAATGATGTTAATATTTCTTCATGGTAGAAATTTTCCTTGAGGTTCAGGAGAAATATCACACACACACACAAATGAGAAATGTATATTTGTTTATAACTGAATTAGCTCTTCTTGATTATACATATTTATTACAAAAAATTTTTAATAGGTAGGAAAGAGAAAATTGATTTCTGATATTTTGTTATTTTATTAAATAGAGAGGTGAGAGAGATGTGTAATGTTGCATGCACTTCTTTGTGAGGTGACTATATTCTTAGTTTTACTTAACTGTTTTACTTTGTTACAAGAGACTTCTCACAAAGTGGAGGGGAGTGATCTGTAAATATTTGTAAAATAAAAAGAAAACAATAAAACTTTAAAAAAGAGACTTAAGGGAGCAGAAACATATATCATTTATACATCACAAATATTATGCACACTCTTCTCTTGCCACCTTCTACTTAGTTGTTAAGTAGGTGAAGGAGATTAAGAGAAGAAAAATATAAGACAGGGTGAAGGGAAATATATAATTAGTAGAAATCCATATGTGACTTCTCAGAGTCAAGTTCAACTTACCTGACAGAGTAATAGCTACATTTCTAAGGAAGCTTAAGAAGTAAGACAGTTTCCTACAAGGGACACCCCCACACCCCAAGACTGCTTCCATAGCATCCCTGTAGGGGTTCACAAAATCACAGAGTTTGTGAATTGGAAAGAACTCTAATAACCATCTTGTAAAAACCATACCTACAAGGAATTTCCATTAGATCTATCACATAGTGATCCAGCTTTTACTTAAAAGTCTCCAAAGAGAGAGAACCTACCACCTCCTAAGGCAGCTTATTTCACTTTTGGACAGCTCTCAGTGTTAGGAAGTTGTTTTTCCCCCGATATTGTGTCCAAAATGGACTCTTTTGAGCTTCAAACTACTTCTGTTTCTGCCTTATTAGGAGAGCCAAAGAGAAGAAAGTTAGTCTCACTTGTACATGAGAGGTCTTCAAGTATTTAAAGAAAGTTCCCTCCTGACTCCTTTTCTTCAGGCTCCTTTCTATCTCCTCCCCACTCCCACCCAACCAATATATCCAGCCCCAACTGATCCTCTGAGCTCCAGTCCCACATTTCCCAGTTCCTTCAAGAGTCATCTCGGTCTTGTTACATGTCGAGTGGCTGCTAACCAAAACATCATGACATTTGTGCATGAATACCCATTCATTCCCCTTCAGATGTATTCCCGATATGCTGAAATTCCAAGCCAATTATTCCTTGGCTTCATCTCCGCCCACTGTTCCCCACCTCCTTCCTCCTCAACGAAAATACACATACCGGACAAATCTCTTAAAAATGAAGCCATGTTTATAGCTCTTAGAGACTATAAAATGCACATGTTTGGGTATCTTTATAAATTTGAAACAGCCAAATTGATATGGGGCAGACAAGGGTCAAATATTTTTTGGGTTGATTTTTCTGGTTTGGGGGTGTGTTGGAGGTTTTGTTTTTTTTTTTAAACTATGAGTTGAAACTTAGTTCACCACAGATTTTAGCCTGGAATCAAGTGCTTAGAGATGCTCTATACATACCTGGAAAAAGGCATATATCATGGAGTGGCTGACACAACCCCAGGGAAAACAATGCAAAACAGGCTATTTTACAAAGGTATTTAAACAACTCAAATTTTACAGTGAGCTTTTTCCAAGGCTGCCATTTTAAACTTGGAGGTAATAAGCTGTACAGTGCGGGGGTTTTTTTGTTTGTTTGTTTTGTTTTTTAAGAAGATAAAAGAAGGGTCTGGAAATTCCACTTTTCCACTTTCCCATTTGATTATAGTCCACAAAAGCCTCTGAGATGAGCTGTGTTTGCACACAGAGGAGACCCTCCTGAAATGCTTTCAGGTTTTGTGGGAGGATCACGTCAGCAGAGCCTGTTAGCTTTAGGGAAAACAGTCACAAGGCAGGATTGACTCTTCCATAAAGAAACATCTAAAATAGACTATAAAGTGCTGAATACAGTATAAAACCAGATCCCAGAATGAAGTCTCTGATAAAGTTTGTTAGTTTTAAAATATCTGGCCTGCCTCTCCTCCCTCTTCCCACCCTTAATATGTTGATTTTATGGAAGACTTAGAAGAAAAAGTCGTGGCTGAAGGAGCAAAGAATGTAGCCAGGATTCCTATGGAGTCTTTGCCTTATTCCTCTTTCTTCTTGTTGTGGCCATCTAGAGAGAAAGGTGAAACATGAGTTGTGGCCGTCTGTAAGAGTGGTCCCCTCTGACAGCCAAGAGCTCAGTGCTGATTCTGAATCTTAGCTTCCTTTTCAGTAAGTCATGCAGATTTCTTCTTGTGATGCGAGGCTGAGATTTCTCCCTGCTAGAAGACAGCTGTGTGGGGTCTGAAAGGAAGGCTACAGTTTCTATGTCTTTTCAACACCTGTGACACTACAATCTTGTTACTGTATGTAAGCAGCTGGGTGGTGCAGCAAACACAGGGTCAGACTGAACACAGAGTCAGAGAGTTCAAATTCTGACTTTTTATTAGCTGTTATGACTGTGCATGTTACTTGAACTTTTTTTCAGCCTCAGTTTCATCATCTATAAAATGAATATAATAGCACCTACCTCTATTAGACTGAACAGAGAACAAGTTTCTCTCTCTCTTTTTCTTTCTCCTGCCTTTGTTTTTTTGTTTTGTTTTGTTTTGTTTTGTTTTTGTGAGGCAATTGGGGTTAAGTGACTTGCCCAGGGTCACACAGCTAATAAGTGTTAAGTGTCTGAGGCCAAATCTGAACTCAGGTCCTCCTGACTCTAGGGCCAGTGCTCTATCCATTGCGCCACCTAGCTGCCCCTCCTGCCTTTCTTTTGTACAAACCCCACTCTGGTGCAGTGTGTGCCAGTGCTTAATTGTAGCCTTAGACCTTGAACACACTCCAATAGCCTGCTGCTAAGTCTCTGCCCACTCCAGTATTTACTCCACTCAGTCACTAAAGTGACTTGTAAAGCATAGGTCCAATCTTGTTTCCCCCCTACTCAATAAGGGGGGGAGGGCTTCCTTTTACCTCCAGGAGCAAGTACAAAATGCTCTGCTTGGCACTCAAAGCCCCTTCCCACCTTTCTAGTCTTCTTACACCTTATTCTCCAACATGTACTCTTCAATGAAATGATGCTTGTTCCATGAATAAGACACTCTGTCTCTTGGCTCTGAACATCTTCTCTGGCTGTTCCCATGCGTGGAATGCTCTCCCTCCACTCCTACTACTCACCACTGTGGCTTCCTTTAAGTCTCACTAAAATCCCACCTTCTACAGAAAGCCTTCCCTCTTTCATTATTTCTTGTTTGTCCGGCATATAAACTTGATTTGTATGCATTTGTTTGTTTGTTGTCTCCCCCATTAGACTGTAAGTTCCTTAAGGGCAGGGGTTGGTTTTTGTCTCCTTTTGTATCCCCAGCACATAGGACAGCATCTATCTGGCTTGTAATAGGTGTTTAATAAATGTGTATTGGTTGATCAGTGCTCACAGCAACCCTGGGAGGTAGGTGCTGTTATTATACACACTTTAAAGTTGAAGAAACTAAGGCAAGTGACTTTCCCAGAGTCACACAGCTAGTAAAATGTCAGAGGCTGAATCTGGACTTTGGTCTATCTGACTCCAGGTCCAGCACTCTATCCACTGCACCATCTAGCCGCCTCATCGGGTTAATTTCCCTTCAGTAAGAAAAAGAAATTAAGAACAAAAACATTGTTTATCTATCCTTAGGGAAAGCATTGGGCATTTGGGAAAATCTTAAAATGGAGAAATAAATAGACTAAAATTACTAGGGGGCAGCTAGGTGGTGCAGTGGGTAAAGCATTGGACCTGGATTCAGGAAGACCCAAGTTCAAATCCAACCTCAGACACTTAGCTGTGTGACCCTGGGCAAGTCACTTAACCCCCATTGCCCTGCAAAAAAACAAACAAACAAATAAATACTAGTTTGTAATGGGCTTCTTATTCAGCATGAAGTTAACATCATGAGGATATTCTCATTACTATTCTGAAAGTCCCACCTGATAAAAATCAAATCAACCGGGGCAGCTAGGCGGCACAGTGGATAAAGCACCAGCCCTGGATTAAGGAGGAACTGAGTTCAAATCCAGCCTCAGACACTTGACACTAGCTGTGTGACCCTGGGCAAGTCACTTAACCCTCATTGCCCCACAAAAAATCAAATCTACCTTACAAGATGAGAATTGACATATTTCACTGTGATCAGTAATACACAGTATATTGGTTTCAAAGACTCTTGCAAGCAATGGATTTGTGAATTTTTAGTTACCATAAATATTTTCATTGTAATATTTGTTTGCATTTCTGCATAGTCCCCTGATTCTTTTGTAAATCTGTTTGTTCTTTCTTTTCTCAAAGAAGCATGTAATACATATATGCCCCACCTAACACTGTTCCTTGTTTTTTTTGAAAATCTGATGTTGCTTATGAGGGACAATGTTTTTCCTAGAAACAATGTTATTGGTGTTATAAGTGGTCACTGAGTAAGTGAATGGAGTAGTGAATCCAGTCTCACACCCCTCATGCCCTTGACTTTAGTTTGTTGTGTCCTCTTAATCACCAACTAATACTAAAGGAAGTTAAGAAAGTCTACCATGAACGTATTCAATCTAAGCTCCACTGGGTTCTCAATGTTGCTTCATATTTTTTTTTTTTTTGGCTAGGCAATGAAGGTTAAGTGACTTCACCAGGGTCACACAGCTAGTGTGTGTCAAGTGTCTGAGACCAGATTTGAACTCAGGTCCTCCTGAATCCAGGGCTGGTGCTTTATCCACTGTGCCACCTAGCTGCCCCCTCTTCATATTCTTTTACCCCTCTTTTACCAGCTTTCCAAAGTGGCCATCCAAATCTTTTATTCTTTCTTCAAGTCCCTAACACTAATTCTCCCCATCATCATCTCCCTCAGTAAATCAAGCAATAAACATTTATTAAGTGCCCACGATGTTCTAGTTGTTGTTTTATAATCATTTTCAGTTGTGTCTAACTCTTGGTGATCCCTTTTGGGGTTTTCTTGGCGAAGATACTGGAATGGTTTGCCATTTCATTCTCCAGCTCATTTTATAGATGAGGAACTGAAGCAAACAGGGTTAAGTGACTAGCCCAGAATTAAATCACACAGCTAATAAGTATCTGAGGCCAGATTTGAACTAGGGAAGATGAGTCTTCCTGACTCCAGGCCTGGTACTCTATCCACTGTGCCACCTAGCTGCCCTCATACTCAATCATTTCCTCTGCTGGCACCTTTCTCTCTTCCTTAAAAAAAAAAAGTGCAGGACTCCCCCATCCTTATCTTCCCTGGACCCTGGTGCCTCCTAAAAATGTCATCCTATAAGTCTTTTTCTTTTTCGAGCTTGTAAAAAGAAGAGCTTTGTCCCCCTGCTTCTATTACCTCACCTCCCACTCCTTAACTCCCTACAAATCTGGCTTCTATCCCTATTCACTACTCAGAGGACCAGGGTCAACACAGACCTCCTAATTGCCAAATCCAGTGGTTCTTTCTCATTCTTCATTTCCACGAACATGTCTGCTACACTTCCTACTGTTCAGTTCTTGATCCTCTACCTTGCCTTGGCTTGCATCATACTAGTCTCTCCTGGTTCTCCTCATTTCTCAGGACATCCATCATGGGTGTGCCATCTAGGCAGCTGGGTGGCCCATTGGACAGAGTACTGGGTTCAAATCTGGATTTAAATTCTAGTTGTGTGATCCAGGGTAAGTCTGCCTCAATTTCCTCAACTGTAGGATAGAGATAACAGAATCTACTTCATGGGAATGTAGTGAGGATCGAATGAGATAGTATTTGTAAAGTGTTTAGCTCAGTGCCTGGCACATTGTAGGTGTTTAATAAATACTTGTTCCCTTCCCTTCCTTTATTGTTTTTCAATTATAGGCATTCCCTAAGGCTCTGCCCTAAGCCTTTTACTCTTACTACATTTTCTCCCTTAGCAATCTTATCTATCAAAGATTAGATTAGGGGCACAGTGAATAAAGCACTGGCCCTGGATTCAGGAGGACCTGAGTTCAAATCCAGTCTCAGACACTTGACTAGCTGTGTGACCCTGGGCAAGTCACTTAACCCCAATTGCCTCACCCCCCCCCAAAAAAAAAGATTAAATTAGCTTCTCTAAACAGATGATCTTCCAGATCTCTAGCTCCATCTTGGACTGGTGCTCTGAGCTCCCATCCTACATTTACAACTGTCCACTATAGACCACTGAATACAGTGTCAGCACCTGGGATCTTTCTCTCTTTCTCCCTTCCCTCTGCTCTTCTCTCCTCCTCTCTCCCAATCATATCTCCAAGTGAACCTGTTCCTTCTAAGTTTCTTATCTCTACTGAATGCACCGTCAGCTCTTTAGTCACCCAAGTCTGAGAATATGGAGGCCCCTTTAATTCTTCCCTCTTGTCCTCAACCCCCCAAATCCGTCCAATTCCCAAATCCTGTCAACTCTACTTTTATAACAGCCCTTGTATCCTCCTTTTCAGTCCTTCTGTGGCCTTGTTACATTTCTTCTGGGCTATTTTAGTAGACTCTTTACTGGTCTTTCTGCCTCCAATCTCTAAACTTTTCAAATTATCCTTCACACTGGTGTCAAAGTAATTCCTTATGGGAAAGAATAATGAACAGAAGTAAGGTATGATCACATTGCTCCCCTGCCAGAAGGTTTGAACGATTCTCTATTGCTTATTATTATTCAGTTGTGTCCAACTCTCCATCACCCCATTTGGGATTTTCTTGACAAAGATACTGAGTTAGTGTGTCATTTCCTTTTCCAGCTCAATTTAAAGATAAGGAAACTGAGGAAACAGGGTTAAGTGACTTGTCCAGGGTCACTGAGCTAGCGAGTCTTCCTTGTTCCAAGTTCAGTGTTCTATCCACTGTACCATCTAGTTGCCCTACTGCTTATAAAAATAAAGCTTGTTTTATCCTACATTCAATTATTCTATATTCAAACTCAATACTTCTCTGTTTACATTTCAGTCTGAAAGCCTGAATTTCAAGTTCCTCCACAATCTGGCTCCAACCTACCTTTTCACACTCTTCCCTTTTGCAATCCCAACTTTCTAGCCAGACTCCAAGCATAAGCTCAGGAGCATTAAGACACAGGCAGCTTGCCCATTCTGAAAATGACTTCCCCTTCATCTTCATATGTTGAACTGACCAGTTGGACTAAGGGGACACTGAAATTTCAACTCTGAAATTGCCATTTCTTTCTTTCTGGCTCCAACTCAAGTGGCGTGTCCAGCAGTCTATCCACTTATATTACCATCTAATTGATAGGGCTGTGACTCTGAACAGGGCATTTAACCTCTCTAAGCCTCAGTTTCCTTACTTGCAAAACAGAAAAGATAAGGTATGTACAACTTATCTCACAGGATTATTATAAAGAAAAGTCTTTATAAAACCTTAAAGCCCTGTATCAATCTGTTACTGGTATCACTATTATTGGACCAGATGGTCCAGTTCTAAAGTCTATGATTCCATCATCACTTGATGAGATTTCTTTAAGGGTGATTGACAAGAGGCATAGCTTAAGTAGAGAGATGGCCAAATTGGAAGTCAAAAAGACCTGGGTTCAATGTGATCCCCAGTGCCTCAGGCAGCTTGCTAAACACCATAAATCACTGTTCTAAGTTTCCTCATAGACTTCCATAGGTCTAGATTTTTAAAAAGTGATTCAGATTTTAAAAGATCAGAACTTTGATAAGGGGAGACAGAATAATAAACATAATTTTTCGTGAAAAAAGAGTTTGAAAGTGATCTGTTTCTAAGACCCGAGTAACTTATCCTGGTAGAATAAAGGAGGGAAGGGGAAAACAGGTGTAGGCACTTCTCCCCCACCTGCATAAAAATGTAAAACTCTGGAAATTGATCAGGGGATGAAACAGAGATCAATCTGCATATGGATGATTGAGCACTAACAGTTAAGGGAAATAGGAAAGGCTCCTCATAGGAGATAGAACACTAGTCAAGCTGTGAAGAAAATTAGGGATTCTAAAAGGCAAAGGTATGGAGGGAAGGTGTTAGAGGCATGGGGGACAATCTGTGAGAAGACATGGAGGGAGAATGAAGGTTGAGTTCAGGGAACAACATTCGGCCAAAGTGGCTGGAACAGAGTTCATGAATGGGAGTAATACACATTAAGCTAGGAAAGGTAGGCTAACCACATACTGTGAAGGGCCTTCAATGTTCAGATGAGGAATTTGTGTTTTTCCCTAGAGGCAACTGGGAGCCATTAAAGTTTCTTGATCAAGGAAATGTCATGATCAGATCTGTGCTTTAGGAAAATTATTTTGGCTGCTATGCACTAATGAGTTGGAGAAAGAGAAACTAGAAGCTGGGAGTCCAGGTGGGGTGGGGTGATGGAGCCAAGATGATGGAGGGAAAGCTGTAAATTTTCAGAGCTCCCCACAATCTGTCCACATACCTCCAAATAATACCACAAGACAATTCCTGGATCATCAGAACCCACAAAAGAACAGAGTGAGATCATTTTCCAGCCAGACAGCTTAAAAGGGTGGCAGGGAAGGTTGGATATACTGGGCTGAGAGGGGAGTGCAGATGCACCACACAGATTCAGCCCCAGGCAGGCCATGTCTCCAGAGCCTCAGAGCAGCTACTTCTGGAATTCAGCTCACGCACTGGTGAGGGGTTCCAGCGGTTGGCAGGGGGAGATAGCAGGGGTCCCTGCTGGAGCTGAAGTGGAGGGAGCACTGTTGTGTTGTCCAGGAAGCAGACTTGAGCGGCAGTGGCCCAGTGGGGGAGGTAGGTACAGGCACACTAAGCTTCTGACCACAATGAATCTGCTGGATTAAAGAGTAAGCAGGCCCGTGGTTACTTACAGACCAGAGCATAGGCCTGGCAAGCTGAAAATGTGCCTCTCCTTAAATCGTACCACCTGGGACTTCCTGAAGCTTGGGACAGTATGTCCTGGAAGTAGTGCCCCACTTTAAGGAGTTAAAAGCCAAGAAATAGGCTAGGATATTGAGCAGGCAGAAAAAGCTGCAGACCATAGAAAGTTTCTTTGGTGACAAAGTAGATCAAAATACACCCTCAAAAGAAGATAACAGAGTCAAAGCTCCTATATCCAAAGCTTCCAAGAAAAATATGAATTGGTCTCAGGCCATGGAAGTGCTCAAAAAGGACTTTGAAGACAAAGTAAGAAAGGTAGAGGGAAAAGTAAGAGCAGTAGAAGAAAAAAATGGAAAGAGAAATGAAAGTGATGCAGGAGTGATGCATGAAAAAAAGTCAACAGCTTGAAAAGCCAAATTGGCCAAATGGAAAAGAAGGCACAAAAACTCTCTGAAGAAAATCATTGCTTAAGAATTAAGATAGAGCAAATAGAAGCTAATGACTTTATGAGAAATCAAGACACAATAAAGCAAATCCAAATGAATAAAAAAATAGAGGGCAATGTGAAATATCTTCTTGGAAAAAAAGCTGAAGTGGAAAATAGATCCAGGAGAGATAATGTGAAAATTATTAGACTACCTGAAAGTCATGATCAAGAAAGAGCTTAGACATCATCTTCCAAGAAATTGTCAGGGAAAATTGCCCTGATATTCTAGAAGCAGAAGGTAAGATAAAAATTGAAAGAATCTACTGATCACCTCCAGAAAGTGATCCCCAAAGGAAAACTTCCAGGAATATTATAGCCAAATTCTAGAGCTCCCAGGTCAAGGAGAAAATATTGCAAACAGCTAGAAAGAAACAATTAAAGTACTGTGGAGCCCCAGTCAGGACAGCACAAGATCTAGCAGCTTCTATATTAAAGGATCAGAGGGCATGCAATATGATATTCTGGAGGGCAAAGGAACTGGGATTACAACCAAGAATCACCTCCCTAGCAAAACTGAGTATAATATTTCAGGGGAAAAAATAGAACTTTAATGAAAAAGATGACTTTCAGGTACTTGTGATGAAAAGACCTTAACTGAATAGAAAATTGGACCTTCAAATACAAGATCCTAGAGAGGCATAAAAAGGTAAACAGGAAAAAAAAATCATGAGGGATGTTAAAAGGTTAAACTGTTTATACTCCTACATGGGAAAATGAGACTTCTAACTCATAAGAACTTTTTCAGTCTTAGGGCAGTTGAAAGAAATATACTTAGGTGCTACAGGTGTGAATTGAATATGAAGGGATGATATCTGTAAAGCATTTATTTTTTGTTTATCCTTTTTTTTTTTTTTGGTGGGGCAGGCAGGGTAGGGCCAGATTTGAACTCAGGGACTCCTGGCTCCAGGGTTGGTGCCTTGTCCACTGTGTCACCTAGCTGCCCCATGATGACATCTTTAAAATAAAATTAAGCGGTATAAGGAATGCACTGGAAGAAAGGGAAAAGGAGAGGTAGAATGGGGTAAAGTAACTCACATAAAAGAAACAAGAAAAAGCTTATGGAGTGGAGGGGAAGATGGGGAAGGAATGAGGGAGTGAGTGAACCTTACTCTCATCAGAATTGGCTCAAGGAGGGAACAACATACACACTCAAGTGGGTATAGTAATATATCTGGACCTGAGGGAAAGTGGGAGGGGAAAAAGATAAGTGGGGAGAGGTGAAGGAAGGGAGGGTAGATTGGGGGAGAGGGCAGTAAAAAGCAAAACACTTTTGAGGAGGGATAGGGTGAAAGAAGATAGAAAATAGAGTAAATATCAAAGGGAGGGAATAGGATGGAGGGTAATACAGTTAGCAATAGTAACTGAAAGAAATGATAAGAAGGATGCTATCAGAAGGACTTATGAAAAATGCAATTCATCTACAGAGAAAGAATTGATGGTATCTGAATACAAATTGAAGTATAATTTTTATTAGTTCCTCTTTCTAAAAGTAATTTTGTCTGCTTTCTTTCACAACCTAACATGGTGATATTTTGTAATGACTGCACATGTATAACTTATATTGAATTAATTGATTTCTTACGGAGGGGTGGGGAGAGAGGGAGGAAGAGAATTTGGAACACACAAAGTTTTAAAAAATCAATGTGAAAAATTTGAGGCCCTGAGACCTTCGGGGACTGATCCAAGGTCAAATAATCATTAATCATTAGATCTAAGAACTGAAAGAATTGAAACCATCCTGTCTTCCTATATTGTAGGCCTATATCTGTGTTCAAATTAGAAGGGGGTACCAACCCTGAGAGGGCAAAAAGTTGGGGCAGGAAACCCAGAGAAATAGGCTGGGCCAGAAGTCAAAGCAGGGACAAAGTGGGGCACAAATCCTAGATAATAGGGAGAGGGCCAAACAGATGGCCAAAAATCCAGGTGGTTGAGGGGTCCAAGGGAATTAAAGCAGAAGAACCCAGCAGGAATGAGAACAGATCCAGGTTACCAACAACCAGGTTGCCTTGGGACAGAGGCAGACTTCTCTCTTAGATGCTGACACACCTCTTACTAGGAAGAGGCTAGTGCTGGGGTTTGGCTCTCTTAGAACTTAAAGCAGGTAGTAAAGAAATTACTAGAGTGTGAGGGTAGAAAATTAGGACAGATGAGTGGTGGCTCATGACCCAGAAATCAGTGAAGCTTATAATCTTTCCCCACATGAGCTGTCCTGAAATGAATGTATGTATGTATACACGTACATGTAGATGCATATATATTATATATTAACACATATGTATATAAAGGTATATGCCTATGTTTGTGAGTATATGCATAAATACCTATGTGTGTATGCACACATATATTTACGTCCATTTACCGGCCTAGAAGGAGAGAATGATTAGGTGATAGATGAACTATCCAATCTGGCTGTTATCGGCCGAATTGTTAATGAGTTGTGACTAAAAGTCCCTCAAATGACAATATAATAAACATCTATTAAGTGCCAACTGTATCCCAGGCGCAAGGATGCGAAGAAGCAAAACAACAGTCAATTACTTCTACTAGCCAGCAATACTGATGTTGTGCTGACCCAAAGAGAGAAAAGAATGATGTAGTGGAAGGAAAGAGAGTGCCAAAGTTAGAGAGATGAAGAGAGTTAGAGGAGCAGCAGAGCCGGGATGATGTGGTTTGGAGCCTAAGCCAGTGGAGAACTAATGTGGGGAGGGATGAGCCAAATAGCCACAGCTGACTGGTTGTCTGTTTCTTGATGACACTAACTTCTAGCTCGTATGTTTCTAGACACAACATGGTGGAAACAACAAATGAGGAAACTGAGGCTAATAGAGATTAAATGACATGCCCAGAGTCACAGAGGCAGGAAGCATCTGAGGCCAGATCTGAAATACTGGTGCGTGACCCTGGGCAAGAGACACTTCCACTATCCTAGTAGCTGTCTAATTTTGTAAGTTGGAGGGCAGCTAATGACTGGTTTTGGCAGAGTCTTCCTCCAGAAGTTCCCTATCCCAAGGAAATCAAAGGTTTTGCCCTTATCCCAGTCCTATTTTCATAGAGGAATAATTTGAATGAGGAGGAAAAATGGGAATTGTCTAAAAAGACCAATGTGAATGAACTAAGAATTTACCCTCCAACTTGGAGTACAGAAGACATCAACAAGGGCAAGCAACTGAGTATAAATACAAACGCATCTAGAACTGTAAGAACAATGTCAGGAGAACCAAAGATGCAAATGGGCTGAGATTGAGGAGGAAAGGTGGTGACAACAAAAAGGCTCTTGTGTTGTGTAAACTCTATAGGGGAAAGGAAGGATTAAAGAGGGAAAAGGAGAGATGCTTGGGACACATGGGGACAAGAAAGAGAAGGCAGAAATGATCAATCCTCATTTTCCTTCTGTCCTTTTGGTTTGAGATTGTAAAACAAAAGTGGCTTATAGAGAGTTGCTACCTAAAATAAGGAGACAGTAAGAAAACATGGTGCTGCTCCTGATGCATTCAAATGAGACCAGGTCAAGATACAAGAAATACCCGAGTAATGAAAAAATAAATGGTAGACATGATTGCCAAGCTATTGCCATAAAGACCAGGAGAATTACTGAAGAATGGAAACAGATAAATGTCCCAGTTTGTGTGTTGTTGTTGTTGTTGTTTTTTAAGGAAGACAATGGCATCTACAACTCATAGTCCAGTTCTGATGGCAAAATTCAAGACCACTAATAAAGAAGTAGCTGAAAGGAAGCCATCATTCTAAAGAACCCAGCAAGGATTCAACAAGAGTAAGTCATGCCAGACTATTTTCCTTTTCTGATAGATTTACTAATCTGGTAGATCAGGTGAATGATGTAGATGGTTTACTTTGATATTAGATTAGCATTCAATAAAACACCTCATACTAACTTTTTGGGGTGGGGGGCAATTGGGGTTAAGTGACTTGCCCAGGGTCACACAGCTTGTAAGTGTTAGGTGTCTGAGGCCGGATTTGAACCCAGGTCCTCCTGAATCCAGGGCTGGTGCTCTATCCAGTGCACCACCTAGCTGCCCCTATACTAACTCTTAAGGAAAAAAAAAGATGAAGTGATGTGGTTTAAACAACAGTACAGACTGAAATGGCAATTCTTAAAGAGTTGTCATCCATAGTTTCGTGTCAGCTTAGGAGGAATTACCAATAGAATGTCCCAGAAATATGAGTTGGTGATCCCATCAGCTCCTGGGATTTAATAATCATCTTATGCTGATGATTCTCAGATCTACTTATCCACTCCTAACCTCTCTGCTGACCTCCAGTCTAAAAGCTCTGGTTGCCTTTCAGGCATCTTGAAATGGACACCTCAAACTCAACTCATCTTTCCCCCTAGACCCTTCCTGTGCCACAACTTTCCTATTACTGTCGAGAACACCGTCCTCTCAGTCCCCCAGCCTCACAATTTAGGCATTACCCTCAACTCCTCACTCTCTCTCTCCCCTGACATCTATCTGTTGCCAAGGTCTGCTGATCTCACCTTTTCGACATCTCTTGAATACACTCCCTCTTCTCTGATATTCTTACCACTCTGATGCAGGACTTCATCACCTTGCTCCTGAACTACTGCAGTAACCTGCTGGTGGGTCTTCCTAACTCAAGTCTCTCCCCACTCCAGTCCGTCCTCTGTTCAGCTGTCAAAGTGATTTTCCTAAAGCGCAGGTCCCATCATGTCATATACCCCTCTCCCCATCCGCCACTCAATAAACTCCTGTGGCTCCCTATTTTTTTCATATTTATATGAAGAAAAGAGCTTAGATAAGTGCACTTAATAAATTTTTATTGACTATTATTATTTTTTCTTTTTCTTTTTTTGGTGAGGCGATTGGAGTTAAGTGACTTGTCCAGGGTCACACAGCTAATAAGTGTCAAGTGTCTGAGGTTGGATTTGAACTCAGGTCCTCCTGACTCCAGGGCTGGTGCTCTCTCCACTGTGCCACCTAGCTGCCCCTTATTGACTATTATTGACCATAACCTCCAAGATCAAATACAAAATCCTCTGGTTTTCAAAGCCCTTCATAACCTACCCCTGCCCTTCTTTCCAGTCTTCTTACAGCTTATCCCCTCCAAAGCTATAGACTCTTAAATATATTTAAACTTGGAGTGAGAGTGCTGTGTAATAGACAAAGACTTGACCTCAAAATCCAGTTAAGAATCAGGTTCAAGTACTACTTTTGACATACTAGCTGTGACTGTAGTTAAGTTATGACATCTCTGTGTCTCCCAGGAAACTCTTTAAGACTCTTAAGTTGCAGAACAGGTATTGAGTTGCACTACTGAAGAAGTTTCCTATACAAATGAAATCCTAGTGACTGTTAAACAGCAATAAAAAAATTGTTATTAACATCTTATAGATGGCATAAAAGGTGATATTCTATATGGTCATTTCAAGGTGATATATAATCTAATAACACCGATGTCCTCCAGAAGAGCTTTCCCCTTCATATGAATCCTCTCATGCTCAGAAAAGTCCTGATGTGAGCTAAAGGATTGTTTACATTCAGTAGCTTAAGTGGACTTTCAATCCAGTGTGGCCAAAAGGTTCAGTAAGTTGTCCACTCTAGTTAAAAGATTTCTTACACTTAACATACTCATAAGATGTTTCTCTGATAGGAATTTTCTTATGTTTGGTAAGGCTCATATTAGCTAAAGACTTTCAGCACCTTCATTCCAATCCAAAGGGGTTTCTCTCCAGTATGAATTCTCTTATGTGACACTAGTCTTCTTCCTGAATAAGACATGCCATTTCTCAGCTCTGGACAGTGCTTTATAAATATCATCTCATTTTATCCTCACAATACCACCAGGAGGTAGGTACTATTATGATTCCATTTTACAGATAAGAAAACTGAGGCAGACAAGAGGTTAAGTGACTTGGTCAGGGTCACACAGCTAAGCAGGTATTCAAGGCCTTCCTGACTCCAGGTCCAGTGCTCTATCTACTGCCACCACCTAGCAGCCTCTATAAATTGGAGATAATCACTAAGGGAAGACACAAGCATTAAGAGGAAATTAGTCTAAATTGAAGAAAATAGAGGAGGGCAACCAGAATGAGAGTCTTTGAGTTCATAGTATATGAGTACCAGATGAAGAAACTGGGAATTTTCAGCCTGGACAAGACTTGAGGTTAGGGGAGGAGAATGAGGGTTGTCCTCAAATGTCTGAAGTTCTATCATGTAGGTCTTCACGTTAAATACAACACTGTGGGGGACAGGAAGGGGAGGCAGTAAAAAAGTTTAAACGAACATCAGTAATGCCTTTGTATTGGACTGCTGTAGAGTTCTATTTAGTATCTACCACATGCTCCGATCATCCACCTCCCTCAGAACACAGGAATAACTGGCAAGATAGAAGCCAAAATACCTGAACCTTAATGATCCACCCCTTGCCCCTTGCAGAGAGCCAGCTTTACTCCTGGTTCTGGCTCCAATTACCCAACTTGGTGGCCCCTGGATTTTTCCCTCATCTGTATTCTTTACCTTATAACTTCTATTTTTCTTCAGAGTCTTCTCACTTCCCACATCATCACACCAGTGGTCTCTGTTTTCAGCCCTAGCAACCATCTGTTTCCAAGCTTTTTTGTGCTCCACTTCTCACCAAACACAAATTGACCTGCTTTAGAAACATATGGAGGAAAAAGGCTTGCCAGGAAGGGGGCATCCTCTCTGGATTGCCCTCAGATTCCCCACGTGGCATTCTGAGGGGGCAGTGAGGCCATAAATGCCTGCTTAACTTAACACCTTTGGGATTTGGTTAATTTCTCTCAAGAAGCCCATGAAAATCATATTGTTACACTCACAATCCATCAAAGTTCTATAAAGAACCATCCATCCATCCAAATGTTTGTAGTATGTGTGTTTATTGAAGAAACGGTATGGTTGAACATTAATTCTACTCACTTGTTTACTTTTCTCCTTCTTGCCAACCAACCCACCCTTTAACCCCCTCCTTTGCCCAACCCTCAAAACATGCAGGAGTATAAAATACAAACCACGGGCTGCAAGTTTCTGAAAAGCTTTGCTTTTTTGTTAAAATATGACCCTCTGGTTACAAAAAGCCTAAAAATGTATACCCCTTTTTTTGTTCTGGGACACTGAAATCTCCCGGAAACAATTTTGCTAACTCAAAAAAGTGAAAATAACACTTCAGTATCTCTTCTGAGATATTATTTTTTATTTTATTGGAAAGGGGGGGATAGAGACAGGATATACATATATATAAAAACATCAAAAATAAGTTCATTTATATTTTAAAAAGGCTTTAATATCCTTATTTTCCTGCTTTAGCTTTTGTGCCAAAAAAGGTGGAAATACTTCTCATTCCACTCTTGTCAACTTTAGCCAGAGCCTTCTGAGCTGCCGTCATTTTGCTATTTGTCTGTTAATAAAAACAAGAGGGAAAAATTGGGTCAGTAAAGCTGTAAGACAGTCACCCTTTGAAAATCCTATGTGCAAAGCCACAGAATGGTACACACATCTCAAGGTCTATTACTGGGAATTATAGCCTCTATGGCTCCTTGCTTCATAAGGGTGTGATTACTCAACAAAAAACTAGTTTTGAATTCTATTCAGAACTCAGATCTAAGAAGCACAGAACATTCTAAAAAAGAGCCAGAAGGCAAAACCGTCTCCTTCTGTTAGAATGGGAGATCACAGCCAATGGCTTACTTTGGGAGAATCGTTCTTGAGGGGATATTAAGGGCAGTGATGCAGACAATGGAACTGACACCTGCAGCAGCTCAATCTCCCAGTGATCCAACACTCTGTGCTGTCAGTGGGCTGAATTACAGCCTTGTCTTACAGATGATGAATAATTCACACTCATTTACTGTTTGATTTTATGCTTAAACTCTATGGGAAACTAAGATGGAGATGATAATATTCAAAAGATGACCAGTATTTTGCAAAGCATCATGGGAATAAAAGGATGGTTTCCCTAAATGTTTGTCAGGGGGAGGAGAGCTGTCAAAGAAGTGCTTTGTACACTGTATTTTCAAAAGCTAATGTCTACCAATCCTGAAATTTAAGTTGCTGTGTTTTCCTGCTCCCTGTTTTTTGGGTTTTGGGTTGTTTTTTTTTTTTTGCTATGTGTTACAGGCAGAACCATCAGAAGGCAAATAGCAGCCAATTGTTTATTTCAATGCTCTGCTTTCAACCTAGATGGAAAAGAATGCTGAGGCACCACAAAGAAAGCCACAGCCCAAAGACTGAAAAGTTTAAGAAATAGAATCACCCTTGAAGCATTTTCAAGAGATTATGTAATAAAATATCATATACAATCTCTGAAGCTTCCTGTTTTGTCCTTTATAAAAAAGACAACAAAACAAACAACAAAACAACCCATTTCAGCCAGCCTCAAGCATTTAGCTGGCACGCTGTCTCCCTCTGCCTCCTTGATGCCCACTACTCCAGTGTGTGATAGGAGGCACAAAGAATAGGGCACTGATTTTTCCCAACACAGAAACTCTGAATATCTTAATGAAGCATAAGACTTAGACTAATGATCAATTAGTCCCTTGTGACTAATCACCATGTGCTTCACAAAGTGGAAACAACTTCAGTCTGAGGAAAGGAAAGGAAAAAAAAAAGTACAACCATAAGGAACTGAAGATCACTCAAGAGAGTAGCAGTCCCTTAGCTGAGGGTCTTCAAAATAAAGATATGGTTGGTAATGATTCTGAGAGGTGAGGAATAAAAGGACAAAATGACCTCTGATGATCTCTTTTAGGGGAAGTAAAAGATAACTGGGAAATGGGTAAAAATATAATTGTGTGGTTGTTCAGTAATTTTTTCAGTTATGTCCGGTTCTTTGTGACTTCATTTGGGGTTTTCTTGGCAAAGATACTGGAGCAGTTTGCCATTTTTACAGAGGAGGAAACAGACAAACAGGGTTAAGTGACTTGTCCAGGGTCACAAAACTAGTAATTGTCTGAGGGACGCCAGATTTGCACTCAGTTAAGTGAGTTTTCCTGACTCCAGTGCTGGCACTCCATCCCCTACACCACTCAGCTGCCCCAAAATACAATACAACATAAATATTGTTAATTTCTGGTTTTCTAATATGACAACCACTGTTCTAAAGCAATGAATCTATGAATAAAAGAAGGAATATTAAGGCAGCATCGTTTATACTCTTCTTTTAACTTCAAGAAGAGGCTGTGTTTGCTGAATACCTCAATTTGTCAATGCATAACCACCTGACACTTCAATAGTCCAGGGGTTTCTGACATCATTGGTGAGGGTACTCCCTCCATCAATGTGAGCTGAAAACTGCTCCATACCTCAATATATATGAGCTTACTGAGCTGCTGTGGCCAAATCCAAATATCCCCTGGTGGCCAACCTTCTCCTGGTAAGCTGCTCAGAATTTAGCTAAGCTGATCCTGGAGCAACAGGTATAGACAGCCCCTGGGGCTGTATTCACAGTCTTTCTGGTTCAGTAACAGCTGCTGGGGCTTACGCTCCATAGGCATAACCTTTGAACACTGAGGGTCCCCTCCTCTGTACCACAAGGAGTTTATGGACAAATGACTTGCTTTCTATGGCCAGAGATTTAATGATATGAAGATAAACACTGACTAGAAAACTAGCATTTGCTGAGTAACAACAGTGCGCTGGTCACACATACCTTTTTAGTCTTCAGATCTATACTGTTAAACTTAGTGTAGTCTTCCTCTGCTTCTACAGGTCCATCTGACACCTTCCTTTTCTGCAAGGTCAGAATGATGAAGCTGTGTCAAATGCCACCACGGCTTATGTTCAACTGTTGTCAAAGTTCCCCAAGTCCCCTATTCAGGTGGTCCAACCATACATACATACAAGTGTCACCTCATGGGTTAGGCTACAGCCATCTAATGAGGTGACATCAACTCTCAAAATCTCTCTTAGATTGACCATTAATCGTAGGGAGATCATGGCATATCATTCACCATATGTTATAAAAGTGAATGCCAGGCCAAAAATGATACTCATGTTTCCATGAGGGTGGCCTATGGCCAGTCTTTGGGGACATTGACTGATAAAAGTACCCCTTTGTTGTTATCATCATTGAGTTGTTTTTCAGTTGTGTCTAACTCTATGTGACCCCATTTGAGGTTTTCTTAGCATGGATGCTGGAATGGTTTATCATTTTCTTCCCTAGCTTATTTACAAATAAGGTTAGGTGACTTGCCCAAGGTGACACAACTAGTAAGTTTCTGAAGCTAGATTTGAACTCATGAAGATGAGTCTTCTTGACTCCATGCCCAGTACACTGTGCACTGTGGTGCCACCTAGCTGCCTCTCAGTACCTCCTTATGGACACTAATAATATACCCAAAACTCTCTTATGTAACTTGATTTTTAAACTTGCTTTAAAAAATCTTTTGTTTTTATATCACATTCACTTCCAAATATATTCTGTCCCTTACTCATCCACAGAGAGCCATCCCTTATAATAATGAATGAAAAAGAGAGACAAAAAGCAACAATGTAAAACTAGCCAACACATTGCCTGAGTATGACACCATATCCAGTGTTAAATACCTGTAGGCCCTCCCTTTCCCTGACCTTTATAAAGAAGGGAGACGCATTTTCTCCTATTTTCACTAGAGCCAAGCTTGGTCACGATTACAGTTTTAAACTCATTGTTGTTAACTGCCCCCACTTTATCCACATCAGAACAACCTTATGAGGTGGTTGGGACAGTGTTAGTAGCCTCATATTAAAAACAAGGAAATCAAGGCACGGACAGGCTAGGTGAAAAGGGTCCTTTGTGGTAGAGTTGGAATTACAACCCAACTGCTTTCCTCAACAGTCAGTGCTGTGATTTTCCCATCATACCACACTGGCAAGCGTCAAGTGGTTACACGGGTTAATATTTATACTTTTAACATTGACCCTGTGCCCAAGTGAAAGTGGGTGTCTTTTCAAGAGCCAGAGGGTGGTCTCACATTTC
Source organism: Dromiciops gliroides (assembly GCF_019393635.1). Taxonomy (NCBI): domain Eukaryota; kingdom Metazoa; phylum Chordata; class Mammalia; order Microbiotheria; family Microbiotheriidae; genus Dromiciops; species Dromiciops gliroides. Next base: position 571,811,362 of record NC_057863.1, on the reverse strand, counting down.
CATGAAGCTGAACAAGTAGAGGCAGCACTCTAAGCATAGAAGACACATCTCTTAGAGAACAGAGGTTGTGAGGAATATGTTCTTAATACCTGGATTCTAAGACAAAAGTGGAAAGTAATAGACTTCATGGTGAAGAGACCTGTGTATGGTATCCATGTTCTTCTAGAAACAAGGAGATTGATCCAAGAATTGTCTCCAACTTGCTCTCTGACCATGGCGCATCTCTAGGCCTCAGATTTTTGTATAAAACATTTTTTGAGAGATGGTCCTTTTGAAAAGTTTTATAAGTCTTGGACAAAAGTGGCTACTTTAATGTAGGATTTAGGGGGGATTAAAAACAATGTTTCTCTTTAAGATTTCTCCCAGTAAAATATTAATATGCTATTAATATCTTATAATACATTGATGATTATTAGTAGATTTAAATTATATTAATAATATATTTTGTTTCTTGGTGTGCAATGGTAAACAAATATCAGAAAACACATGAATAATAGTGTAAAAAGAGATGGACACATATACCTCCCCAAGTCCAAGGATTAGACCCTTTTAGGGGGCACATATTAAAATTTAAATTCACAGACAGCTTTCGGGTCAAGAAAACTAATGCTGAAAAGGGGCTTTTCTGGAAAACAACAACAAGAAACTACCATCTGGTACTTTACCAGCAAGGCTAAAACCTACATTTTCAGATTTTGATTAAAAAATCCCAGGGAGTAAGGATATGGCAAAAGGTAGCAAAACATTTTAAATCTAGGTGACATCACAACTGCTTATATCACAGTTTCTTTTTAATGGGTTTTATCCCATAGCAAAACTGAATGGAGAGGGTCCAAAAATGAAAACCATTTGCTTCAAATAAGACGATGACTGACTTGTTTAGATGGCCTTAGGAATCAACACCATATAAATACTGCTACAATTATTTATATTAAAGAAAAACAAACATTGTGAGCTCCTTGGTTTCTAACAACTCATGGTGCAGCAGTTAGCATGGTTTGTGCATATGTTAAACAAACTACTACCGCTACATATATTTAGATTTTTAGCTATAAAAAAACAGTTGCCACGGGAATGGGAAATGTGTGGTTTTTAAAAAAATTATGGTGGATAGAATATTGACTTAACAAACATTTATTATTATTAAGGATCTACTGTAAGCAAGACATTGTAAAGAATTAATTGTGATTTGGAGAAGCAACATTGTGCTAAGTGCTGGGGATTAAAAAGAAAAAAAAGAACAGCAGTTCTTGCCTTCAAGGAGTTTACATTCTATTAGGGAAGATAATATATAAACATACATATATATATATATATATATATGTATAAAAGTAATTATAAGATAATTTGCAGAAGGAAAGACCACAAACTAGGGGGATCAGAAAAGCCTTGAAATAGGAGGTGGTGTTTCTAGCTAAGCCGTGAAGGAAGATGCAATTCTAAAAGGTGGTGATGAAGAGGGAGTGTATTCCAAGCACTAGGCTGAGAGATAGCCTCTGGGAAGGCAGGAGATGGGAATAACTGAGGGGGAAATACATGATTAGGTTCTGAAATGGGAATAGTTGTGACTGAAACAAAGGAGAAAGGGACTTATGGATGGGGCAGGGTATAGTTGAACTGGTTAACTATAGCATCAATATTTCGAGGTGATGCAGGATGAGGCCATAGTAGGGATGATGAACTGACAAAGCAAGCAGAAATTGTAGTAAGGATGAAGACTAAGTTTAGGAGGAAAGCGGCAAAAGGGGAAATGGAGGTATAGAAAATTATGATCAGAGAAATGGACAAATTATTCAGAAAGAAGGGGTATGGTTAAAAAAGGCATTTTTCTGGATGGAGCCCTGTAAAGATGAGGGCCTATTAGGACTTCTGTTGGAATCAAATTTATTTAACATTTTTATAAATAACTTGCAAAAGATCTGCATATAGTCCTAAGTTTTTTTACTAAGAAAACTAGAGCCTTAGAGGTCTTTACATGTGGTTTATCATTAAAAGTCATTATAGTATATTTATTTCCTTGAAACAGCTCAACCCAATGTGCAGTGGGCCTAATGGCTGAAATGGCATGGAGAACATCATTAATAGTAGTATTAGAGACAAGAAGAAAATACTCATGCTTGAATGAAACAACAGTGTGTCCCATACCTTTTCACCTGCAGTTGTCAAACCATAAGAAAAATATAACAGAATTGGAAGAGTTAAAGCAGGCCTGGAAGGCAGCTAAAATGACCAACATGAAGGGGAAATGATAAGGACAAGCAAATAAAAAAACTTAGCAATCTTTGGTCTGGGAAGATGAAATCTCAGAGGGCATAAAAGGGAAGTTTCTAAAGGTAAAAGTACGATTATAAAGATAAAATCTGGAAATGAGAACCTGAGGAGATAACTTGACAATTGTAGATTTAGGACCAATAAAAAGTACTTCTTCCACAGAAAACTGTGAATTTATGGAATTCAATGTTCAAAATATGAAAAAGATTGAAAGTGTTTTTTGGATAAGTGTTTATATATTTTTATATTCTCTATTAAAGGTCTTATTTCCAAGATATATAAGGAAATGATTCAAGTTATAAGACTGAGAGCCATTCCCTAAAGATAAATAGTCAAAGGAGATGAACAGGCAATGTTCAAAGGAAGAAATCCAAGCTATCAACAATCATATGAAAACATTTTCTAAATCACTAATAATTAGATTAATGCAAAGTGAAGCACTTTGAGGTTTCCCCTCCTACCTATCAGACTGGCAAAGATGACAAAAGAGTAAAATGATGGAGGGTCTATGGGAAAACAGGTATATCAGGGAATGACTGGTAGAGCTGTGAACTGCTTCTGCTGTTCTAGAAAGCAATTTGGAACTATGTTCAGAAAGTCACCAAACCATGCATACGTTTTGACCCTATGCCCCAAAAGAAAACAAAGAAAGAGGAAAATGATCCTTACATACAAAAATATTTATAGCAGCTATTTTTGTGGTGGCCAAAAATGGGAAGCTAACAGCATATATCCCTATCAGGGAATGATTAAACAAATTGTGGTGTATGAATAAAATGGAATATTACTGTGCCATAAGAAAGTATGAAATGGACAACTTTGGAGAGAACTGGGAAGACCTTTATAAACTGATGAGAATAATGATAAAAACTTTCAAAGACTTTAAAACTCTGAAAAAGCAATGATAAACCATGAATCCAAAGGAATGACGACGAAACATTCTGCTTGTGAACTAAAAATGCATAGAGACATACATGTATAGACATCGCTTATGTGGACATTTGTTTTGCCAGCCTATGTAGATATGTAATGAGGGATTTATTTTTTGTTTTTAATTTGCTTAATGGAGGGGTAATTGGAGGAACATTTAATTTTAAAATGCTTGTTACCTGAATCAATTTTAAATTTTTATTTATTTATTCATTCATTTATTCATTTATTTTGTGGGGCAATGAGGGTTAAGTCACTTGCCCAGGGTCACACAACTAGTAAGTGTCAAGTGTCTGAGATAGGATTGGAACTCAGGTCCTCCTGAATCCAGGGACGGTGCTTTATCCACTGCACCACCTAGCTGCCTGAAACAATCTTTTTAAAAGGAAAAATATGTTTTTTCATAAACAGGTTTTGATCATTTTAAGCATGCTCTATAATGTGTTACTAAGGAAAACTGTGATGATGCTTAATGGTAGGGACCATCCATAACCCTTTAGAGTTAATATTAGTTACATTAAAGTTACTATTTGCTGTCAAAAGTGAAATGCCAGGCTGGAGAAACCTTGAGTCTGGCCCAGTACGGCAATTTTTATGACCCTAAATCTGCTGATTCTATCTTTTTGGTACTATTCTTTATGTGCCTAAAAGATATCCCACTATGATTTCGACAACTTGTAGAGGGTGGATTAAGTATTGCCACTGGTCAAATATGTTAATCAGATTTTTATTAAATGTCAAATTAACTACTTCTTGACAGAGCCTCTGTATCCCAAAAGCTGGAGCCATGGAAGCCCTGGCTACTTTCAACCTAGGCATTATATGGTTGTATGTGGAAAGGTAAAAGAAATGCTATTTGAAACCCACGACATGTCCTTTATACCCTCTCAAGGGATCCATTCTTGGAGGGGGTGTAGCCAAGCTCTAAGAAAATGGTACCGACGACGACGAGCTGGTTGGAGTGTTTATTTCCCTGCGCCTGAGTTGCGTACTTCTCTGAGGCCCCTGTGTTGCCTGTGTGTGGCCATGTTTAAAGATCAGGTGTTGTTTACGGCTAGATTCTCTGAGCCTACAGATCCGGGAGGCAGATACCAGCTGTAACCCACGCTGTGGAGCAGCTGTGGGTGGCGCTTTGTAGACTGTTTGGGCTAGGACAACTTTTCCTAGTAACAGATGAAAACTCTACACAAATTTCCCTGATCGTTTAAAATAAAGAAAAATGTGGCTATTATTCCTATACAAATGGTTCTTTGTGTTGGAAAAACCACACTCTGGTCGCCCATGTTCTGGTGTCAATGAGATGTAAATCAAATGAGTTTTGACTTATATGGATCGAGTATTTCTTGTAACTGATAATGCAGAACATTTAAGCAAGCTTGCAAAAGGGCTCTTTTTTCTTCCCCTTAATTTCACCTCTGGGTCAGTCTTATAAAGTTATCCTGCTACATTAGCTATAGTGACACTTTATATACCGCCGTGGGAGTAGCTTAAGTGCTTCCCCTTTACCAAAACTATAGGCATTTTCAAAATTCTTACAAACAGTAGGCAGAATGTAATCCACATCCCATACAGACTTACACCGTGTGTGGTGGGTACAGCATGCATAAAATTGTACATAAGCAATGTTTAATCTCATGTGATAAAAGCTTAATATTTTCCCAAGCCCCCCAAAGGTACATTAGTCACAGCTTCTTACCTTTAATGGAGGCTCAGGCAATGAAGCAGAAAGTTCTGGAAGCCTAAGAAAATAAGAGATCTTGGTCATGGCTTTTTACCCACAATCAAATGGAGGGGCCAGGCAAATGCAAAGCTTAGCTTCCATTTTTATGATTCACCTTGAAATCTCTGCTGACTTTAACCGGAAATCAACCAAGGAAAGGAAAGAGAGAGCTCATTATATGGATACATCTGTTAATGTGAGCTAGTATTAGGATCACAGATTTAGGACCAGAAGAGACCTTGTAAGCTCATCTAGGACAGCATCCTCATTTTACAAATGAAGAAACTGAGGCCCAGAAAAATGAAGAGATTTGTCCTTTGAAGCCAAGTCTGGTAGACCTTCTATTGTCTCATGCTATTTTCCATTATTATATTGGTACCAACCACACTAAATACTTCTAAACTCGGATGGAGCTGTGGGTACTTCTGCCATACGTGGAGATCACACGCCCACCAAGCCTTCTCCTCTTGAGAAATTATGACCATGCCTCCCTTTACATTCTTTGTGGACAACCCATCCAACACTGGGGATTTCCCTCTAGTTTTTTTTCCTACCAGTACTTCGACTGCCCAACTATTATCTCCCATTTTCACTATGTGACGCACCTACCTCCTTTTCCAGTCACACATATTATGGATAATGCCTTATGGTACTCCCTGAGTATGAGTCATCATTGGTGATATGAAGATGGTTATACCCACTATTTATCTTTCAATTGTCCTTTGGGTTACTTGTATTTGTACTTTTAATTCTTCCGAGTTAAGCGAATAATTACATAATAGTTCACATTCCTATAGAGTTTTATAGTTTATGGAACATTATATACACATCTCATAAATCCAAATGAAGTAATGAAGTACAGAGTATAAATATTATAAACCTCATTTTACAAATGACAAAACTTAAATAATTTAGGTGAGCTAAACATACCCCAAATAATATTTTGTATATGTTATTAACACACTAAGATTTAAAAAACAAAAAACAAAATTATTCTAAGACAAGTAAGATCTTTTAATCTATATTTATATTATAACCTAGATAGATTTGCCACATTTTAATACACACACACACTTTTGACATTTAAACTCCACAAATCACTAAAGATCTCTTTGTACCTATGTACATTGTATAGTAGATTCCAAAAACTTATTGCCTACTTAACCCTAGGTAACTTGTAACCATGAACAAAAATATTAGTTGTTTCACTTTTTGGTTTAGACTTTATAGAGAAAACTTGTTTATTTTGCTTTTTGCTATTTTTCAGAAAAGTAGGGAAAAAGGAAAATGCAAATTGGAAAGGGAAAGGATCAAAGACAGAAAGATAGAAATCAAGTTTCTAATTAATATAAGTTCTCCATTGAAAAACAGAACTAAATAGTTCAGAAAGAAACGAACTGGCAAGGTCCCTAGTAAATGTACAAATTTAACATAAACTGACACTTTTTGTGACTGAAAAAGATCTAGAATACACAGAGGAGGAAACTTGAGAACCATTAGTTTGTACATGTGTCACAGACCTTGTATGCAGCTGTCCCATGTAATGGGTTGTCTACGTAATGTGATTGCCATACAGGTCTTCCAAGGTGACCAAAGGCTCAGGATGTAACTAAGTGAATAGAAATTATCAGCAAGCTTCAGAGAAAAGCACTCCAGGTCTCAGATACAATACCAAGGCTCCATGACAGATTATGGTGCCTGCTCTATGAGATATGTAGGCATTGTTTCATGTATCGTATCTGCATCCCTCACACCTGGCTAGGAATATTCTATTTATCCATAGAATGTGCTTGGTTCATTGATTAACTGAAGAGACAACACAGGCATAGGATGCAGCATACCAACAAGCACAAATGAATACAAAATAGGATTTCATTATGTCTTTAGTGTTCTATAGCTGCTTGGAAGGAGAGAGTATTTAGTATGTCTTGTATCCCTAGAGCTTAGTGGCACATAGTAGGTGTTTAATAAATGCTTGTTGCTGGTTCTATGCTCTCACACACAGGGAACATGATCTGAATTGGAGCCACAATTAGAACTGAGGCTCAGAGAGCTAGAGAATGACTTGTCCATCATCCCAAGTGTTAGCTGGGTTCTACACACCAGTCTCCTACCTTCACATCTAGCATATTTTTTCCTACTACTATAGGATGGTTTTGATTTCACAAAGAAATTTAACAGAACCTTCAAATCTAATGTTTTTGGTTTTTTTCAAAAAGCAATCCATAGCTAGATTTGTTTTCCCTTCCTGAAAGATCACAAGGCAAATCTATAGGGTAACTTTGAAACAGAATGATTTGGGGGTCAAAATTAATATAATAAATTTTTCTTCCTAAATCATATTAACTCTTCATTTCATCCTTTGTTATGAAATAGTTTTGATGTATAGAATGTCAAACTATCAAAAAACATACCAGCCTCCAAGCCACCCAATATTTGATATGGAATAAGTGGAAATCCTATTATCAAAAATTATCATCTGATAAGCAATTCCTTTTGGACATCAAGGAAAGGTTTATTCCCCCCTTTGGTGACAAGAGGCAGTACACTTCCTTAGCATAACTAAACATGAATGATACTTACTTTAAGTATTTAGCCAAGTCTTCACTTAATTCCTTAGGTATATATTCAGATATTAGGCCATGAGCATAACGGATATAATCTTCTGAAAGAAAATAAAGTTAAGGCTGTGAGTTAGGGAAAAAAAAAAAGAACCAATCCATTATCCAAGGATTATTTTACAATTGAGATCTTTGCATGGGATAGCTGTAATAGTATGGAATAGTCAGTTTTATATGCACAGTGTTTTTTTTCTTAGATGAGTAGTTCTGGTTATTTCTCTTCCAACATAACATTTATAATGAAATCCACTGTAACTAGGGTGATTATTTTAGAAAACTGAAGTAATCTACAGACTATGTCCTTGAAAAGGTATTTGCTTTAAGAGGATACTTAATGTTATATGTCTTTTCTGTAGAACTAATAAAATTTATTTTTTTAAAAGTAAAAGGCTAACTCAACAGAATACATAATCATTAATTCTAAAGCATCTGGATCTTACAGTTATTTGGCAAATGCTTCAGGACTAAAATATGGTTCTGGCCTTAGTTGGAAACATTTAGATAAGACCATGGAATCTGTTTCAGAGTCTTGTTTTTCATGTCGGTATTTCATATAAAATACTAGAGCATAACTAAACATCATTAGTAAGGCAGGACAATCATATGGGGGCAGAAATTGCTCCAAGTCATTTTTAGAGTTGAGGCCTTCTGCTTTTAGAATCATCTCTGTCTCCCTTCCCATTACTGCTTATAAACAAGATAATGCTTGATCTCATCAATAGGGATATTCCCTCTAATATAGAACATGACCCATCCATTTCTGTCCAACTTGTGTGACCTCTGTTTCACATCCCCCCACAAGTTTGCCACTGAGCTGTCCACCCATGGTACTAGAGTTCCTTCCTCCCCTTCACCTAACGTCATAAGGGAATACTGGTGGAGCAACTTGGCCTTCCCTCTGCTCTCTAACAACATGAGCAGCTTATCCAGCTTATCTTCTTTATCTGGTTACATTTCTTTGATGATCTTTCACTCTGGCCCTTCCTCGAGTTCCTGCTTGGATATTCAATGCCATTTCCTCGTAACTATCAGTTTTCTCCATTGTCCTGAGTGACACTCTTTTTTTTTATTCTTCAGGAACCGTATTTCTTGACTAGTGACCATGCCAAAATAGGTTATTTGTATTAAAAAGCTGGGACTTGTTTCTGAAGGAAGTTTGTCATTATTAAGATAAAAGTTTCTGCAAACAATTCAGCCCACTCTCTTCTTGTTTGATTCTGGGCCCAACTTTTTAGTCCACTGACACTGTGTGTCCAGGGACCATGCTTTGCTTTTCTTTCCTATCACTGGCATTCAGTATAGTGGCTGGCACCAGTAAGGATTTGATAAATGTTTAGCGACTTGTTGACAGACAAGCTCTAGCAGTTTGCCATCTAGCTGCACATCATAATCCGGACAATAGGCAATCTCCATCTATTGTTGGGTTTTTTCTCCTTATATGGACAGTTAGAACAAACTTTGTCTTAAAGGTAGTGTCCCAAATTGTGCCTCAGGGTCAGCTTAAAAATGAGGAAGGCTTTCTATCAATCTGACCAGGAAAACCTAATCTGCACGTTGGTAATAATAGTGTACAATTTTTTTTTATGGCTATGAGACTTAAACCATATTTAAGATTAAGTGGCTGGTTAAGCTCACTGTCACAATCCTGGAAGATAGCCAGTAGAACAATGCAGAAAAAAGATGTTGTAAAAAACACTGATAACAATGATACTTGAATGAGCTGTCATTTTTCTTAGCACGGGTGCCTTTCACCAGTGCCAATCATAATCTTTTCATAACTCATTTTATGTGCAATTCCTTTCCATATTGTCCCCATAAATCTTCCACTGAGGGTCTACTAAATGTGCTGGAGGCTGCCTTCTTAATCTTTTAGTATGTCAAAGGTACTGATATAAGAGCATAGGGATTTTCTATCTATTGTCTTTAATTCTCATTACATGACCAGTCTGCCTCCTTTTCTATTCCTGTCATATATATCCTAGAAAATATTATTCTATGTATACAAGCTATCACTGGAAAAATGCTATAGTCTATTTGCCCTGTCATGTATAGTTCCACTGCCCACTGGGTTAGTTATAAGTTAAATTCTTCTGAGACTATAGTGTCTATGACTTGTAGACAGATCAACTAGGCCACAGTTGTGTTGAAGAGAGAGGCTTTTTTAGCTTTTTTTGTGTAGGATCAATAACAGTAATTCCCCAAGGGTGATTCATCTCAATCTTTTCCTCCATTGCATTAGAGACATAGCTTGCCATCTTATCTACATCTATGCCTAATAGTATTCCAACAGGCTAATTCAGCAGACTATATAGTCTAGTTGTAAGTCACAGTCTGGGTAACATGAGCCTTTTGTCCACTTTAATTGTCCCAGATCGTGTAAAGATCATCCTATAGAAACGAGAAAGCAGGTATATTGATTGGTAGTTAAGATTTTCTTGGTCATTTGTCTTTTTAACGTGTGATATTTTCTTTTTCCTTTAGATAGAATCTCTCCATCTTTTAGAGATCCCAAGAATTGATCCAAATACCTTTTAAATTGTGTCACCTCTAGGATATGGTTCTTCTTTTAAGTATTTAGGCAGGCCTAGGTATTCGTCCTGACTTTACCCTCTGAAGTGTTACTGCTTCATGTAATACAGTGGATGCTGAGCGTCCAAATGTGGTTCTACTGTTGCAATTATGTGAAGAAGTTCACATAAACACATTGGCCAATCTGTTCTACTTCACATCTGTTTGTTTTCCTCCCACTGTCACCCATAAATTGTCACAGGATAATCTGGTTATTTCATTGTTCTGTTAGGCATCAGTACTTAAAACCTTCTGTCATTCTTCCCTGTAAGGCTTTGGAAATGAAGTATGAGATCACAGACTTAGAAGTGGAAAAGAGATTAGAAGCCATCAAATCTAAGCACTTCATTTTACAGTTGAAGAAACCAAGGCCCAGGGAAGTTAAATTAGTTGCCTGAGGTCACACAAAAGTAATGAGCATCAGGGGAATGATCTGAACCCAGGTCTTCAGACTCCAGGGTTAACACTCCTTTTGTACCACATTGCCTCTTGGCAATGATTTGAGCTGAGGGCTTGTTCTATAGTAGAGCACTGCCTGGTAAGGAAATTAAATGTCTTGGTTAAGATGGGTTCCAGTTTCAAAAGACATCCTTCAACCTCCTCACTGCAGCAACTATTTTGCATGAGTCAAATGTTCATAAGAAATGATGAATTAATCAATGTCATTTCCCATTTTTCAAAGCAGAGAGCCTCTTGTTTCTTGACAGGTTCTGCCAAACTCCACCTGTGACCACTTTCACACTGGGTATATTATGGCAGATCTCAGCTTGGCAGATCTCACAAAGTTCTTCCAAAGTACTCCCTCCCTCTTTTATTCTCACAGGTGTTGATACATAAACTGTAGTTAACATCACAGCAAGCTGTTCAATCACAGATCACAGATCATAGATGTAGAGCTGGGAAGGAATGTGGAGGTCAACAAGTTGAGCCCTCTCATTTCACAGATGAGGAGACTGACTTGCCTAGAGTCACAGAGCTGCTAAGTGTCTGATGCAGGATTTGAACTTGGATCTTCCTCCCTCCTAAGTCCAATGTTCTTTCCTCTGCACCACCAAGTTGCACAACTTTAAATGATGCTGCAGAGTTGTGACACATTAGGAGATACAGCAGCAGACAAGCCAAAATGACTTTGGGAACCAAAGATCTATGGCCTGTGATGCTGTCTGCCAACAGCAGCTACACTGTAAATTTACTGGGCTCCTCTTAAGTGTTGAGTACACTGCTAGGCACTCTGGGGAATATTAAAAGAAATCTGAGACACAGTCTCTCCCCTAAAAGGAGTTTACAGTCTGAAAAGCAGCAATGACGAAAGGTCTCTTCAGCCACCCCTGCACATATGGGTAGTGAGCATTTCAGTGCAACTGTTTTCTTATATGGATGACAAGAGTCGCTTTAAAGAACTCTTACTGCATCATACAAACATTAAGAAGTCATATTCTTTCCTGTACTTAAACTGTTTTTCTTCATATGACTACTGATAGCCTAATGAATATTTTTTAAAATAGCCAAAAAAAGAAAAAAGAAAGGTTCTTGGGTGTTTTTTTAAAAAATAAAATTCCTGAATGTAAAAGTAATTTTCCATAGTCCCGTTCCAAAATGAATGATAAGATTTCTTAAACTCCTTAATTAAGAGTCATTTACTCTTTATGAAATTCAGAAGTAACCTTTAACAAGCATTCAAAATAAGCATAAACAGCATCATTTTACCCTCTCTGGAGCCTTCAAAAGACACAATGAAAAAACAAAACCTGATGATGTATGGGGAGTGAAAAAGTGTCCTCATCTTTCTGCTGTTACCTGGGAAACTATTCTGAACCACAGGCACTGCCCAGCTTGAGCGGTTCTATTCCAAAAGTTCACTTGTAAGTTGGATGTTTACTTGTAAGCTGAAATAGAAGACTCTTTCATCCATATCAAGCCCCCGTGTAGACTTCATGGCCCTTCCCAAAGTATTCTTAAAGCCATATGAGAAGTGAAGTCATCTTGTATTTTAGGACAACTGATGTCTAAGGGAAGGGATTTTCGGGGTCAGCTTAACCTAGAGGGCAACAGGGTCAGTACATGTTACATCAGAAAGAACGATCTGTAATCAGATACCCAAGTCCCGATTTGGCTACTAATATAACTATGAGATCTCAGGCAATTTAATTAACTTGGGCTTCTGTTTCTTTATCTGTAAAGTGAGGGGGGACCTTCTGAGGTCCTGTCCAGCTCTAAATCTGAGTCAAAATAGAAAAACAGTATGTTCCACATTAGAGTTCGATTCAACTTGTACCCAAATTAAAGGGTATAAGGAAGTCTCCTTTTCCCCACCAGTCTTAGAAACTGCTTGGTGCTTAGCAAAAAGGGAACCATACCACTCCTGACATGGCACTGGCTGGCAGATTATGTAAAGAATGTTTGTAAGATGACTGTGAACTACTCTTCAAATGTCTTTTTATACAAAACACCTCTAACTGCACATGTTTGAGTTATACAGAGGGACAATGGCTTCTGAGCTTAGTCAGGAGAATTTCTAGAAATTAATCACATTGTATAAAAATAAAGGTAGCAGAATTCTTCTAAATATGAAATGACAAAATGGAGCCATTGAGAGACTATGGTTTGGCAGGTATATAGTATGACTCTCAAACTTAATCACAGGCTTCAGTTTCCTCTTGTACAAAATAAGGAGGTTGCACTGATGCTCTCCAATTTCCTCCCAGACCTAGAATTCTGGGTTCTCTAATTCTATTGTTACTAGTCATAAATAAGCCTGGGTGGAGTGATTTGCAGAAAAGATTGACAGCTTTAACCCAGAAAAAAATCAGAAGTGATAGGGTAAAAGGACAGATTTCAGAACTGCATCAGCTAGGTCTAAAGCTAAAAATGATGGATACTATAGTTACTGTTAAGGATTAATTCTAGCTGAGCTGGACAACAGATTGAAAGCAGAGAATCAAAGAAGTCACTTGGTAGATCAACTAGTTTAGTTGAGACATAGTGCCCAGTGAGTTGTTCACCAAGAACAGTGTAGATTAATCCAGTTTAGAAGTGGAAGAATTTGTTCCACATATAAGCTACATTCATCGATGAAATTTTATGGACAGCCCCTAAGACAAAATGAGGATACTGAAGTTTACAGTTCCAGAATAGTGAGTTACCCTGAGCACATTGGTTTTCTTCACTTATGTGTCTCCTCTGGAGATTTCTGTGAGGGTCCACTCTTCTAGAGATACTAAGTGCCTTGGTGGGGTTAACCCAGGTTTATTTGTAGACTGATATATTCATTTTTCATATATTTGCTTTAATACATGAGTACTAGTGATATTATCATCATGTTTTTTGCCTTATTAGATAAATGAGTATTCATAAGATCTAAAAGTGCCATTACTTTGAGTGGCTAATTGTGTATACAGAAACACATTACGGGCATTCAAGAGCTGGAGTGGTGAATAGGGGAAATACATTCTTTCACAACAGAATGACTCCCAGGACTCAGAGAGCTTGAGTATAACTAACATTAGTCCTCTTCTGGGAACCTAAATCTTCCTGTGTCAAGGCAGACTGGAAGCAAGCCAGTCCAGGAAGTGAGCAGGTATCCACAAATCCAGGTGAGTGATGTGAGGTCTTGCAGAGTGGGTGGCCAACCTATTAACCCTTGATGTAGCTTGAGAGAAGCCTAATCACTGAATTGCTGACTTGTAAATCAATCAGTAAACATTTACTAAGGGCTTACTACATGCCAGGCTCTGTGGTAGGCAATGAGAGTACAAAAAAGGAAACTAAATAGCCCCTGTCCTCAAGGAATTTGCATTCCATAAAGATGGCCATCCAGCTGATCCAGTTTAATTCATACCCAAGGCATCAGTCCCATCTACAAGGTCTAAAATAAATGGTTAATTAGCTTCTACTTGAAAAATTTTAGTGGTAGTAACAAACACAGCTTATGAAGCAGGCCAATTCCTTTTTAGACAGCTCTAATTGTTATTCTTCCTCATACTGAACTGCTACATCTGGCAGCAAGAGACCTAAATTTCAAGCCTGGCTCCAACACTTATTAAGCCACATCCTCTCTGCTAGACAATTTGATCTTTTAAGGTCTCATCTAGCCTCAAATCTTTTTGTTATAAAATATAACTCTTTAATTGCTACTCTTTGGTCCTAGTGTTGCTCTCTGGTACCAAATTAGAAAAAGTCCATTCCCTCTTCTACATTAAACCCTTTCAAATATCTGAAGACATCTATCATGTCTTTTCTTCTCTGCTGAATGTACCCAATTCTCTCCTATCACTCTAGGAAAGTATGATTTGAGCCCTCGACTTGTAAACTTATTTATTTTTTTCAATTAGAATACAAAATAATCATGCATGTAATTGAAAAGTACTTGTAAGGTACATAAGTTTTAAACCTAAGTCAAGCTTTTATCATTTAACCAAACATTAATAAAAGGAAGTCTGCTACAGAAATCTTACATGACTCAGAAAAATAAATTACATATTTGTTACATATTGACATAAGAGAAATAAATTTCAGAAATATATCAGAAATCAAATCAAAATCAGAAATAAAAATCAAAGGCTCAAAAAATTTCCAGATAGGTATTGAGATACAGGCATCTCAACTCTATTCTAAAATGGTTGCTGCTGCAATATCTCAGATCCAAGTCCTATTTCAGACATTTACCAGCTATGAACCTGAGGAAGTGACTTAACGTTCCTGTATCTCAGTTTGATCATCTGTGAAATAAAGGGATAGATCTGAAGGCAGCTGTGGTCCCTTCCAGCTCTTATCTATGATTCTATGAAATTACCTTCTTTGACATCAGAGCCCTGGTCACCTGGGATAAACATGGCCAATAGTACTCGGGCACCTACATTTATGTTGTCGATTTTTAAAGCTCTCACGGTTTGATCCACCTAGAGAATGATAAAAATGGGGAGGAAGAATGAAGGAAATCAGTGACTATTAAAAGAACACTTGCCCCTTTCCATTTTGGAAAACCATGCCACAAAGACTGAGGAAGAAATTAACATAAGAATTTGTAGAGGCCAATCAAGTCAGTATTTAAGGGACTGAGCAATAAGTATTTGAGGTTCTATAAATACCTGTACAGTACCCCACAAGATCAAAAATGACTTTAGACTCAGAAGAAAATTATAAAGAAATGATAACACTTCAACTTATTTTTAGTATGTATTTATCTAAGTAACTTTTAAATTTCCCTAAGTGAAATAAGCATAAACTTCTGCTTACTCAAAGGATCAAGAGAATAAATGAAATAAAGAAATATAAATTCACCTAAACCATTAATTTACAAGGACTGAGTAAGAGAGTATTAGATGAGGCTCCAAGATCCATTTGCATCAGCTCTTATTCCATACGTAAAGAGCTGAGAATATGTCACAAATCTTACAAGGCACTGCCATGATAATCTAGCAAAATTACAAGTGAAAATCAGTAACCTATTTTGTGATATCTACTGTTTTCTACTGCTGGTAGGACATAGGCTAAAGTTTCATTAGGTCAATTTACATTATCCAGACTCATAGGGCACCTAGCCTATACTATAATGTCACAGGCACAATAATGGACATAAAATGTAGAAACACAGGAAACTGCATTAAATTCTTATTAGTCCCATAAACCTCATAAAAGGATGGTCTTCAATAATTCTGTCTTAGATAAGTTTTTTTTTCAGACTCCATCACTTTTTTTCCATATATTTTATTATTTTTCAGTCACATTTAGAGATAGTTTTCAACATTTGTTATTATAAGATTTCTAGTTTCAAATTTTTCTCCCTCCCCAAGACAGCAAGTAATCTGATATAGGTTATATATATACAATCACATTGAACAAATTTCTGTATTAGTCATAGTGTGAAAGAAGAATCAGAGCAAAATGGAAAAACCTCAAAAACAACAACAACAACAACAAAAACCAATAGAAATAGTATGGTTTGATCTGCATCTAGATTCCACAGTTCTTTTCTTTTCTTTCTTTCTTTTTTTCCTGGATTTGGAGAGCATTTTCCATCATGAGTCCTTTGGAACTACTAGGTAAGTTTTTATAGCAAATTTGGATACACTGACCAATTCAAACTTAATATTTAGGATAGAGATTCTTGACCTAGAGTCTGGTTTTTTTTTTCATATATTTTGATAACTATTTCAATATAATTGGTCTCTCCTGTAATCCTACATATTTCAATTTATACATTTTTAAAAACCTCTCTCAGAAGGAGTCTGCAGGCTTCATTAGACTGCCAAAGGGGTGCCCATGGTTTAGTATCACAAGGTCATTGCTGTTGATCATATACTTCTACTGGGCAAACATTGTCTTAATCAAGGACATTGATTAAGTTTAAACTAACAAAAGAAAGCTCTGTCCTTCTCAGGACTTGTCTACGCAGGACACATCTGCTGACTGACTTTGTACCACAAAAGCCAGAACTTGTGCTTATTTGCTAGGCCACAAATAGTATGTAAAGTGGGGGGAAAAAAACCTGATGCTCTGGCATGGCAGATCCAAGTCAACCTCCACAAAAAATACCAGGTTCTTGGTTTTAATGGTGTGGGATGAGCTGATAGGAATTCAGATAGAATAGACAACTATATTCATTTCTGACAAAGATAATAATAACTGATCCTGGAGAGCCTGAAGATTTAGTTAGGAGTAGCAGTTCATGGTATGTTCTAACTAATACCAATTAGTTACCAATGGCTTCCACACCTGAAATTTATACAACAAAGCTACTTATATTTAGTGTATTGAACATACTCTTATGACTAAATTACTACTAAAGGGAGTAACTTGCATTTTAAAAAATTTTTTGTGGGGCAATGAGGGTTAAGTGACTTGACACTTACTAGCTGTGTGACACTGGCAAATGTCTGAGGCTGGATTTGAAATCAGGTCCTCCTGAATCCAAGGCCAGTGCTTTATCCACTGTGCCACCTAGCTGTCCCTAAACAAAGACTTAACTTGGATTTCTAAACCGGATTCTTCCCATATCTTTTATTTCCTTCAAGACCTCTCTACTTGGATATTGTACCCCCCATCCCAAATAAGGCTTCCATTTCTATATCTAAGGTGAAGGTCAATAGCTTACTTGCTAGATTACATGTATAAGAACCGAATTGTATTGAGTGAATCCAGATACTTCCTAGGAAATGCTAGGAAGGTCTGTGAAATTCAAGCATCCTCATGAAAAATTTGAACATATGAATGACTCTAATTAATATAAAACAAAACAAATAAACAATCAGCCTTGAGAGCAGAAATGTAACCTAGATTCTCACTAAAAGATCTGTAAATATTTGTTCACTATTTTGATTTTCATTAAGCAGCTGTATCTTTAAATATAATTCTAGTGTATCTTTATTAAAGTTGATATGACACAGACAAATCTTATGAAACCATATAACCAATGGGCCAGTGGAAGTCGTCCAAATGACTGAAGGCAAAAAAATTAGTTAGATGAAAAATACCTTGAAGTTTAGCATAGAGCCTGATGCATGGTAGATCCTTGGTAAATGTTTATTGACTAATGTTTATCAACTAATTGAACAACAGTGAATTATAAAATAGTGTGTGGCATTTTTATTCAATAAAAGGTTACTAAAATTGCATTTTATTTCATATTTATTAACTCGTAGAGGTCAGGTTTTTGTTTGTTTGTTTTAACTAGTCTCTGAACTCACTGTTTTCCAGGTCAATAAAAATATTTTTCACCAATCTGCCCATATTCAAAGTGCCCCGCTTTGCATTGGTACCTTGTCATATTTGTCTGTATATTTCTGTCTAAATGGTAAGAGGAAGTCTTATCCAGTGTTGGACTTGGATAGAGGACAGACTTAGGTTCCAGTCCTCGTTCTGATGTTTGCTATCTATATGACCTTGAATAAGTAGTTTAACCTCTTTGAGTCTCTATATCCTCATCAGTAAAATGAGAATAATATTTCCATTACCTAATTCATATCGCTGCTGTGAAGAAAGTGATTTGCAAACACTAAGAACTCTAGAAATGAATAATTATTATTAATTTGCTTTTAATTGGATCATACTTGGCAATTCTCATGTAGCTTTTCTGGCTGAGTTCATTCTGGAAAGCTGTTTCAAATCAAATAACTTGTTATATTAATGCTCCCACTTTAAACAGACAGGCATTTAATGCTTTAAAAAAACAGTACTCTACCTTTTTATTCAGCCACTTCAATGTTTTCTCCTTGCTGTACTTATAAAACTTCTTATCTCCAATTTCTGGGTTAAAATAAAGAGGAAAAAGAAAATCAGAGCTGTGGGTATATCCTGTAAAGAATTGTTATTTGAGGTTTTTATGCCTTGGCGTGCACTGGCCTGGGGCTCCGCAAACCGCACGGTGCTCCACCCACTGGTTGTAGCCGTTGCCATGGCGCTGACACCTCATGTCATCACCACTCATGGACGCCTACATGGGCCTGGCAAAATTATAATGATTGGAAGCCTAGTGAGGGCAGTCATATGACTGTCAGAACGGCCATCCCATTGGCTAGGGCCGTGGGGGGGTTTCTGGGATTGGGGGAGGAGAATTGGGCATGCTAGCTGGAAGTTGGAAGGTGACAGGAGTTCTGCTGCATATTCTCAGCTGATTCTTGGGCGGTAGTATTTTTTCAGGTTGTATAATTTCCCTTTCCCCATTTTATTTCCTTTCCCTTGATCCTGCTGATCCTGTTTGTGTTGTTTGTTTTTTTAAGTTCATTCTTGTTAAAATAAATCCTGTTCTGTTTTGAGGGAGGCTGCCGGTCTCCTTCCTTGCCCCAATACTTCGGTGAGCCACTTAGCTAACACTCCCCAATTAAAATTGGTCCCCACAATCCCAAAAGAAACTCAAAAGCTATCCTATGCATGCTAACTTTCAGAATTTATCTAATTGTGCAAGTGAGACATTTCATTGAGGGAAAAAAAGGGTTCCTTGCTTTCCACATCACAAATAATAAAGAGGCATAGAAATGTTTTAAAGATTCATCAAACTAATACAGGAGTTACATTTTCTATTCTGAAAGTTTCTTAAGATCACGTCAGTATTTATCAAAAGTCCATTGCCTAAAATCACACGACTTATAGTTCCAGGTTTGCCACTAACAAAAGCTGTGCCACTAGAGAGCAAGTTATAATATCTTTGGGCCTCAGTTTCCTAATCGGTATAAAAAAAAAAAAGGAGTTGACTGAGAAGCTCTGAGAAATGTCTTCCACTTTCAGTAGTGCACGATTCTATAAATTTTAACAGGAACCAAGCACTGGCAGGCTGTTACATAAACTTAACAAAAAGTTTGTTAATCACTCCATTCTGAGCTGGCAGAATCGGCATACTAAGAAAAGATCCGAACAGGAATCATAAATGTATTATCAGTATAGCCAGTGAAGTACCTCAAAATTTTAGATTTATATTATAATCAAACTGTTCCTGTATGGGGATAGAAGTTACACTAACCATAAAACACCTTTCTCTTTGCCTACAATCAATCTAAGTAGCTTTAAATACCATTAAACAAATGTATTCATCTGCAACATTCTTCAGTTCAAGGGATTTTGTATTTTCTTTGAAACTAGCAATGGCATTGCTTCTACTCCAATGCTTCCTCCCCTCAATCATGAATGTGCTTATAGCCACTGTAAATTACAATGCCAGATTGGTGC
This sequence comes from Dromiciops gliroides, assembly GCF_019393635.1. NCBI lineage: Eukaryota > Metazoa > Chordata > Mammalia > Microbiotheria > Microbiotheriidae > Dromiciops > Dromiciops gliroides. The sequence goes on along the minus strand of NC_057863.1, from coordinate 571,791,592 downwards.
TTACCATATGTAACTCCATAGTAATTATCCCACAGAGTTATGTAGAATGACTTTTTTTCCCTCTTCCTCTACATGGAAGTAGAAGGAATGGAAACTGTTTGAACAGGGAAACCTGATTGCATTTCCATTAAATCATCTGTACCAATAGTAAATGATTTGCATCCTAGTAGGGCTGGGATGTCCCAGGACTCCATTGCTGTATATTTCCTCTCCATTTTTACTGCAGATTTCCCAAAATTAAGACCAATAATAAGGCAAAAAGAAGTGGTGGCTCTGCTCCATTTCTCCCACAGTCTTAAGTCTCTTCCTTAGAATAACAAAAAGGAAAAATATGTACCAATGGGATTTTGTCAGTAAAATAAGAATTCCTGCCCATAAACTCTTGCCTATTGGTCCAAAGGACTATTTGGAAAAGAGTAGGGCCACCGGGGAGACATTTTTCAGAATCAGAGCAAAATATGAGGCGGGGGGGGGGGGTGTTGGGGTTTTTTTTCCCCTCAGAAGTAATGGGCATTCCCTATTCTGTAATCTACTAAACACTTCGAAAGAGCCATAAGAAGTTACTCATAAAGTAGGTTCTGTTGGTAGCTGGTGATGAAGAAAACACAGCTTTACTCCGTGTTAGCAACTTGCTAATATTACTATAGGTACTAAATTGTGACAAGTAGTCACAGAAAACTGCAGCAAAAAGGAAACACATTCTATTTTTAATGTAAATGTTTGATAAATTATCTTACTTTTCCATATGCCCATGTTTTTGGACATCCTGTGTTTTTTGCTATTATCTTTATGTTCCACGAGATGCATAGATTATAGGAGGTATTTATTCTAGCCTTAAGATGGCACCCTGTACACAACTGGCCACACAATTTCTGTAGGATCACCCTCATGTTTGTCTTGGGCTCCAAAAAAAGCCTTCTGAACTCACAATGCTTTCTTTGCTCCAATTTGTAAATGTTGTCACAAAAGTCAGACCCCATAATGTCATACAACAGTTTTCTTAAAGCCTTAAAAATAGAATTACTAGTTCTCCGATATTCAGAAGACTTTAAAGAATGTATCATGAATGATACCATTCATAGAGATTATAGTACAAAGAGAGAGGGTGATACATCTTATATAACGCCCTTCCCAGAAGCGTAAAAAATTGTCTGGTTATTTTAATCACAATAAAAGCTACAGTCAAAGTTCTTGAGAATATCAGGTATCCCTCACCCCCATCCCCACCTTCACCTCTGGTTTGATTCCACCTAGGATGGTGCTGATGAAAGGAGTCTAAAGGCCTAATGGTATCAGAGAGAATATAGGTCAAGATCAAATGAGATAATACATGTAAACCCTTTGCAAACCTCAAAGCACTATATAAATGCTAGTGATTCAATGTAGCTAGCTTGTATTCAGGAAAGATGGCATATTTTGATACTCCAGAGGTAGCACCAAAATATTTCATTTGGGGTGGTATGTTGCTCCCCATGAAAGCGGGACAGAATATAAGCTAGAAGTGACCTAAGAGATCACTTAGGTCAATCCATGTCTAATCAGGAATGCCCTCTATTAATACTCCAGAAAGTGATTATCTACCCTTCATTCAAGGCCTTCTAACAACAGGGAACTTAGTAGTTCAGGAGACAACTCATTTCAGTTTTTATCTTCCCATACATGTCAACAAGTTCTTTCTTATATCACCCCCCCACCAAAACAGGGTAGCCTCCCCTCCATTTCTGTTAGTTCTGCACTATAGGGCCAAGGAAAACAAATATGATGACTCTTCATTCATCCATAAAACAACAAGTATCTACCATGGACAAAGTACCATGATAGAAGCTGGGAGGGATACAAGGCTTAGCCCTGGTCCTTATGGAACTTTAAAGTCTAGTAGGAGTCTTCTATAGAATGGACCTTCACATATCTGAAGGCCACTATCATAGCCTTCCTCAGTCGTCTTTTCTCCAGGCTGAACATCTCTAGTTCTTTAGGATAAGAAGGCAGAGGACAGTAGAGAAAAGGGATTTCAAGTTCTTAGAAAAATCATAGGAATAAGCACAAGAAACAGTGGGGCAGGAAAAATCCTAAATGATATGAAATTAAATGGAATGAATATTTATATCCAAAGTCTAAAAGAAAAAAAAAAGCAGAATCTTTTCCCCACATTTTTCCTCTACCCTTACAATTTCAGGTCATAATTCAAGATGGTGGACACAGGTCATCTCCTGCCCCTTGTGTTTTTCAGATTACAAAAAACAGATGAACTATGAAGCTCTATTTCAAAAATAAGCCCAAGAAATGACCATCTGTCTCAAAACTACAATAAAATTTTGAAATAGTAAGGTATAGTGAAAAGAACATAGGCCTAGGAGACAAGAGACATGAGTTCTAGTTCAATCTCTACTAATAATGAATTGTGTGACCTTAGTGAACTCACTTAACCTTTATGGACTTCAGATGATCATGCATTTAGAACTAGAAGATTCATAGATCTAAAGCTTAAAAAGACCTCAGAGGATACTCCTCTACCCTAATTTTATAGGTAAGAAAACAGACCAAGAAGGCAAATGCCTTGAGTGAAGTTTTTACGTGGTGTATCAGAGAAAGACCCAAACCTAGATTTTGAGATTCTAAAACCACTGTATTATGACTCCTAAATTTCCCTGAACATAAAATAAGAAAATTAGGTCATAGTATCCCCAAGATACCTACCATAGTCCAGGTGTGAGGTGATGAAGGCTTGTTCTGAGTAGCAGCCATGTTATAAAAAAGGAGATATTTGAAAGATGTTGTAAAGGTAGAATCAACAAGACTTGGTAACAGACTGCATATGGGGATGAGAGAAACTGAAAAATCAAGAGTAAAATGAAGACTGAGTGAGTGGGAAGATGGTGGCCTCCTTGAAACTAACAGGAAAGTCTGGAAGAAAGGAGGGTTTAGGAGGGAGTAGGCAAGAGAATGAGTTCAGCTTTGGACGTGAGAGTGGAGGTCAAAAGAGAGGTTAGGGTTAGATAAAGCGATCTGAGAATCATCTATATAGAGATAATTTAATCCATGGGAGCTAAGGAGACCAAAAGAAATAGTATTGAGGGAGAAGAGAAAACTTAATACACCAATACACAGCCTTGGGGGATACCCATGGTTAATGGCCTTGACCTAGAGGTCCAGCAAAAAGGATTGAAAAGGAGCATTCAGACTTATACAAGAATCAGGAAAGGAAAAACAACACAAAAACCCAGGAGGAAGAGAGTATCAAGAAAAAAAGGTTACTGAGAGTTTCAAAGGCTGCAGAGAATTCAAGAATGATTAAGATTAAGAAAAAGCCAATTAATTTGGCACTTAGGTCACCGGTAACTTTGGAGAGAGCACTTCCAGGTGCATGAGATCAGAAGACAGAATAGCATTTGGAAGAAAGTGAGAGGAAGTGCAGATTCTGATGGGAGATCACATCCTCAAGAACTTTAGCTATGAAAGTGAAAAGAAATATAGGGGGCTACATAAACAGAGGTGGACAAATCAAGTGAGAGGTTTTTGGATGAGAGACTTAAATGTCTTTGTAGGCAGCAGGCAAACAACCAGTAGACAGGAAACTGAAGATCAGTGATAGAGTGGGGATAATAGAGAGGGCAATCTGGATCACTTGAGAGTGTAGAGGGGTTTGCTTTGATAAGGAGGAGGACCACCTCTTTATGTGAGACAGAGATGAAAGAGAAAATAGTGAGGGGAAACATCTGAGTGATTTGAGGTAAGGGGTAGGACAGGAAGGAGCTCTTAGCCTCAAATTTTTCAGTGAAGTATGAAGCAAGGTTTCCAGCAGAAAAAGAGGGAGAGAAGGGGGAGGGGAGGGGAGGGGAGGGGAGAGAGAGAGAGAGAGAGAGAGAGAGAGAGAGAGAGAGAGAGAGAGAGAGAGAGAGAGAGAGAGGGAGGGAGAGTGTGTATGTGAATGAGCATTTAAGACAGTGTGTATCAGAGACAGAGAATGTGTGAGAGTATGAGTATGTTTGTGTCAGAGTGAGAAAGAAAAAGGGGATACAATGGGAAGTTTAAGGAGTGAAAAGGTTTGGAAAATCAGGTGAGTGGAATAATGAATCGATTAGGGACGTATAAAAGTTTTTCCTTGCTGTAGTAAAATTAGTTGAGATTACGTGACAAATATTTGTAGTAGATCCAGGTCAGAAGTTTCCCAATTTTCTCCAGCTCTGGTAAGCAGCATGTGAAGAGGCTTAAAGGCAGTGGATGGTAGAAGTTATCCAAAATTGGACTTTCCAAGGCATGATCAGAGAGAATAAAGTAGCAAGGGACTTGAGGGTTGAGGACAGTGTAGAGTTGGAGTGGTTTACCAAGGGGGTCAAGATAGGGCAGGAAGGAGAACGTAACTAGTGTATGGGTGACTTTCAGGTAAAGAACTAAGGGGTGAAAGGGTTGTAGGTCACTGTGTAGATAAAAAACATGGTTGGGGTCATAAGGAAAAACTAAAGATGGAGTAAATATATAAGTTGAATACTTGTTGGTGATGGCAAGATCAAAGACATGACCATTTATTTGTGTGTAGATAAATTAGAATGAAGTTCCAATTTCCAAGCTCCAATCTAGGAATTTAAGTTGAGAAAGTGGGAATTTAGGGAGTTTGAAACAGCATCAGCATGTAGCCTAAAGCCCTCTAGCATGAGGTCAGGATTTGGGGTGCAGAGAAAGACCATGAGTAAGGTAATGAACTCACTAAAGGAAGGAGGGTGTCTTCTGGCTCTGTAGTTAACAACTACGAAAATGGCAACCGGGTGGTAAATATGGACTGAATAAACTCCAAAGGAGGAAAGCTGATGGCAGTAGAGGGAGCATCTGAAAGTGGCGACAGGCAGCAAGGAATATTCCAAATCCCCACCATAACTAGTGAGTCTAGGGGAATGAAAGTGCAACCAGGATCCCAAGCACATACATGCACACACACACACACACACACACACACACACACACACACACACACACACACACCCGTATATGCACTCTCTCTCTCATTTTTGGAGTTACAAATACTAGAAACCAATATGGTTAAAAACTGAGGGCTATAGCCTGATGACAATTAATAGTGTATATCTTTGCTTGTGTTTAAAATGCAATGCACATTTAATATTTCTGAGAGTTTATTGACTGAATTTGATATTATGTATATGTATTGAAAAGTTTTCTCCCTAATGTGTCTGGTGCCTATAAAATGAGTCTAAAACATCTGGAAAGATTGAACTTGAGAAATACAGATGGAATACAAGTGGGACTACAATTAAATAATATGTTCAGCATTCGGGTAATTGTTATGTAGACCTGGAAGTTTCCCTGATGTATTGTTGAACAAACTGCCTGAAGCATTTTTTAACATCTATTTTCTCAACATTTTCCATAACTCACAAACTCCTATGGTCTCTTTTTCCCCCGCCTTCTGGGAATACAAAACTTGGCAACATCACTTGGTTTGTTTAATCAGGTAAGATTTCTTGGCTCTTCATATTAATCACATCAGACAAGATCACAGTACAGCTTTTGCCTGAGCAATATGAAACAAAATGTCACACTCCAGAGCTGAAGGCTATAACCCTTTATTAATCCTTCCCACTGTCATCTTTCCACTGTATGTGAAACTTTTTTGGCAAGAAGCCCTCTCTGTTCCCCCAGATCTAGTGAACAGGGACACATCATTTCCTTCACTAATAAAGCAGGTGATGGGAAGGTCATTGCCATCATCACTCAGGACAGAACCACTGTGGCTCTGTCTTTTTCATCAGATACAAAAAGCAGAGAAAGAAAGAGAGGAGTTTTCACAGTCCTAAACAGATTTAATACAAATCCTTGGTGTCCTAGCCCTGGGAGACAATATTTGAAGGTTAATTTCAGAACAGCTAGTCTGGGGATTAAGTAGCAATAGTTATATATTGTGTCTAGACAATCACCTGCAGAGATGACATGAGTCACCCTGTTCCTCATTTATCTAACTGGAGGCTGTGATGTCCTGTAATCAACATTCTCTCTCTGATCACTCAAAGTTTGCTGTTTACAAGGTCTGGGATGCAGATTCCTAAGAGTGTAACCAAAGTATAACTAAAGAATAAAGGTTTTAAACATCAATGTGGAAAGTTCTTAGAGATAATGTTTCCAAAAGAGAATATGAAAGTTTCTTTATAAATTAGCTATTAACATTTATTTGAAGCTACCACTCTCTTTGGAACATTATTTTATCTGAGAGATACTGCTCTGGATTTAAAGAAATAGGTTCTAGGTATATGATAACCACTAAGAAAGACACGCAAACAAATGCTCAGCTGCAGACACGTCCAGAAGATTAGAAAGTGGAACCTCCTATGTTGACAATTTGTAATACTTAAAGATCCATCCACAGTAGCAGGACAATTATTATCAGGTCTCAATTAGTATCTCTATGTACAAAACCCCCAGATCTAGATATTCAGCCTTGGATCCATTGCTCCGTTCCAGTATAACGACCTATCTACTGGACATCTCAATTAGATGTCTTATTATGGGCATATTGAACTCCTCATGTCTAAAACACAACTAACTAGCTTCACTCCAAACTGTTTCCTCATCCCAACATTGCCACTACTGTTGAGGGTACCACCACTCTCTCATTCATCCAGGCCTACAATGCTCCTTCTTCACACTCCCCCAGCCCAGTCAGTTGTCTTGGCTCACCACTTCTCCCTTCAGGACAGCTCTCTTGTATGCCCCCTTCTCTTCCCCAGCATAGTCACATGAGAGTGCCTCACCCCTCGATTATTATCAAAGTCTGTTGCTTTGTCTTCCAGCCTCGAGTCCCTCTCAGTTCTAAGCCATCTCTCACTCAGTTAGTTGCCAAAAGGATTTTCCTAAATCACAGCTCTGCCCATATCATCCCTCTGGGTAACAAACCCCAGCAGCCCCATATTACCTGCAGCTCCCAATAGACTGAAAGCCTTTCAAACCTGGTTCCTTCCTACCTTTCCAGTTTTCTGACGTTTATGTCACCTCCACCCACTCTACAATCCAGTTACAATGGTCTACCTGCAGTTCTCCTAACCTCTGCCTTTTCACTGGCTGTCCCCCACACCTAGAATATCTTCCCTTCTCACCTGTGTCTCTTAGTTTCCCTGCCCTGCTTCAAGATGGAACTCAAATTGCATCTTCTGCAGGAAGAGTCCCCAAGAACCAATGCCTTCCCTACCAACATTACCCTTCATCTACTCGGAATACATCTTGAATGAATCTTATTGTTTTTAGTGTCTCCCTCATTAGCCTATTACATTCTTAAGGGCAAGGTAAGTGTTTTTGCCTTCCCCTAGTACTGAGCAAAGTTCCTGGCACACAGTAAGTCCTTAATAAATGTGCGTTGACTATAATTCTGTAGATACAGGAAAAGAATTCACTCTGTGAAAGCTTCTTGTGTAAAATTCACTGCATTTCAACCACAAGGGATGATGGTAGGAATTGTTATTTTATATTTTTTCAGGAAAATTCCTTAGAAATACTAACTATATCAAAAAAAGAAACCATTTTGCTTCCTGTGCTACTGTGAAATTTAACACATTTACAACCCTTTATAAAACAGCAGGACAATATGGATAAGAAAGCCATATAACTACCACTTTAACAACAAGGGCCCAAATTATTGGAAAGTCTGAATGAAATGACTTACTCAAAATTATACAATTGAACTGGATGCCACTTTAATCCTATTATCAGGCCAGGACAATTCTTGGCCAAAGAACTGTTCTCCTGTATTATTCCACCTTCACTGCAGACTATATGCTATCCATCTTTAGTGATATAAATTATATTTAGAATCTCTCTCTCTCTCTGGCATGAAGATAAAACACAAAGTAGTCTGACTTAAATGCTATACAATAACATAAACAACACAGTTTTTTAGAGGTTTTTGTATTTTCTTCTTATGAACAGTGTTCCTCGAAAGCAGGGGTTCTTAACCTGGTGTGCATGAATTTGTTTTTAAAAAATTTATACACACAACACACACACACACACACACACAGATATATGTGTATATGTATACACACACACACACATATACACATACAGATATATGTGTATATGTATACACATACCTAGGTAGATAAAAACTATTTTATTTAATATACTTGTTTTTATCTAAAATTTTACTGTATTTTTTTTATTTAAAATCATTATTCTGAGGAGTCTATAGGCTTCCTCAAAATGCCAAATGTGACCAGGACATATACAAAAAGGTTAAGAGCTATTCTCTAAAGGAATGGAATCTTTACATCTTAAAACACGGTTTACAGAAAAAAGAAAGATCTCCCTTGCCTGACTGAAAGAACAGTCTGGGCATCAAAACACATATAAGCACTTTCATATAAACACTTTTTCTCATTTGCTTTCTAACTAGGAACATAAACAGGAGAGGTATTCTAGCCTCCTGAGAGGTAGATCTCGTGCCAGGCAGCTCTCAAGAGAACAAGTGGCTGCTGTCAGGCATAGCATCCTAAAGGAGACAAGTGTTCTTCCAAGCAGAACAAACAAGACATATGCAGGGCACGCAACCCTACACATGGGTCCAAAGCAAGGTCTAAGAGTTTCTATTTTGTTTACACGAATAAGGCTTCTTAAAATCAAGGATTAAACATAGGCAGTGTTGGAGGTAAGGGAGATTTGTCAGAAAGACAGAACAGATAATGATTCCCTCTGCCTGACCTCAAGGAAGACGTGGTGAGAGCACAGGTGGGGGATGGAAGGAAGAAGGGACAACTCGGGAACTTCTTGGTTTGGGATACCAAGTAGTACATAATCCAATGATTTTCACAAGATCCCTGTTAGAAGACGCCTCAAAGGCCATCTAGTCTAATTTCCTTATTTTACAGATGAGAAAACTGAATCACTTCCTTTCCACTCCTCCCCACCACTGGAGGCAGAGTGACTTAAACAAGGTCACACAGGGAAGCATCAGACACAAGATTTGAACCCAAGTCCTCTGACTCCAATCAGTGTGCTTTACCCTGTATTCATTTCTCCAACAAATTTAGGGAAGCCTGTTATATTTCTATATTAGCAACTGCAAGTCTTGTGCAATTTATTATTTGCATTTCCAACTTATGTTAACGTTCCAAAAATTAAAACAACCAGTAATTTTTCTTCATTATTTCAGTTTTCAAAAACAGTCATTTAGAGTAGCCCCATGTCTCAGCCACAAATAAGCCTGTTGTTTCTTCCTGCCAAATGCTGGCTGAGGAAAAAGAAAAGTCTTTTTAATGAAATTACTTTGATAAAGCCTTAGTGCTACATGCTATTTCAGATCTACAAATGGAATTCCAAGTTTAGCCAAAAAGGAATTTAGTAGGCACCTTGAAGATAGGGTGTAATTAATGTAGTTCTCTTCTTTCCAATCACCGGCCAAGAGTTCCTGGAGGCAACACTTGCCTGGTCCCAAAAGAATTGTCCTAGTTGGCCAAACTCTCTCTGACCCTGGCCAATCACAAGTTATCAGGCTTCTAAGTGACTCTAGTTCTCATTCTGCCTGCCCACATTAACCACAACACGGAAACAAACCAAGCCTGAAACATCCAAAAACAGGTATACCATGAAGCCCCCAAGGTTAAACTGACATGCTGTCGATACGAGTGCCTCTGGTGTCATTCAGTAAGCTAAAACATTTGGGGTACAGCAAAAGGTTCTAGAAATACCGCATTACTACCACCAACAGGCATGCATATGTGTTTTTAATTTTTAAAAAATGTAAGTGAACTGGACAACAAAGAATAGTGGCACATTCTGTGTGTGTGTGTGTGTGTGTGTGTGTGTGTGTGTGTGTGTGTGTGTGCATATGTGTACACGTACATATAAGGGGTGATTAAGAGAGCTCACTTAAGGAATTTATTGGTGATAAACCCTGGCAATGGAAGATGGTCATACTTGATTTAAAAACAACAGCAGCAGAAAAGCCTCCAAATGAAGGAACACAAAAAGAGGTTTTAAAAAAAAATTGGGGGCGCAGTGAATAAAGCACCGGCCCTGGATTCAGGAGGACCTGAGTTCAAATCCAGCCTCAGACACTTGACACATACTAGCTGTGTGACCCTAGGCAAGTCACTTAACCCCCATTGCCCTGCCAAAAAAAAAAAAAAGGTATTTATAACTTTCACTGTAAATTTTTCAATGTATACATATGAAAGCCCACTTAATCCTTAGTGCAGTCTGTAAGTTAAGCAAAATAGATGCTATTATCCTATTTTACAGAAAAAGAAAATGAGACACAAAGAAATAAAATGACCCAACTAAGGTTTTATAGTTAGTGACAGAGCTGGGACTAGAGACTAGGACTTTTGATCCCCACATCTTTGGAGGCACCAGACCACAGTACCTCCCATAAGGCCCTATTGTTCATCAAGAACAAGTGTGATTATCAATGGAAAACCAACTTTCTGCCCATAATGAAGGAATTACTAAAGGTTTCAAATGGAAACCCCTACATTTAAGGACAGTTAACAATCATATGTTTAGTGCCTGATTAAGGTAAGAACTAGGAGCATCTATTAGGTACCAAGACCAGAAGGTCTTGGGCCTCTAGGTAATGAGGTTTTCTACTGGAGTTCACAACTCCTGTTTTTATTATGTCAATAAAATGCTATTCCAAATGTTAATACCTAACTAGAGGAGAGGGGGCTTTTGACTGACCACAGCTCTTAAATACTTTACCTTTTTCCTCTGTCACATGGTGAAGAAATGGTCTGAGTCTGGCACACTGCAAGAGCATGGAACAGCTAGGAAACTCTGTGTCTACCACAACCTGATCCAGTGGCTGAAACTTCCCTTGCTGAAAGAGACAAATCAATGGGAAAATATGCATTACTGTCAACAAACAACCTTGCTCTCTCCCCAAAGAGGGGGAAAATAATAATAATAAATTGTATTACTTTATGGCTGGCAGCCTTAGACCAAGAAGGCAAAGAGCCAGAGGTGCCACATAATGAATCTATAAATTGATTCCAGACTAACTATAATAAAGCATTTTAAACATTATCTGCTTATGAAACACTATGATATAAAATTAACCTACAGAAAGTTACTCTATGTTCAAAAACCATAGGAACTCACTCAAAATGGGGCTGGAATGATGAAAGGGACTGGGGTGGGGGAGGAGGTGGAGGTGGAGAAGAAGGGGCTGCTTTGGAGTGTGGTGGGTTGGTTTATGTGAATTTCTGCCCACTGCTTTCTACACCCACAACCTGCTGGAGGCAGGCCAAGATCAAAACTTTCATTTGAATTCTGATTCCCTAACATCCTGACTCCCTTTCCCATAAAGAGTCCCAATGGGCAAAAGTGGCTTATTGAGAATACAGCCCTGACTTTTCACCTCTGGGAAGTCAGTTCTAGTTCAGCCTTAAGTCCTCAAAGATGTATTTTTGGCCCAGCCCAGGCAGTGCCATGGAGAGCAAGGCTCTCAAGCCGCCTGCTGATTCTGCCAGGCAGCCTAACTCAGGACTGTACAGCTCAACTTGCACACCAGCTACAACAGAAGCCTTTCCTTGCAAGGCAATTTCCAGGTACACTGCTATCTCTGTCAGGACTACAAAGTCTCTTGATTACATTGGATACCAAAATCCCTTTTGGGCAGAGCATTCAGAATCACAACCTCAAACAATATTAGAGCTGGGATACATTCTTAGATCTGATCCCTAATCTCAGAGAAAGGAACTGGGGTCCAGAAAAATTAAGTGACTTGATCTCACTCACAACAATTTGTTAGAAGCAGAGTCAAAACTACAACCCAGGTTTTCTTACTCATAGTACACTGAGATATCACTTAAATTAGCCATTCTTAAAAAAAAAACACCACACCATATTACATTAAGAAGATACCACTGCTCCAAAATAAATAGAAGTAAATAGTTTTAAAGGTAAAGAATATAATATAAAATAGGGACATATAATTGATATATAATTATAAATAAATAAAATAAATATAAAGGGTATAATTAAAAGAAGGTCAGCTAGGTGGCACAGTGGATAGAGGCACCAGCCCTGAAATCAAGAAGATCTGACTCCAAATCTGGCTTCAGACACTTACTAGCTGTATGACCCCAAGGAAGTTGCTTAACCCTCTTTACTTCAGTTTCCTCATCTGTAAAATGAGCTAGAGAGGAAATGGCAAATCACTCTAGTATATTTGCAAAGAAATCTCCAAATGGGGTCATGAAGAGTCAGGCATGACTGAAAAACAAATGAACAACTGAGTAATTAAAAGAAAACAGAATTATAAAGGTGAGAATAGTGCCAGTCATATGAAAATTAGGCTGGTGGAGATATATTATATGGCCTAATAGCCACAGAACCAAAGACCTGGACTGAAGTTAGGCACACAGACACTCAACTCACCACCCTAATGAACTGGTTTCCATTTCCCCCACTTTACTAATGTGACAAGATACAGGAAGTATGCCCAAATCAATACAAGATTTGTGAAAATCTTTTGGAACTACACCCAAAGGGCTATGGGACTGTTCATACCCTTTGACCCAGTGGTACCACTGCTAGGTCTGTATCCCAAAGAGACCACAGAAAAGGGAAAAGGACCCACATGTACAAAAATATTTATAGCATCTCTCTTTCTGGTGGCAGAGAATTGGAAATTGCGGGAATGCCCATCAACAGGGGAATGGCTAAACAAGTTGTGGTATATGAATGTAATGGAATACTGTAAGAAACTGCAAGAAACAATGAGCAGGAGGAATTCTGAGAAGAACTTATATGAACTGATGCTAACTGAAAGGAGCAGAACCAGAACACTGTACACAGTAACAGCAACATTGTGTGATAGTCTTGGCTCTTCTTAGCAGTGCAACGATCCAAAACAGTTTCAAAGAACTCATGATAGAAAATGTTCTCCAAATCTAGAAAAAAGAACTGTGAATTATGAATGCAGATTGAACCATACTGTTTCTACTTTTGGACTGTTTTTTTCCCCTTCTTTTCTGAGGTTTTTCCCTTGTGCTCTGATTCTTCTTTCACAAAATGACTAATGTAGAAATATGTTTAATGTGATTGTACATATACAACCTATATCAGACTGCTTTCTGTCTTGGGGAGAAGGGAGGGTGAGAGAAAAATTTGGAACTAAAAATCCTGTGAAAACAAATGTTGAAAACTATCCTTATATGTAACTGGAAAATAATAAAATACTTAAAAAAAAGAAGGATTTGTGAAAATCTAAGGCAGGCAGCAGGCTCTGAAGGAGCAGTATGGTTTTCTGGCCACCATATCCTCCTTTCCATCTAGCTCTCCGTTTGCTGTTTTAGGGACATTTTTTTTTTTAACCCTGAGATGCCATTTTCCATTCTTTTCTTCTGGACAGAAATATTAACAGAGGGCTCCAATGGGTTGTATCAGGTATGCTCATTGATCCATCTGTTCACCAGGGTAAGGGGTTTTCTCAGATTTCATGTTGTGAAGAACAGAGGTTGGAAATGCCTTGGATTCAATGTTCTTGTCACTCAAGTGGAAAGCGTGGTTCTCAGAGGGCCAAAATCTTAAACTAATTAGATTTCTATTCCAAGATCATCCATGTCTTTACATTTTGTTAGAATTGGCCAGTATTTTGAATACCAGACGACTAGAAGGTAATCTTCTGTGTGTATGTATGTGGCCTACCACAGGTCAAGGTTGGAATACAATGCTATAATTAACTAATTTGTTCACTCTCATTTCCTTTACCCCCCCAAAAAAATTGTAACATGAGAATTTGCTAATGTTTTGAATATAACATTAGTTACACTTGGGACTGCTGTGAAGAAAAGAGTTATTTTCACTTATGTCAAAATAATTTCGGCAATAGGAAATTAAAAGTTAACATCAGAAAAGATCTTTATCACATTTCCCCTATTAAATGGAAAAAAGTTACAAACTGAAGACATCGTCTAAAAACAATTTCCATATCTAAAATGAAATAAATACTTTTTGCTATTAACTACAAACGTTTTTACTAAAGGACTATCAAGTAAAGATGGCTTAGGAGAGTGTTACTAGATAAAAATGGGTGTACCTTTGGCATCTTCAATTTCACCTAGCAAAACCAAGAAGACTGCATCTTAAAGATAGGGGAGTAAGCATTTATATAATGCCTACTATGTGCCAGACACAGTTCTCATTGCTTTTTACAAATATTATCTCATTTGATCCTCACAACAACCCCTCAAGGAAGGTGCTCTTATTCTTTCCATTTTACAATTGAGGAAACTGAGGCAAAGAGAGGATTAAGCCATTATCCCAGGGTTATAGGGCTAGGAAGTGTTTGAGGCTGAATTTGAACTCAGGTCTTCCTGACTCCAGGCCCAGTACCCTATCCATTGTGCCACCAGCTGCCTCTTTTTAAAAGTCATGAAAGCCAGCGATCTTCAGTAGTTTTCAAATTCATTTTATTTGGATCAACTGAAATTTCCATTTTCTCCCTAAGCACAGCCTAGAAGAAGGGCATAACAGAAAGGTATTTTCCTTCCCTCATTGTTTACCTGTCCCAATCCCAAAAGTCACTGTTACCTATGAGATCAGGAGAAAGGATGACAAAGTTGACAGTAAAGCCTCACTGATTCAGACTAACCATAGAATATGAAGAAATGAACACCTCAGTCTGTATTAGTAGAAAGGCCACATTTTTTAAAGCAGGGGGTGGGGGGGTGGGAAGGGGGGAACACTTCATTATTTCCAAGTAATTCCAGAAACCTAAACTAAAAAGTAAAGGAAGCCTGAAAGGAAAAAGGCCTGCTTTAATAAAGTGCTAGGACTCACTTTCAAACATATTAATTGCTTACACCTCAAATACCCCAAAACATGTTATCCTCTTGAGAAGTTACAATTTCAGTGAGACAATTAGCTCGTTTTGGAAAGCCTCTCTTTCTTGATGGAAGAAAGAAAATGTCAGTTCGGCCCTGACTGAACTATCCCAATCCCAAATGAATGTGACCCCAACCAAAGAGGTTTTAGAATACAAGCATAGGTTACAGTATCCCTTCCTCTATAAATGCCTTCTGAATCTCCATTCCTTCTCCTGATTTCTAGGGTATTTGAGGCCCAGGTGAGAAAGTGAGTTTTGCTTTTCCTTGCTGAATTCTCCCCAAGGATGCTGTTATTTTCTTGACATCGAAATCATACTTTTTCAAATCTAACAAGTGTTTTATAAAAAAATTTCATTTCTTAGTCCTTATAGGACTCTAGTGGGGGTACACAAAGAGGTGAAAGTAACTTGCTGAAGGTCATGTAGCAAGTTAGTGGCTGAGGCTGGATTAAAACTCAAGCCCTGGAGGGTCTGAGCTATGAATCTGTCCCAGAGCACGTGCTGTACATTTTTATGATTGTGAAATTAAACCTGAAGTTTTTGGAAACTACATTTTGGAATAATTAAAAGGGGGGGGGTGAGGTAGAAAAGAGCACTGTATTCTTTCCCTTAACCATTCAGTGTCCCAAACCAGGAAACATACCTCTTTCTCAGCCTTTATAAGGTAGTAGAGAACCATAAACAAAGGGTCCATTGGCGTTACAAGTAAAAGGCGGCCATCTGCAGATTGAAAGGGGGGGAAAATTTAAACACATTGAATTACCGACTCTATTTTCTTAATTTTCAAGGTAAAAATGAGTCACTAAAGTATATATTTAAAATCTTACAGGCTAAGTAGTAGTTCATAAGTAAGCCAGGGATTGTGTGCAACTCTGAACAGGCAATATGTGGCATAAAGAGTCTGGACCCCCTCAAAAACCCTTCTGTATGTATGAAAAGAAAACCAAGCCTAGTGAAATCTAATGTTAATTTTCCATTTACTTCCTTAGAAATCACTTTCTACAGAGGCAAGGCAAAAACCAAAAAACAAAAATAGATCAGGATGACAGAACTCCTGTTACCAAGAAAATATCAGAACACTGAGGCAAGGGCTTTTGTCTACAAAGTGGCCATCACCTGTGATTTACTGGGCTTCTAAAGGTGGGAGAAACTGTATGGGACAGTTAGCATCACACAGTGGGAACACCATGGTCCACTGACAGGTTCACACTGAGCCAGTGGTTGTTTAAGGGATACACTGAAGGCAAGAGGGTCTACCTTCACTCAGGCCTGCCAAGGCAGCAAAAACACAATGGAAGAAAATGACAGAGAAATATTCAGAGCACAGCAGCCTTTGAGATAGGGCATAAGCAAACAAGGACATTCTCTGCAAGTCAAGTCTCTTCTAGTGATATAACCCTCCAGGAACAGGCAAGCAAAGCAGAAACAAATTTATCTCTAGCTATGGCATCTCCCCTCCAAACACCCTAAACTCACAAAAATGTGACAACAAAGGGGATGAAACCACACAGAACTCATCTACCTTTCCATGGGTGCAGGCTTTGGTGCCAGTAGATGAGTGGGAATGTGTCAGAATGGAAGACCCAGGGGTTCTTAACTGTCTCTGTATCTTGGACCCCATTTGGCAGGCAGGTGAAGCCTATGGACCCCTACTCAGAATAATGTTTTCAAATGTGCAAAACAAAATACATAGGAAATTAATACTATTGAAATAGTTACAATATGTATAAAATTTTAAGTCCGTGGAACTTTCTAATAAAAAAAGAAGGAAAATATATGTAGATGCCCCCACAGGGACTAATATACATACATGTTTATATACACATAGGTGCACAGATATTCACATGCACATATGTATGTCTATATGTGTGTGTTTATCTATTTAACTTGTCTATACGTACACATGCATATATCTATGCATGTACCTATAAGTATATACACATATGAGGTTCCCCCAAAGTCTCAATGAAGTTTTAAACTGCATTGAGAGTTCTGGGACATCGTGTGTGTGTGTGTGTGTGTATCCATTTTACAGTAAGCAAGAAACTTAAGGAAAGGATTTCATACTTTGGCATTGCCTGATTATTCAAAAAAAATCTGGAAAAACAGCTTATAAAAATAACCTTATCAGAAGCACTAAGTTTATTTTACATATGGCATCCTCTATATTCAAAAATTAGGAACAGGTTTTCCAGCCTGAAAACAAAATCCAGGTGTCCAGTCCTCAGAACAGCTATTTCTTTAAGGGAAAGAAAGAAAAAGAAAGAAAGAAAAACAGGAGAGAAAAAGAGTGGGGAGGAAGGGAGAGGAAGGAGGAAGGAAGGAAGGAAGGAAGGAAGGAAGGAAGGAAGGAAGGAAGGAAGGAAGGAAGGAAGGAAGGAAGGAAGGAAGGAAGGAAGGAAGGAAGGAAGGAAGGAAGGAAGGAAGGAAGGAAAAAAAAGGCTTGAAACATGGGTAGGACAGACAAATGATCTTGTTCAGTCGCTTCAGTTGTGTCTGACCCTTCATGATCCTATTTGGGGTTTTCTTGGCAAAGATACTGGTATGATCTGCCATTTCCTTCTCCAGCTCATTTTACAGATGAGGAAACTGAGACAAGAAAGGTTAAGTGACTTGCCCAGGGTCACACAGCTAGTAAGTGTCTGAAGGAGATCAAATCTGAACTCAGGGAGGAGACTTCCCAGAACCAGGCACGGCACTCTCTGTACTACTCCACCTAACAGCATCCCAAATGATCACTTTCTGCTTTTTGAGTCTGTCCAGTTACATTCTGGATATCAATGTCTCTCCCTAGCAAAATTCAGCCACAGGTAGCTGTTATCTGAAGTAGGCCCCCAAAAAGAGTGACTAAATGAACCACATTTCATGAAGCGGAGACCACCACAGGATGCTTTTTCTGTCTGTTTTATGGAGACAAAATTCTTCTCTCAGGTTCAGTGACAAACCACCATTTGAATCTCATCTCATGCTGAACTACAGAGGGAGTTAGTGAAAGAAGGGATGAGGCCCCCAGTGGATCACCAGGAATCAAAAGCCCTCTTACCACAGCTCTAGAAAAGGGATTCTTAACCAACGGGCCCAGAGGTCGACAGATTTTAGGGGTCCATGACCTCATATGGGGGAAAAATATATCTTTTCAAGATAATTGGTTTCCTTTGCAATTCTTAATATTTCCTTTTATATATTAAAAAGATTATTCTGAGAAAGAGACTTTACCAGTCTGCCAAAGGGGTCCATCTCTGTCTGTCTGTCTGTCTCTGTCTCTCTCTCACACACACACACACACACACACACACACACACACACACACACACAGAGCTAAGAACCCCTGCTCTAGAAAGAAGTCAAGATATTAGGGTCATAGATTCAGAGCAGAGAGACAACTTAAATTTAAGTCCACTGAGTCTGATACTCATTCCATGGATGATGAAACTGAGACACAGAGAGGTAATTAACTAGCCCAGAGTCACACAGTTAGTGGGGGGTGGATTTTGAACCCAGGCTTTGCTAACTTTCAGTTCAGTGCCCTACTAGGCCATGTTGAATCCTGAGACCCAGTCTTTCTTACCAATAATTTGGGAGTGCTATAGGTAGGCAAGGAGAACAAAGGGCTACAAGCGAGTATAGAAAAATACTCTGACAAAAATAAAGGGATAGATGAGAAGACCAACAGACACACAAGCTGACTTAAGCACCAAAACTTACTTCTCATTCTACCCCTTCTCCTCATTCTCCACCTCTCCCCCTTTTTAATTAAAGACTGACCCATGAAAATGGCAGAGGAGAGACAGCCACCGAGCTGAAATCTCCCACCATTCCCCTCTAAACAACTTTTAAAATTCCTCAAATCATTTTTTGGGGGGAGGGTGCAGCAATGAGGGTAAAGTGACTTGCCCAGGGTCATACAGCTCCTCCTGAATCCAGGGCAGGTGCTTTATCCACTGCGCCACCTAGCTGCCCTGCAAATCAAATTTTGTAGCAGCAGAGCCAATGAATGGTCAGAGTGAGACATTTTTCAAGCCTAGGACAATTTAGGAGGCCATCAGGAGAGGGGCCAGCCAAGAGCACAGCAGCAGCTTCAGTTCACAGCCCAGAGATGACAGTAAGGGTGTTGGACAAACGGTCAGAAAGAGATTACAGGGGACCCTCTGCTGGCATGGGACACAGCTGGTGCTGACTTGCAGTTCTATTACCCATATGCAGTTCTGGGTCACAGTTCCAGGGTAGAGAAGAGTACTGGTGGTCAGTCACAAGGAAGCAGGAGACCTGGTTGAAGTTTTAAGGTAGAGAGGGGCTCTAGTGCTTGTGGGGAATGGATCAAAGGGTATGAACAGGCAGTTTTCAGAAGAAAAAATGAAATCTAGTCAGATAAAAAATTGCCCAAACTCACTACTGATTAGACAAATGCAAATTAAAATGACTCTGAGGTACCCACTCACATCTATCAGAAATGACAAATAATGGAGGGGATGAGGGAAAACAAGTATGCTAATAAACTGTTGTTGGAACTGTGAACTGGTCCAACCAATCTGGAGACCAATCTGGAACTATGCCCAAAGAGCTATAAAGCTGTGCAGACCCTTTGACCCAACAATGCTACTATTAGGTCCATCTCCCAGAGAGAGCAAAGAAAAAGGAAAAAGACCTATACATACAAAAATACTTATACATATCTTACATATAGATACACTACTTTCTGTGGTGGCAAAGAATTGTAAGTTGAGAGGATACTCATCAATTGGGGAATGGCTGAACAAGTTGTGGTACAGGATTGTGATGAAGTACTACTGTGCTATAAGAAATGATGATGGGATGATTTCAGAAAAAAATGGCAAGACCTTTATGAACAGATGCGAAGTGAAGTGAGAAGAACTCAGAGATCATTGTATATGGTAGACAGCAATGTTGTAATGATGATCAACTGTGAAAGACTTGGCTACCCTGATCAATATAATGATTCAAGACAATTCCAAAGGACTCATGATGAAAAAATGCTACAGAGAAAACTAATGAACTCTGAGTGTAAATTGTATAATTTCCTCTCTCTCACTTTTTCTTTTTTGGCAATACGGCCATTATGGAAATGTTTTGCATGATTTCACATGTGTATAATTTATATCATTTTGCTTGTCTTCACAGTGAATAGAAAGGAAGGAGAGAATTTAGAATTCAAAATTTAAAAAGAAATGACTGTTAAAAATAACTAAGAGGGAGACAGCTAGGTGGCGCAGTGGATAAAGCACTGGCCCTGGATTCAAGAGTACCTGAGTTCAAATCCGGCCTCAGACACTTGACACTTACTAGCTGTGTGACCCTGGGCAAGTCACTTAACCTCCATTGCCCCGCAAAAAAACAAACAAAAAAAACCTAATATTTTTTTAAAAGTTAAAAAAGATTGATCCATCATACCAAGTAAGGGTGATTTTATCCCTTTCTCTCCCAAGAAGTTGCTTAGTATTTCTTAAATTTATGTACTGAAGGAAAGTGGGTTACTAAACTGCTCTTACTCCTGCAAGTGAGAGAGACTAAACATGTTTCTATGAACACAATGGTGTGTATTCATACTCCTCAGATAAGCTATACTTATGACCAACTGATGGCAAGCTTCTAGCTTCAAAAGGCACTTAAGATATATAGATATTAGTCAAAACATGTTCAATATTCTGTCTCCTGTTCCTAGAAATTGAGTTAACTGATGAACAAGTGCAGCTATGCATTGGCCAGACTCTTTCACAGATGTACATTCAAATGAAGAAGTAAGGTAACCTTAGATTCTTATAGTGAAGGGGAGGCATGCACCATATAACTCACCGTGCTGAACTGTCTGACCTATAAACCAAGAACGGTACTCTTCATGGAAAGCTTTTACTTCAAACAGCTGTTGCGCATTGGTATCAAACAAGTAAAGGGCTGCGTCCCCTGTTAAAAGAAATCTGTTTTGTATTTGTAAGTTTTCACAAAAATCAAGACTGCCCCATGGTTCTGAGGAATTCCTAATATGTACATCAATATACATAGATACCTTCTCTATAAACTGTAACTCCAAAGAAAGCGTATAGCTATTATATACAGATGCTTGTTTTCCAGCTCGGTAATCCCCACTGAACTTCAACCAATAAATAAAAAGTGCGAATAATTTATCTTAACTGCTACAAGGCCTTTGATTCAAACCTACATCAGATCAGGAGGGAAATTCCATTTCTAATCTAAAGGAGAGTGTGATGGGAGGGCCTGATGAGGTACAGCTGAAGCATGGGTCACAGTTCTCTGATGCAGCTTGCAGTTAGGCTTGCACATAGACAAGCCTGCAGATCCTGTGGGTCGGACCTGTGCATGAAAAAGGTAAACGCCTCGGGAACTTTTTCCTGAGGCCCCAAGCAGGTTAAGTCTTCGTTTCAGCCCATGTTAACATTGTGGGCTTCTTTAATAAGGGGGGAAGAACAGAGGAAGAGGAGGACAGGAGAAAAAAATAGCCACACTGTATGTGGCAAGCTTTATCTTTCAAATGTGAATTCACAAACTGTTTCTCTAAGAATTGCTTTAGATCCATATGTAAAGGAGAAGAAAAACTGTTTTCCTTTGTTGCTCATGTAAATCTCACGTTAAACTAAAAATGTTCACAATGTATTAACAATATCCATAGATTATTTTATATATCTACAGGCTCTGGTTTTCAACTACTATCTGTACTTTTGATGCATTTTGGAGAAACTTTAATGGCCCATGATAAAATTTCTTCCAGAGGAAGTGGCAAATTTGTCTGACCAGTCACTTCTTCAATTGTAAGAGTAGGATTTGTGACTTCTGAATTATATGCCCTTACCTAGAAAGGACCATTCAAGGACACCATTTTTCCCCTTCTTGTTTCAAAGAATTACTGGCTACCTTTCCAACTAAATGCTATTTTGAGAAATAAAGAAAGCATCTCTTGCTTCTGACTTACCATAAAGTTGTCATAAGAAACCTATGTAACTTAACAGAAAAATAACACCAAACATAGAAAATGAATTTCATAAAATGCCATTCTCATCATTCATATTTTATGATAAAGCACTTAAGATCAATTTTACTACATAAGTTATAATATGCCTGTAAAATTTTAAGAATATTTAGGATAGTAATAACATAGAAAGTGTACTGGATTTGCAATTATAATGAAATTTCCTCCAATAGAATACATTTCCCTCTCTACCCCTACAATATGTTTTTAATTCAAGGTAGATCATCATCTACTGACAAGAAAAAAGATACTATTCTTTGGACCAAATAAAATCTGAAAACAAGAGCTAAAAATGAAAATACTAAAAAACCTGGCACATCAAGTGAAACCTTCTCTTTTCCCTTTGATTGTTTATTTTACTTTTATAGCATAAGATGAATATGAATGAAGACTAACTTTGGATACTACCCTAAGAAAAGTTGGCCTAAGGATTCCAAAGAAAATTAATGCATTTAAAAGAAGTCAAACTTGCTACTTTTTTGTGCTGCCAATATTTCTGATGAAAGAACAGTTTCACTGATTAAAATTAGAAGAAGAAATCAGAATTGTTTATACTAAGTGAACTAGTTGGCGTGACCAGGAAAATATCTGGCATGTTTCTTTCATGCTGGTGTTACCATCTTAATTTTAAAGGTTATTCTCAGAAAGGAAGAAATGAAGTTATGCACGTACACAAACAGCTACCTCTTTGCTGCTTTGCTGGGGGGGTGGGGTTGGGGGGCCCGGGAATGGACAGGGAAACAGAAAGCAAAAACAAAACTCATTTACATTTACATCTTGGAAAATAAGCGCAACACCAACACACAAGATGACTTGCCTGTACATGGGTTATGCAGCCTTGTAAACACAGGTCCATTCTCAGTCTTTCTTGGAAGATCAGTAACAGATTCTGAAAAAGAATAATGAACTTAGAAACTTCAGAGAACTGTTTTATACTGCCCATTTTACATACTTTACCTAATTTCCTCAACAACAACAAATTACTATTTGTCAAGTGCTTCACCAGGTGCTGGGGGTAACGTTGTTGTCATTGTTTAGTCATTTTCAGTTGTGTCCAATTCTTTGTTACACCTTTTGAGGTTTTTCTTAGCAAAGGTACTGGAGTGGTTTGCTATTTCCTTCTACAGCTCATTTCACAGATGAGGAAACTGAGGCAAACAGAGGTTAAGTGACTTGTCCAGGGTCACACAGCTAAGTAAGTGTCTGAGGCCAGGTCCTAATGCTCTATCCAGCTACTGGGGACCTAATAAAAGGGTTCAATTCAACTCAAGAAGCACTTACTAATAAGCAAGGTGATAAGTATGAAAAAATTAAAATAAAACGAAATAATTCCTGTCCTTAAGGGGCTCCCATCTTACTGGATAGATCGATCATATGTGGCCCCTGCTCTAAAGGAACTAACGGCCTAGTAAAGAAGACACATGAAACAAATGACAATAAAATACAAAATAGAATATAATTTAGATATAGAGATTTCATAAGAGACAACTCTGTTTCTGACAAGTGGCCTAATGAAGAAGTCTTTCCTGACTAGGGGTTCAGGGAAAGCTTTAATGGGGACATGACGATGTTCCAGCTGGGTCTTAAAGGACAGGGAGGACTGGGGGTGGGCATTCTAGGGATACAGAATGATCAAAGACATCATGGTTGGGAGTTATGGAATATAGCAAAAGATCTGGGAAGAGACCTTAGAGGTCACGCAGTCCCACCCCCTCACCTTCCCAGAGGAGTTAAGTGACTTGCCAAGATCAGGCCAGGCACTCTATTCAACTGAAACACCTAGCTGCCCTCCTTTGGAGCTATAGAAGCAAAAAGTTTTAAATTGTATATTTTTCAATTTTCTTCCACACTCATTCCCAAAAACACAAACCAAAACCAGTAAAAAAACAACTCCTTCCTGCTCCCCCCAAAAACCCTACCCATAACTACTTTGTTTTATATCACTTTAATATTATTGCTTCTGGAAAATTTTAAATTCTCATGCCTGTTCTTAAACAGATTAGTCAAACACCAACAAAAATTAGGCAAAAACAGTCATAAAGGCAAAGTGAAGTTTAGAAATGTTCTAGACAGGATTGATCTTCCTGACTGAGAGGACCCACCAATTTGGTCCAACAAGCAGGATCTTCAAAAACTATTCAAGATGGACGATTCCCTGCCACTAAACTAACTCTAAGTTTCCTCCTTTCCAGCTCTGAAATATCTTTATGATTCTCCACCCAGCTAAATAACAGAACACACCGGCCTGCCTCAGAATCCCCGCTGCCAGACCTATTAGTATTCCTTATACTATTCAGGACAGATTCTTGTCTATTATTAATCTCAGTTCCCTCTCACTGAGAGTTGAGTGGCTATCTGCACAAGGCACTGATACACCAAATAAAAAGTGACCCTTTATGAAAGGATTCTTTGCTTGACCTAATGATTTAGGATAGAATTCTTTTAAACAGCAAGAGTCTCTTAGTGCATCATCAATGATTTAAGTTACACACCATTTTTTCAAGATCATGTCACTGTGGGGGCAGCTAGGTGGCTCAGTGGATAAAGCACTGGCTCTGGAGTCAGGAGGACCTGAATTCAAATCTGACCTCAGACACTTGACACTTACTAGCTGTGTGACCCTGGGCAAGTCACTTAACCCTCACTGCCCCGCAAACAAAAACAAAAGATCATGTCACTGCAAAACCTGAAGCAGCTTTTTATTTTCTTTCATGGGACCAGATAATTTTTTTTTTTTAGAGGGGTAAGCGAATATAGGGGAATGGGGCAGGGGGAGGGGTGTCTGAACCTGGATAGAGTGCTATACCAGTTCAAACCCTACTTCAAACATGCACTTGCTGTGTTACTGTGAATACGTCTTTTCTCTCAGCCTCAGTTTCCTCATGTATAAAATGGGGATAAGTAATAGATTCTACCTTGCAAGGCTGTTATTAGCATCAAATGGCATAGTGTATGTAAAACACTCTGCAAACACAATTTAAATGTCAGTTGAGGGGGCAGCTAGGTGGCTCAGTGGATAAAGCACCGGCCCTGGATTCAGGAGGACCTGAGTTCAAATCCAGCCTCAGATACTTGACACTTACAAGCTGTGTGACCCTGGGCAAGTCACTTAACCCCGACTGCCCCACCAAAAAAAAAAAAAGGCAGTTGTTATCATCATCCTAAATGTGGAATTGGAATAAGTTTACTGACAATTCTAGGATTAAAGTCCTAACAAACTAAAGGTGAGGTCTTTCATTTTTTTTCAAAGCAGAGGTGGCCTGAGGAATGCTGGAGCAGCAGGAAAAAGCATAGGAAAGCAAAGCATTCTCTCTCTCTCTCTCTGTCTCTCTCTCTTCCTCCTCCTCTCTCTCTCCTCTCCCTCTAACTCTGTCTCTTTCTGTCTTTCTGTTTCTATATCTCTTCCCATCCCCCTCCACTCCCTCTGTCTCTTTGTCTTTCTGTGTTTGTTTCTCTGTCTCTCTTTTTGATTCTTTCTGTCTCTCGGCTTCTTTTCTATTCTCTCTCTCCCCCCTTCCTCTCCCTCTCCCCCTTCCTCCTATCCTTCTTTCTTTAGTATGGACTGATTAAATGCACAATTTATGTGGAAGAGACAGCATATTAAAAATTCATAGGCCTCCCCCACTTCTGCCTCCAAATCTGACTTTTGATATAAGGCCTGAGTCATAAGGGGGAAAAAGCTTGTGTCCTGATTGCAGTGTGCAAAATCAGGATTTTTAAACCTTTTATCAGCAGTTTTTCTACTTCCTGAAAAATGCATTTATTGCTTAGACAAAAATCCATCCACTTAAAAGACTGGCAACAGACAGTAACGTTACAGAAGTAAAACAACAACAGAGACAAAACCAAAGAAATGGCAAAAACCAAAGCTCTCAGCCAGGTAGATGAGGACAAAGAACCAACTATGGGAAAAGATTCCTTCTCTGCTTAGCTGAATCTTTCCTATTACTAATGCTTTAACCTTGCCAGGTATCCAGTGTCCACAGCGGTGGGGGCTTCACTGATATAAGCTAAGTCTATTGCCACAAAAGTGCTCTGCCCTTCCTCAAATTACCCTGTGTTGGAGGGCAGCTAGGTGGTACAATGGATAGAGCATTGGCCCTGAAGCTGGGAGGACCTCAGTTCAAATCTCACCTCAGACACTTAATAGCTATGTGATCCTGGGCAAGTCACTTAACCTCAATTGTCTTAAACATGTGGGGCCATCTCCAGTCCTCCTGATAGTACCTTGCCACTGGACTCTGTTGGCTCAGGAGGAGATAGAGGCTGGTGATTTTGCACAGCCCTTCTTCACTTAAATCCAATTCACTAAAAGTCATGGCATCATAGGGGCAGCTAGGTGGCACAGTGGATAGAGCACTGGCCCTGGAGCCAGGAGTACCTGAGTTCAAATCTGGCCTCAGACACTTAACACTTACTAGCTGTGTGATCCTGGGCAAGTCACTTAACCCCAATTGCCTCACTAAAAAAAAAAAAAAAAAAAGCCATGGCATCACCCCAGTGTCATGATCCCCTCTGAGGACAAAGGACAAACAACAACAACCCTGTATTTAATTATTAATAAGCTCCTGGAGAGAAGGGATAGTTTCATTGTGGGTGGGGGTAGTTCTGTTTGGCCAACATCTTATTGTAGTGCCTTACACATAGTGGGAACTTAATGTTTTATGAATTTAATTAAGAAAACAATAACCCAAAAGAAATCTTGATTTTAAAAAATCATTTTGCAACCATCACAAAAGACACTGGGCACAGAGTTTTCTTTTCAATATTAAGATAGAAGCAAATAGTACTCACTGTCACAATAAAGTAGACATTAGTGTCCAATGGCATCATATGCCAAAGAGACTCAACAAAAATGGCCATTTAAAACCCGAATTTTATATCTGGGAAAATTACATTTTATTCTGTAGAAATACTTTTAAGCATTTAGAGAAAACTATACATAAGTGTGCTACTAATAGGCTAGTGCTTATAACTTTAATTTCTCCAGTATCACAACAGCATCCCCCATATGAACTTTGTCCAAGTTAGCAAGAAGATAAGAGCAAACAAGTTAAACTACATAAAATTTGAAAATCTTAAATTCCTCTTTTAGACTTGGGATATGTATGTACTTAACTGCTTGATAAAGAATCCTGATCCCACTCACTCCTTCCCAAAATGCTGGGGGGAAGGGAGAAAAACTCTTTCATAGGGCTTGGGGGTTAGACAAATGTCATAATAAAAGATAAAGGGAACAAAGTAAAAACGAACCAGCTGTCAAAAGAATCCTGGCAATATTTCCTGCTAAAAGACAGACACGTTCATTAATCCATCCATCCCTAAGGGTATTAGTTGATGAAACTACATCCAAAAAACCACCAAGGAATTCAACACCCCCAAGAAGTTCTGAGCTTGCATTTTAACATGACCATTCCTACCAAATCTTAAAGGGCTATAAAAAGACTACTGCCATCAGTCTCATTATTACCTTTCCTGCAGGAAGTTTTAAAAACTGATCTCTGTACATTTTGTACCCTGCCCCCCCAAATTCCTCCGTCCAAGATTGGGTGCTGTGGTGGTTGGTAGCTGTCTGTCATTGCCAAGGACTCCAGAACGCCTGGAATACTCCATCACTAGCCCAGAACCATCTGGAGGCATAGCTCTGCCACAGCCCCTGTGATAGAAAGTTTCTATGTGTAAAGTAGAACATGGTTGTGGTCCAAGAGAAATAAGAGAAGCATCCCTTCTTCCTCCAGCAGACATCAACAACACCAGGATCTTATTCCTTTCTATCTAGTGCATCTCATCTGCTATTCCTACCGTTCTTTTAACTTTCTTTCCAATCCACATTGTACTAGAATCTTTGGCGTATACCAGAGGGGCTAGCCAGTATCAGTGGGTCAAAGCTGGGGTGGAGACTCTACTTGCCCTATAAGGAGAGTGGAAGTTTGGGAGAAGGAAGAATGGAGACTAGTTCCGGAGACTAGTTAGAATGACCACTGCATTTTCCCATAGCAATACTAGTAAGTATGGAGGCCGAAGGGTAGCATAGAGGAAAGTGTACTGAACTTGGCATCTTCTGGGTACATTACTAATTAAACAGACTTTTGTGGGTTCTTAAGGAATGAAATCTAATAATTATTGTTTCTAGGAGGGAAATGGTCCCATATTTCCATCAGTTTAACAACAACAAAAAAAAAGGTAAACTCCTGGAAGACAATTAATTTGTCAGAAAGCAAAAAACCTTGTAAAAGCACAATCTAGAAAAACGTCCCTCAAAATGGTTAGAATAATGAAAAATTTCAAGGCAAACAGGCCTAGTTCCAGTAATCTTAAAAATTCACAATACTGGGCAAATGATATGTAATTGTGCATTTTTGAAAGAAGGGAGCATTATATTTCCTCTTCTTAGAATCCCAGGGGTTCTTAATCTGGGGTCTGTAAACTTTCAAAAAAAAGTTTTTTATAATTGTTACAATTACATAATCATATCCTTTGATATAATAATATAATCTTCTGATATAATAATCCTTCACTAATTATATCCTTTGATAACTGGTGTCCTTGGTAATCCTGTGTATTTTACTTCATACCTTTAAAACCATTGTTCCAAGAATGGGTCCATGGGCTGTCAAAGGGGCCCATGAACACACAAAACAAGTGGAAGAACCCCTATCTTAGACATTTTTCCCTTACAAAAGGAAAACAAGATTTTTCTTTTGATAATGGAGAAACTGACATAGCAGCAGCAAATGACCTGATTATTTCATTCTCAACAAAGTTCTATCATCCACGGTTCCAGATCCCTACATCTATCTCATACCATCACCACTTCCTCAGATGCAAAAGGACTACTTCCTCTCCAACAGAGCGCACTGTATAGCTCTAGTTGTAAATGTCTCTTATCTTGGACTGCTTGTGAGTCCCCTCCAGCAGCCATATATGTTAGCAGTGCCCAATCTTCAATCTGCTCCCTTTCTAGAACACCAAGACACTGGAACAAAACACAAAAAACCTAGACAAAAGGATGACTATGTTTCTTGACACAAGAACTTTAACCAAAGTGTGTGTGTGTGTGTGTGTGTGTGTGTGTGTGTGTGTGTGTGTGTGTGTGTGTGTGTGTAATGAGGATAATAACTGTGTTAAGTGAGAAACAAATGTTAAATTCCATTTTGTACAGCCTGAGTCTCATTTCCTGCATTCACCTCACTCCAAAAACCACAGCTCAAAAGCTCTTCAGTGTAAAAAACCTGTCTTGACATGGCTACTGGCTACTTTCCTCTAACACCAACATCCCAAATTTGTTACTGCTATCCACCCCTGCCTTGGCCCTCAAGGGCTCAGAAGTTTGCAGAGTTAGAAATATAGAGATACAGACATAAGACAGATGCATGAAGATATATGTACATACACACACATATACATATATATTATACATTTTGAGCCTTACAACACCCCTATAAGGCAAGAGTCCTTAAGCTGGGGTCCAAGAACTTTCATTCATTCATATATGTATACATATAAACACACATACACACATATATGTGTATTATCTATTTGTAAAAATGTATGTATATGTTTACGTATATGTATACAGAGACAAGAGAGAGCGAGAGCGAGAAAGAACTGTATTTCAATTTTGGTTTCCTTTGTAATCCTAACCAGTGTTTAGCATAGTGCCTGGCCCATAGTTGACATTTAATAAATGTTTATTGTTTGATTATTTTATATTGTGTATTTTTAAATATTCTGAGAAAGGGTCCACAGACCTCACCAGACTACCAAAGGGAATTAAGAACCCGACTATCAGGTAAGTTTTACAGATACTATCACAACCATTTTACAGAAGAAGTTAAGTAGTTTAGAGTTAAGTGGTTGTCCAGTCATAGTTGGGAAGTATCAGAGGTAAGATCTTAACCTAGTTACCCCTGACTATCAATCCAATAAGCCACCCTGCCTTCCTCATCCCACACAGTTACACATAACATGAAATTTCAATATCTAGGAACTTAAGAAGGGGGAAATACAATTTATACCAAAGTACAGAAAATAAAGCGTAGGTTTGATAATTCCCAACTCTGTGGTCCCTTCTCAAAAGTGGTGTCTTTTGTGTAAACATATGTGGCACATAACTCTTCTTCAAAGGAATAGTTTGGAGTTGTTTTCCAATTTGCTTTGATATGAATGTATTTATCAATTAATGAAAACTCAAGTTCTTCAATTTGGCAGGTCCTTTCATCCCTCTCCTGAGTAACACAAAAGTTTCTCCATATCATGTAAAAGAGTCACTGGAGTTCTTCAATGCTGGCTGCCACCTCTGCCAAGGATCCTTATGGCTTGGCAGCCCTGGCCATTTGCTCATGACCCTGTCTGATTTTTGGCACACGTAAGATTAGCTCAGAAAACATGCCAACTGCTCCAGAGAAGAAAAAGCAAAGTCTTCCCTAGAACAGTTCATTTTCTTTTCAAACAACACACAGAGGATTTTCAGATTCCTGAAGAAAGTTCCAATGAAAATAAGATATACGACCCCACCTCCCCTTTATTTTTAAGATGATCATTATTGTGTTTATTGCAGTCACTCACACCGAAGAGGATCAGGATTACATTTTGATTCAAGGCTTCTTAGTCTTTAAAATGGATTCAGACATGTGCTTCCCTCTAGCCTGATCACTGTGATACTGTGCTAGAAATGCAAGGGCACACTCATATAATGCATGCAAGAGAAATCAGCATAATCCTCAGGTTACACATGTAGCTTCCAGGAATGTTAATTTAAGTAATAACTATATGCTTTCCCCTTTCCCAAGTATCAGTGCTGCCATCAAACAGATCTAGGTCATTTTCCTTGCTTTTGGGATTCTTCAGTCCTTCAAAGACCATAAAGACCATAAATGCATAGCATTTTCAGAGAGAAAAAGTTTCCAAAGTTTCATCCCTATATAACTGGTGAAAACAAATACTGGTGTGTGTGTGTGTGTGTGTGTGTGTGTGTTTTGAGGGACATGAAAAAAATCTTATTCACTTGGTTGAAAACAAAATGACATTGTAGACCAGTAAACTTGAAGAAGATGAGGAAATGCTGATGGAGGACATCAAACATATCCCAATATTACCCACAATAGGGACATGCTGTACTGACATATCAATGGAAGTAGAATTCAGAAGATAAATGATGCTCCAAAGATCAAATGAGATAATATATGAAAATCACTTAGCGGGCAGCTAGGTGGCGCAGTGGACAAAGCACCAGACCTGGATTCAGGAGGACCTGAGTTCAAATCCAGCCTCAGACACATTACACTTACTAGCTATGTGACTCTGGGCAAGTCACTTAACTCTCACTGACTGCCCCCCCCCAAATCACTTAGCATAGTGCCTAGCACATAGTAGGCATTTATTTCCTCCCCTTTTCTTCTACTCCCCCCTTCAAAGAACAAAAAGAGGGAAAAAGAGACATTTTCTTTGATTCCCATGACCATTCAAATCTCTTCAAAAGAGAAACATGTGCCAAAGATAAAACAACTTGAGCTGTCTCCATTGTCAGGGACACCCAGAATCCAAAAGACAATTAAAAAAGAAAAACCCACGATCTCACTGACCCTGAGCTCATTTAACACCCCTCCTCCATTTCCCATAATAAGACAGGGGCTGTACTAGCAGATTTAAGGAACTAACAGGCTTGTAATAAAACCCACCTTCCTACCCTGTTCCCTTTTCTTTCCAGAGCCACTGCAGCTCCACACTGCCCTAATTGAGACAGACAAAACAGCTTCAGTCCTTCAGAAGCAAATGTCTGCTGTGGGCTGCAGCCCCCTAGCACCAGTGCTACAAAGCTCTGAACTGCTGGTACAAGGGCAGACAACCCCTTAGCACCAACATAGAAGTGCACTGAACAGCCAGTACTGGGATGGACAACCAGTGGGTCAAAGCTCTGAATTGGTTGTGCCAGGGCAGAGAACTAAATGGGGGAGGGGGAAGAGAAAGACAGAGAGAAATGGGGGGGGGGCAGTAGGACAAGACACCTTGTGTGAGGGTGGTGGTGGCAGGGGGAAACTCTGTAGCAAATCACTAAACCTGAGGGAAAGAACATAACAACATCTAGCTGGGGCCAGTTCTGACCACTCTAAAATCACGTAAGGCAAAGAGTGAGAAATATTTTTTTGGAAAGTGGTGCTAAAATAAAATTTTTAAAAAACTAATGAATTGGACTAGCTGAAGGGAAGGAGAAAGGGGAAATCTACCTGACTGAGAGGGGAAAAAAGTAGATATGAATTATACAACTAGGTTAAAAACAAGAGAAAAAAAAAAGGAACTTATAAGCAAAACTCCAAAGGGAAAGAGTTAACAAGTAAGAAGAGGGGATCAGGGGTGAGAAGAATGGAATCAAGAACAGTGCCACCTTAAAAAGATTAAGGTAAAATAAATGAATGGAACATAGTACTGTGCATACAATGGGGGGGGGAATCTAACTACTCAAAAATTTTAAATAAAATGCTGTCAAATGGAGTATATACAGATTTATACTAGGGATGCAAAAGGGTTCAACATTGGGAAAGCAATTGACAATTATATTAAATATTTTGTTCAATAACCACATAATATTCAGTAGATGCAGAAAAAAGCCTTTGACAAAGTACAACACTCTTTTATGCTTTTCAGCATTAAAAAATTCTGCCAGACTGCTTCCAGTTTTTCCAGAAATTTGTGTAAATGAGTTTTTTCCTAAGTAACTTATGCTTTCTACTTTATAAAATCTTAGGTTATTAAGTTCTATTGCCTATGTAGCATAGGTATAGAGGAACTTCTTTTAATTCATAAAAAGCAACTATTAAAAACCAAAATCGGGGGCAGGTAGGTGGCGCAGTGGATAAAGCACTGGCCCTGGATTCCGGAGGACCTGAGTTCAAAGCCAGCCTCAGACACTTGACCCTTACTAGCTGTGTGACCCTGGGCAAGTCACTTAATCCTCATTGCCCTGCAAAAAAAAAAAAAATCAAGCATCATATGCAATGGGGGTACACTAGAACCTTTTCCAATAAATATGGGATTGAAGCAAGGATCCACAGTCTCCCCAGTATTATTTGACATAGTTCTGGAAATGTTAGCAACAATAATAAGATAACAGAAAGAAAGAAACAAAGACTAGTAAGGAAAAAAGATAAAACTAACTCTGTGCTGATGAGATTATGATTTACTTAGAAAATCCTAAGGAAACAATAAAGATACTAATTAAGACAACACCATCAGCAAAGTTGCAGTTTACAAAATAAATTCTCAAAAAAAAAAATCAACGGAATTTCTATGTAATGATAACAAAACACAAGAAGCAATAATAGAAATCCTATTAGAAATAACTACAAAATGCACAAAATATCTGGAGACCAACCTGCCAACAAAGCACAGAAGACTTGTATAGATTCAATTACAAAGTGATCCTTAAAGAAATAAAAACTTAAATGGCTGCAGGAGAATGATGTGCCTGGTCCTCTCGAAGATGCTAGTAGAGTCAATTGGAGAGCATGACTTTGGACCTGAGAATCTTAGATGTTACCTAGTGTGTCCAACCTATTGATTTCATTTAACTGATGAAGAAATGATGTCCAGTGAAGTTAAACCACTTGACCACAAAGTCCATTTCTTGGAGAATGTGGCTCCAACTACTCAATCAATTTATTACTCAATCAAACATTTATTAAGCACTGTGATAGGTGTGAGATGCAAGGACAAAAATGAAACAGTCCCTAACCTCATGATGCTTATAAGCAGCTGTCATCTTTGAAAGCATGGAAAGGTATAACAGAAAAAGCAAAGATTTCTGGCCAAGACCTTTCAATTAGTGACTTTTGCTATTCTTTAATGGGTCATTTTATAATTTAATCCCCTAGGCCTCAAATTACCCATTTGGAAAATAAAAATAATAATGCCTGCCTCACAAGAATGCTAACCTCACGAGACTGCAAGGATGACCCAAAACTGTGAAAATGACCACATGAAAAAAATTTACATGAAAGTGCTTTGGAAAGTCAAGTCTCCAGGACTATTAAGTACTTGGCACATAGCAAGCATTGAATAAATGCTCAGTGCTTGATTGCACAATGTAAGATTTGATCATAGATACTCTTTGGGGAAATCTACATCTCTGGGGCTCATTGAAAGAACTTTTATTATACCAAATTAATCAATAAACATATTAAGGCCAGGAGCCAGTTCTCTGTCCAAATACACTTTGACCTCCTCTTCACAATTTGGCTGATATGAACATGGCTGTCTGAGAAAATCTTCATTCTAGGCTTAGCCAGACAAAGTCACAGTTGGCTAATGTTCCCCTCTTGAGAGCTTATATTAAGTCATAGTGTCATACTAAGACAGACCCACAGTTCACTCAGTCCCCATACTCTCTTGCTGACAAGTGACACCAACTGATATTTTGTGAGATGGAAGATACTCCTTTATGTCAACCTCAAATAACCCTTGTTAAAGGGGAATGGAGCAATCAACTGTGAATTTACCTAAATCTATTTTGCTTCTATTCCTATATTCTGGCCTGATTAGTTCCTGGAAAGAAATGTCTGTTCTGTCCTAAAGCTACCACTTTTGAGTATCAAGGGCTGCCCTACCTCACTTGTTTCATGGTTTTAAAGAACTGAGCCCTTTTCCCTTCATCTTTATATTATAGAACCACTGAGTCCTGTATTTTTATGTTATTTAAAAGTTATTTATATGGGCATTTACTTATGTGTGCAATCATTTTAGCTTTTGGCAATCAAATCGCGCATACCCTTTGGTCCAGCAATAGCATTTACCAGGCCTATATCCCAAAGAGACCATAAAAAAAAGGAAAAGGACCCACATGTACAAAAAATATTTTTATCGCCTCTTTTTGTGGTGGCAAAGAATTGGAAATTGAGGGAATTTCCATCAACTGGGGAAAGGCAGAACAAGTTGTGGTATATGACTGGGATGGAATACTATTATTCTATAAGAAATGTTGAGTAGGCAGATTTCAGAAAAACCTGGAAAAACTTACCTGAACTGATGCTGAGTGTAGTGAGCAGAACAAGGAGAACATTGTACAATGATCAAGTATGATAGACTTAGCTCTCCTCAGCAATTCATTGATCCAAGACAATTCCAGAAGACTCATGATGGAAAATGCTACCCACATCCAGAAAAAGAATTATGGAGTCTGAATGCAGATTGAAGCATACTATTTTCACTTTTTTGGGGTTTTTCCCTTTTGTTCTGTTTCTTCTTTCACAACATGACTAATGTGGAAATATGTTTAACATGACTGCACATGTATAACCTATATCAGATTGCTTGCCATCTTGGGAGAGACAAGGAATTTGGAACCCAAAATCTTATAAAAAATGAATGCTGAAAGCTCTTTTTACATGTAATTGGAAAAAATAAAATACTATTTACAGAAAACAATTTAAATAATAATTTTAGCTTCTCAGTCATGAACCTTCTCTATGGTCTATTATATCTTCCTTGAAATAGAATGTCCAAGATTTCAATTCTTGCTGAAGGTTTTTCTAACAGCTACCCTGTGTCTCAATGCTTTATTCTTTCTCTGAATAGTTTAGCTCTGCTGGAGCATAATATTAATAAAAACTGAAATAAAGGCTAAAATATGGACAGTAAAAGACACCAAGACAGGCAGGTAGACCAAGCAGCGAAGGAATTTAAAAACTGCTTATAAAAACAAAAAAATAAACAAAAACAGTGAAGGACTAAAAGATTCAAGAACACTGAGATAAAGACATTGAAAAAAGCCAGAACAATCCAGCATAAAAGTTTCCCTACATGAAAAGTTTTCATTCTGGCTAGAAGAACCTCACCCACCCCCCAATCTGGCTTCTCTGATGCTATTAGATTTTTCTCAATACCCTGGTCAGCCACACTGGCCAGACAGAAAATAGGCACCAGATTCTGTTTGGGCAGAAAATTGGATTCTTGCCACACATATCACCTTTCACCCAGGCATCCCATATTATTTTACTCAATAAGTAGTCCCTGGGCAGGAACCAAAACCCAGTAAGAAAGTAAGTTAAACAAGCAAATTTAATGGAACATCTGAAAATAGAAGCCAGAAATCCCAAGTCCTCTAAACTTCAGAATAAATTCCTACTAACACGTTCCTATACATGCATGCTAATGGAGAAAGACTTGCATATTTGACATAAAAAAAAAATAAAACTGCCACTACAAAACTTTCAAACAACAATAGTAATTTAGGGTTGTGTTTTTTTCAGTCTGTTGATAAAAGTTCAATTTTGCCAAACTAAAAAGTGACTTGCAAAGAGCTGTGCAAACCTAAATATTTTTCAATTCAGCTAGCAATGGTTTTCTATTCTATTAAGAAACATTTAAAATCCTTATCTACCAGTCTATAGCACAGTTTATTTATCTGGGGCTGTTTTGTGCAAACCACACGTTTAAAACATGTTTCTAAATTTAGAGCCCTTTGCCCCAGCTGAGATCACATGCCTTTTGTTCATATAATCATGCAGGACTCCTAAGGTAAAACTCATTAGCATACACTATAAATTTAGACAAATGAAACAATAAGTACTCATAATCACATATTTTAAAAACTTAAGAAAATTTTAAGATCCTGATTTTTAATCATGTGTAATAACAAAGTAGTGTATGAATACAATCTCCAAGTAACTTATAAAAACACAGTTGTCTCAAAAGTTAATTCACAATGATAATTTGAAGGAAGCCATCTGCCATTTTTCTTTAAAAAGGAAATAAAACATTCTAGATAGAAACTGCCTTAAACTGCAATATTAAGGAATAAAACAAGCAAAAAGGAAAAGTGACCTAAAATGAGATCTTTGGAGACTTTTGAAA
This sequence comes from Dromiciops gliroides, assembly GCF_019393635.1. NCBI lineage: Eukaryota > Metazoa > Chordata > Mammalia > Microbiotheria > Microbiotheriidae > Dromiciops > Dromiciops gliroides. The sequence goes on along the minus strand of NC_057863.1, from coordinate 571,754,918 downwards.
AATAAGGTAAAACCTTAACTATCTCAAATGAATGACTAAGTATGGCAGTGTCCAAGAGAGTTAATTATAAGACTTTTAAACTTCTCTCCCTTTTAAAAGCCTAGGATTCTAAATCCTTGGTCAGCTCACATCTGGACTACTGTTTTCCTTCATGAGTTGCATATTTTAGAAGAGTCACTGACACATCAGAGGATGCAGAGAACAACAATCAGGGTGATAAGGTAGCTCAAAAATATGTCATTAGGGTTGAGCTTCAAGGAAAATTTAGTGTTGTACCTCAAGAAGATCAAAGACAGAAAGATTCCATCTATACCAAATCTACGGCAACACGTTTTTCGGGTGTGGAAGCAAAAAAGTGAAAAGAGAGTGAGCATTCATTGACTAGGGAATGGCTGAATAAATACAGTAGTTATCCCTTCCACATAGCGACTTACCTCTTCGTGGTTTCAATACATTGCAGGTTGTCATAAGAAATAAAATGAGAATTTTGGGAGAGTTTTGCAGAAGCTACAGACAACATGCAAAAGCCAGCAGACAACACAGAAAAAGTTTAGAAATTCAGAAATGCATAAAATATATGTATAGTATTATAAAACATCAACAGAGTTTACCTTTAATACTGTAATAATTTAGACTTCTTCTCTGGTATGAGGGGAAGGTCAAAAAATTTTAGACAGATTTTCCAGATCACGGGGGTGCAACCCTAGCCCTTGCGATGTGGAAGGGATAACCGTATATGAATTCCTGCATAGGAATACTATATAATAAGAAATTCTGACTATCAAGATTTCAGAGACATATGGAAAGACTTGTACAAATTGATGAAAAGGGAAGTAAGCAGATACAGGAGAATATGCAAAATGACTAAAAATATAAATGAAAAGAACAACAAAGGGCTAACTTCAGTTTTAAAGGTCATGACCGATACTGCTTCCAGAAAACAGATGAGGAAACACATCTCCCTCCTCTCAGGCCCAGAGACAGAGAGAATTACAAGTGCTGACAATCACATGTGTTGTCAGACTCAGCCCATGTAGTTAGATGGTTTTTGTCGTCGTTGTTCTTGTTTTCTGTGAACAGAGATAAAGTCTCACAACCACGAGAACTTTATCAATTACAAATTTATATTATCTAATCTCAAATGGGTCCTCAATGAAGCAAAGCATTTAACTTTTTATGAGTTCTTAACTGCTTCTCTGTAGCACTCTCCACAATGGCTATACCAAACCTTTTTTCTCATATAACCTCAAATGGTACCCTTTAGACCAAGGCACTCACCTGGGGGCTTCATTTTATACTTATTTAAAAAACAAAAAAGGATATTTGCCAAGAACTTTTTCTCCCTTCCTTCTCCCTCCTCATCTCACAACTCCATGACATCACTCTCTACTAACTGATTTACTCTCATTTCTTTTCTTTTTTTTTTTTGCAGGGCAATGGGGGTTAAGTGACTTGCCCAGGGTCACACAGCTGGTAAGTGTCAAGTGTCTGAGGCCGGATTTGAACTCAGGTACTCATGAATCTAGGGCCGGTGCTTTATCCACTGCGCCACCTAGCCACCCCCTACTCTCATTTCTAATAATGGAGCAGTCTTTTTGTCCACCAAAGGCCAAACCCTTCACCTTCAATCCCATTTCTTCCTGTCTTTTCCAGATGATTTCCCCAACTATTATCAGTCCTTTTCTAATCTACTTCCTTCCCTGATGCCTACAACTAACAAGTCCACGTCTCTCATTTAAAAAACAAAAAACAAAACCAAAAACCTTTTACTAGATTCAACCTTTCCAACTATTATCCAATATCACTCCTCCCTTTCTCTGCCAGTTTCCTTGAAAAAGTCATTCCATCCTTCTCTCCTGTTATTACTCTCTCTTCTTACTTCCCTCTCCTCGGGGAGTCTCACTGGGATTTTGTGATACTGTTTTCTCTCCTGGTTCTCCTCCAACCTGTCTTACTATTCTTCAAATTCATTGGCTGATTCATCATCTTTGTCATGCCCTCTAACTATGGGTGAACTCCTGGAGCCTTTCCTTTTCTCTCATCAGTTCCAGTTGGTTCAATTAGATCCATGCATAAGATGTGCATACCTACATATCTTGTCCTCGCCTCAGACCTGCAATACTACAGACTGGTCCACTGGACATTCCATACTCATTTTAAGTTCAACATATCTGAAATACACCTCATTCCCTTTGCACTCCAAACCTACTCTTCTTTTTCATCTTCTCTTTTACCATCACAAGAACCACTGTCCTTCTAGCCCATCACGTTCACAACCTTGTTGTCACCCTAAACTCTCGTTTATAACACATACCCAATCAGGTAACAAATTCTATCATTTTTAACTCTACAGTATCTTTCCTATGTCCCTTCCTCTCTGGTCACACAGCTACTACTACCCTGGTTGGGCCCTGAGATGACTGATATGCCCTCTCCCCAGCCTACGTTGCTCAAGTCTCTGCTAATTCCAATCTACCAATACAACTACCATATTGATTCTCCTAAATTGCAGGTCTGATCATACTGCTCCCTTGTTCAATAAACTCCAGTGGTTCCCTATTGCCTCCAACATCAACTTTTTGACATTTAAAATTCTTCACAAGCTGGCCGCTTCCTACTATTCCAATCTTCTTTTATGTCAATCCCTTCCATGTTCTCTGTGGCCCAATAACACTGGCCTTGTGTTTGCTGTCTCAAATACAACATTCCACCGGGGAGCCTCTTCCCTAGGTCTGGAATTCTCTCTCTCTTCATTCCAGTCTCCTGGTTTCCCTGGCTTCCTTCAAGTCCCAGCTATAATCTCACCTTCTATAATTCTAATCTCCCTTAAAATTAGTGCTTTCCCTTTACTGATTATCTCTAATGTATCTGATTGTATTTTGTTTTTACAAAATTGTTTGCATGTTGTCCCCCTCACTACACTAAGCTCCTTCACAGAGGGACCTAGGTTTTTTTTTCCTTGTATCCATAGCACATAGTAGGTGCTTAAATTCTTGTTGATTTAACTTGTTTAACATTTATAGCTTTTCCCAAATTGGCTCCTTCCTACCTTCCTATTCATCTTATATTTTACTCTCCTCCTCTCACTCTATATTTCTATAACCCAGTAAAAGACTTGATCTGCATCATAGCTAGCTTAAGATTTAAGAAATTCATTGCAATTATAATAACACAAATAATAATAGAATTCATATAGTGCTTTAAAGTTTGCCAAGTTCTTTGCAACTATTATCTCATTTTATTTCCACAACAATCTCAGGAAGTGGATGGTGTTTTTTTTTAGTGAGGCAATTGGGGTTAAGTGACTTGCCCAGGATCACACAGCTAGTAGTGTTAAGTGTCTGAGGCCGGATATGAACTCAGGTACTCCTGACTCCAGGGCCGGTGCTCTATCCACTGTGCCAGCTAGCTGCCCCAGTGTATGCTATTCTTAACCTCATTTTACAGATAAAGAAACTAAGGCAACTACAGACTGGGTAACTTGCCTGGGGTCACACCTAGTTAAGTGTCTAAGACTAGATTTGAACTCAGGTCTTCCTTGCTTGAGTCCAGGTTTCTATCGACTGAGGCTCCAGGTGACAAAAGCTTTTTGTTTTTAGCACAATTCATGAAAACTATGTACTAAATCATAAAGGGATTATGGTTTGTGTCAATAGTACCCAAAACAAAGAAATCTAAGATCTTTGAAGCATGATAAAGTAAGCAATTCATCTGCCTGTAGAAATATTTTAAATAACTAGGACTGGGGCAACTAGGTGGAGCAGTGTATAGAGCACCGGCCCTGGAGTCAGGAGTACCTGAGTTCAAATCCGGCCTCAGACGCTTAACACTTACTAGCTGTGTGACCCTGGGCAAGTCACTTAACCCCAATTGCCTCACTTAAAAAAAAATAACTAGGACTAATTTGGGGAAACTAATCTGACTGGAGGAGTAATCTGGGGACTTCTGACTCACTGGCTATCTGACTGCTATCAATTTAATGTGGGCCGTTTATAAAGTTCCACCACACTGCTCCACTCCCAAAATTGATAAGCAAAAGATTAAGAAGCCTCTTAACTAAATAGTCAAAGCAGAGTTTATTTATGAGATACTATTTAAACATAAAAATGCAGGGAAATAAAAGGTACAACCTGACTGCATTCCAGTGCATCTCTTTTCACCTGCTGAGCCTGGAACTTTTTTAATACAATAAGGGCCCTAGCTGCCTCTTGCCTTAGGGTATGTTCCACTTTGACTGCTCAGCTACTTTCTTCTAACTTTCCTCTTAATCTTCTGGTCTCCTTCCAGGGGCTCTAGTCTCCGTTCCCTCCTTGTAGCCCCTTTCTGTCCGTTCCTCTCCAATCTTGTCAGTTCTCCCTCCTCCTAGTCCTTTGCCTTCTCCTGAGTCCTTCTCTGTTCTTCTAATCTTGTCAGCCCCCTCTCTCTGTTTTTCTAATCTTGTCAGTTCCCCTCTTATTCTTGTCTGCTGGCCTCCCTTAATCTTGTCCTTCTGCCTCTCCCTGCTGTCTAACTCCCAGGTCTCTATATATCTTACTTCTCTTCACCCAAATCTCAGGGCTTTTTGCTCCACCATACACACCAAGATAATCTGCCAGCCAGGGCTGCAGCTGGTGGGGCGGGGGTACGCTCAAGCCTCCCATGGGTACCACACCCAGGGCTCCAGGGACCCGTGCCCCTGCTGCATGCCTGGGACCTCGGCATGGGCTACACTAGAGCCTGGACTGGACAAGCCTGGGATCTCTTGGATAGATCTGCTCAAGGTGGAGGGAGCTGGGGCTCCCTCCCTGCAGCTGTCTGACCTGGCATCTTGTACAGTCCACAGGACTTTTTGGCTCAGCTGAAGCAGAGGGGGAGGGGCACCAGCACCTCCCACAGAGAAGAGACCCTGAGAGCCTAAGGCTTTTTAATCTCAGCCCAAAGATAGGGTCCCCAAATCAAAATTTCGACATGCCCCTGTATACATGCTTATGTGACAAATGTGTGGTAATACTGGAATTCAAAAGAAAGCGATAAGGACTAGTGTATTCAGGAGAAATTCCATGGAATAAGTAGGCCCTAACCTGTGCCTTAAACAGTAGGCAGGGTTTAAAGAGGCAGGGAAAGGGGGTGGGGGTGGGGGGCAGCTAGATGGCTCAGTGGTTAAAGGGCTGGCCCTGGATTCAGGAGTACCTGAGTTCAAATCCGGCCTCAGACACTTAACACTTACTATCTGTGTGACCCTGGGCAAATCACTTAACCCCCATTGCCCCACCAAAAAAAAAAAAAAAAAAAGAGGCAGGGAAAGAATTAGAAAAGCTTTCTTTCTGGCAAGGGGAAAACACTGGTAATAGTATAAGAGTAAAGTGGAAAATGGATACTACACTCATTTCACGTCCCAGAAAGTTATTTTTAAGCTTCTGCAACCCAGGGTTCAGTAACATGTGAAACAAGAATTGCCAGAAGAGCAGGTTAGTTTTCAAAGAGGCAGACGAACTAGAGACCAAATTGCCAACATTCACTGGATTATGGAGAAAGCAAGGGAATTCCAGAAAAACATCTACTTCTGTTTCACCACACTAAAGCCTTCAACTATTAGGATCACAATAAAATATAGCAAGTCCTTAAAGAGACAGGCATACCAGGTGATCATCTTACTTGTCTCCTGAGGAACCTGTAATGAGGGTCAAAAAGCAACAGTTAGAACTGAACATGGAACAAATGATTGGTTTAAGCTCAGAAAAGGAGTATGACAATGCTGTATATTGTCACTTTATTTAATTTATATGCAGACCACATCACTCCAAATGTCAGGCTGGATGAATCAAAAGGCAGAATGAAGGTTGATGGGAGAAATGTTAACAATCTCAGATATGTAGATGATACCACTCTAATGGCAGAAAGTAAAAAGGAATTAAGACTCTTAATAAGGGTGAAAAAGAAGAGTATAAAAGCTGCTTGAAGCGTAACATTAAAAAAAGTAAGATTGGGCAGCTGAGTGGTGCAGTGGATAGAGCATCGGCCCTGGATTCAGTAGGACTTGAGTTCAAATCCGGCTTCAGACACGACATTTACTAGTTGTGTGACCCTGGGCGAGTCACTTAACCCCAACTGCCTCACTCCCCTCTCCCCCCAAAAAATAAGGGAAAAAAGTAAGATCATGGCAACTGGTCCCATCACTTCCTGGCGTATGGAGGGAGAAGAAAGGGAAGCAGTGTCAGGTTTTATATTCACTACAGAGATCCCTGTGATGGTGACTGCAGCCATGAAATTAAAAGATGCTTACTGTGTAAGGAAAGGTGAGGCAAATATGGATAGTATACTAAAAAGCAGAGACATATTGGCAACAAGTCTGTATAGTCACAGCTATGAGTCAAATGTTTTCTTTGTTTTTGGTTTTTTGTTCTTGTTGTAGGGCAATGGGCGTTAAGTGACTTGCCCAGGGTCACACAGCTAGTAAGAGTCAAGTGTCTGAGGTCAGATTTGAACTCAGGTCCTCCTGAATCCAGGGCCGCTACTTAATGCACTGTGCCACCTAGTTGTCTCCCTAGGAGTTAAATGTTATAAGAAAAGTTGAGCACCACAGAATAAACACTTTCAACTTGTGGTGCTGGAGAAAACTTTTTAAAGTCCCTTGAACAGCAAGGAGATCAAATCAGTCAATACTTAAAGAAACTAATTTGGATTACTCATTAAAAGGTCAAATAGTGAAGCTGAAGCTTAAATACTTTGGCCATATAATAAAAAGTCAGGACTCACTGGAAAAGACCCTGATGAAGATTGAAGGCAAAAGAAGAAGGGAACAACATAGGATAAGATGGATCAATCATGTCATGGAAGCAATACAGGTAAGCTTGAACAAACTTCAAGAGACAGTGGAGGATAGAAGGGCCTGGTGTGCTGTGGTCCATGGGGTCACAAAGAGTAGGATACAACTCAACCACTCAACAACAACAAAATGGATATAGACATGGATAGAGCTGATACATATGTGTGTGTATGTAGGTTCTGGGAACAATAAGAAGCCTAAAGTGGCTAATCTAAGGTTTTATATTAAAATTTATTTTGGGAAATATTTTGGCTGGATAAGGTAAGGGCAAATTGTGAAGGCCCTTAAATGAAAGGTTAGATTGAACTTTCTTCTGAAGCCAAGAGGAAACAAGGAGTCTTTTGAACAGAAAAGCATCATGATAAAGATAGTTATTTCCAAAGTAGTGTGTAACAGAGGCAGAGAATGGACACAAAGAGACCATCAGAAGGCTACCACCACAAGCCAGGTGCTGAGCACCTATACAAGGTAGTGGCAATGAGAATAGAAAAGAACCAACTATAAAAGACACCTCTAAGAAATGTAAACACACTCTCCAAAAAAAAAAAAGTCAAATTCTAGCAATCGTATGTTTTCTTATGCCTCAGCTCTGGAAAGCAGTGAATGTTATTTTCTTAATGTGTTTTTAATTTAATTTTTAAATTGAAAGATGAAATTTTATTGGGGTAAGAGGATAGGAATCAAATACTGCATATACAGCTCCTAATTTTTCCCCTCAAAATCAAGGCTTTTATAATTACTATTCATCTTTCTTTCCTATAATCTTTTTTGCCTTGGAAAAACAACAATGTGATTGTTATTAGTTCTAACTCATAAATGTCCCTTTTGAACAATGACTAGCAGGACAAAAAATCAGGTTCCAGAAACTGTCTGATTACACCAATTGGCAGATGATTAGTCAATCAACCACAGAGCACAGTGAAGCACAGAGACAGCCAGATACAGTGGCCATCAGAGGAAGGTCAACCCACTAAAAATGCAAAAGAGAAACAAAGCCAGAATCAAGCTTCATATGGAAAATATGAGTGTGCTCAATCCTTACAGAATCAAAGACTTCTACACTGCCACCTATACTATACTAGATGGTAACTGAAATTGTTCAGGAAATTGAGCATAATTCTTCAAAACTTATCTTAAAACAGTCCTGGAATTGAATTTTCTCTTGGGTGACTGCTACAGACAGTACCACTGAGCCCCAACCCATTAAAACAAACTTGTCACTTTTGAAGGCAAATGGATACCTTTATCACTTAGATATATTTTACACAAAAGTATAAACTTTTACAAACAATAAGAACACCATTCAAACCTGCTTTCCTTTCCAACAAACTGTGCAAATTTATTATTAAATTTTTAAAGGGGGTATTTCTTTTAGATCTTTTTTCCCCAAAGGGCTGCATTTACATATTATCATAAATAATAACAAAAAACTGCTGTGGTTTCACACAAAAAAAAATTAAGAAGGAAAATAAGCTTCTCTAAAATTTGTCTGACAGGTTAAAGTATTAGAGATAGAAGAGAGCTTTGAGGTTGTCTACACCAAGACCATCATTTTAGAATTAAGTTAGCAGCAGAGTCAGGATCTGAACCCAGGATTTGTAATCTCTGACTACAATTCCAGACCATTTTCCAGCTCCCAGGTTGTCTTCTGTTCAACTAGAATGTATATCAAAGGAATAAATGCAAGGTATTTTATCAGTTTAATCAATCATTTTTCTTCAATTGTTTTTCAGTCCTGTCTGACTCTTCAGGACCTAATGTGGGGTTTTCTTGGCAGAGATACTGGAGTGGTTTGCCATTTCCTTCTCTAGCTCATTTTACAGATGAGAAAACTGGGGAAAACAGGCTTGTGACTTGCCTAGGATCATATATTTGAAACTGGCACTCTATTCATTGCTCCATCTAACTGCCCCACAATTATTTATTAAATTTCTACTATGTGCCTGTCATTGTGCTAGGCTCTGGGGAATACAAATATATTGAATAAACAATCTTATTAGCCAAGAGCTCAACATTCAAACAAGGAGACAAGGACATACCTGAGTACACATGGAATTTTAAAAAACCCTTTCAAATTAAGTTGCAGGATATAAAATAAATCCACATAAATCATCAGCATTTCTATACATGACCAACAAAGTCTAGCAGCAAGAGATAGAAAGAGAAATTCCATTTAAAGTAATGGTTGACAACATAAAATACTTAGGAATCTCCTTGCCAAGACAAACCCAGGAACTCTATGAACACAATTACAAAACACTTTTCACACAAATCAAATTAGATCTAAATAATTGGAAAAATATCAATTGCTTATGGATAGGCTGAGCAATAATAAAAATGACAATTCTACTTAAATTAATTTACTTATTCAGTGGCATACCAATCAGACAACCTAAAAATTATTTCATAAAGCTAGAAAAAATAATAACAATTCATCTGGAAGAACAAAAGGTCAAGAATATCAAGGAAACTATTGAAAAAATGCAAAAGCTTTACTATAAAGCAGCAATCATCAAAACTATTTGGTACTGGTTAAGAAATAGAGTGAAGGATCAATGGAATAGGTTAGGCACAGGAGACAGTAATAAATGACTTCAGTAGTATACTGTTTGATAAACCCAAAGACTCCAGCTTCTGGGATAGGAACTCAGTATTTGACAAAAACTGCTGGGAAAACTGGAAGATAGTATGGCAGAAACTAGGCATAGACCAACATCTTACACCTTATACTAAAATAAGGTCAAAATAGGTACATGATTTAGACATAAAAGGTGATACCATAGGTAAATTAGAAGAGGAAGGAATAGTTTGCTTCTCAGATTTATGGAAAGGAGAACAGTTTATGACCAAATAAGAGATAGAGAATATTATAAAATGCAAAATGGATGATTTTGATTACAATAAATTTAAAAGGTTTTGTATAAACAGAAGCAATGCATCCAAAATTAGAAGGGAGGCAGAAAGCTGGGAAATAATTTTTATGGCCAGTAATTCTGATAAAGGCCTCATTTCTAAAATATATAGGGAACTAAATCAAATTTATAAGAATGCAAGTCATTCCCTAATTGAGAAATGGTCAAAGGATATGAATAGGCAGTTTTCAGATGAAGAAATCAAAGCTATCTATTGCCATATGAAAAAATGCTCTAAATCACCAATTAGAAAATTCAAATTAAAACAACTCTGAGGCACTACCTCACAGCTATAAGATCGGCTAATATGACAAAAAAGGAAAATAATAAATGTTGGAGAAGCTGTGGAAAAATTGGAACATTAATGCATTGTTGGTGGAGCTGTGAACTGATCCAACCATTCTGGAGAACAATTTGGAACTATGCCCAAAGGGCTATAAAGTTGTGCATTCCCTTTGACCCAGCAATACCACTTTTGGGTCTTTTCCCCAAAGAGATCATAAAAAAGGGAAAAGGACCCACGCGTACAAAAATATTTATAGCAGCTCTTTTTGTGGTGGCAAGGAATTGGAAATTGAGGGGTTGCCCATCAATTAGGGAATGGCTGAACAAGTTGTGGTATATGAATGTAATGGAATACTATTGTGCTGTAAGAAACAATGAGCAGGTGGATTTCAGAGAAACCTGGAAGGACTTGCATGAACTGATGCTGAATGAGAAGAGCAGAACCAGGAGAACATTGTACACAGTATCAACAACATTGTGTTTTGATCAACTGTGATAGACTTGACTCTTCTCAGCAGTACAATGGTCCAAGATAATTCCAAAGGACTCATGATGGAAAATGCTCTCCACATCCAGAAAAAAAAAGAACTGTGGCATCTAGATGCAGATTGAACCATACCATTTTCTATTTTTTTTGTTTTTCTTTTTTGACGTTTTCCCCTTTTGCTCTAATTCTTTTTTCACAGCATGACTAATGGAAAAAATATGTTTAATGTGATTGTACATATATAACCTGTATCAGATTGCTTGCTGTCTTGGGGAGGGGAGGGAGAAAAATTTGGAACTAGAAATCTTATAAAAAATAAATGTTGAAAACTATCTCTACATGTAACTAGAAAATAAAATACTTTTATGATTAAAAAACCCTTTCAAATTGCATTCATACTTACTATTCTAGTCTATTTGCATAATATCACAAGAGAAAAGGAGGCACTATTATTACTTCAATTTTACAAATGGAAAAACTGAGGCATAGAGGCACTAAGCAAACAATTGCCCAAGTTTACTTTGGGTTAATGGTCGAAACAATACCAAAATCTGGATTTTCCCGTCATTGCTATTCACTGCCTCTTACTTAAGAGTTAACTATCTCAACTTGAAAAAATGTGCTAAGTTTCTAATGTTCCCCAAGAGAACAAACTTATGTTTTAAAAAATATAACTTACAGCAAAGAAAAATTACTTCATTTCAAAATTCTTCTTTAAGGCTAAGCACTAAAGATCCATTCACTCTAATAGATTTACTCAGCTCATTTGACCTGACTGAGTTTCAATGGCTGTGCAATCAACATCTGTAATAGCTATTTTTAATCACTGCATATTCACCAAGGCCTCCCAATGTTTAAGCACTGCTCTAAACACCTCTCTGCTGAGATGGATCTCAACATGTCATCGTATTTAAAAAAGGCAGATGGGACTAGACTAGTCCTTAAAGTCCTTTCTATTGCTAATATTCCACGGATTCGAAAAGGTACAGTGGCTTCTTCTCTTCTAGAGATGAGTGAAATTCCCAGCTGCACCTCGATGAGCATATGATTTGTATCTGTATCTGTGACCCGGGGAGGCTCTATGCTTCACTGTCCATTCTCAGGTCTGTACCAACAAACTACAGCTGTTAGCAGTTGAAGATGTGTCCCATGGGAAACTATAATAAACATGACCCAAACATCTGTTATCTCCAGAGGAGCAAGAGCAGTAAAGAAGAATGGAAAACTTCAGCTACATTCCTAGTAGTGTAGATACAACAATCCATTATGGAAACCGACCCATTTGCTGGTAGGTATATGTAGCTGGAAATTGTCCCATGGACCCTGGACAATTTAAAGAAATATTTAGGGCCATTCAAAGCAGAAAGTATTACTGATTCTTTCTATAAGCAGGATAAGTCAAAGTCATGCTCAAATGGGAAACTCATCTGCTATCTTTCTCTGCTTAAAGTCAAATTTCTCAGTCTGAATATCACAAGTATCTTTTAATAGGTTGTTGTATTTAACATTATATTTGTCTGTCTTGTGTGACCAATGAGATGTTAAAAACCTGAAGGGCAAAGACTCATATCCCCTTGGAGAATCTTCCAAATATCAGAAACTCTGGAAATATTTTTTTTAATTTACTTTTAACGTAATTCAGCCTGACATAGTAGAAGAACACAAGATTGAGTCTGAGTCCAGGGGCATATATTTTCTAACCGTGAGACACTAAGGCTCAATTTCCATCTGTCAAGTGGGGATAAGACCACTTCATGGAATTGTAGTTAAGAAAAGTTTTTGTAGAACTTAAAGCTTTTAGAAATGAGGAAATATTATGTAGTAGTCGTTGATTTGCTTTGAAATTATATGCAAAGATGGAGATGGATGACTCTTAAATTTCAGTAACTTAAATATTTCCATTTCTAATAAGCCTCTAATTCTATTTCCATTTCTGTTTTGGTCTCTAATGATATTTTCCAGCAACTGGTCTGGGCTGATTAATTCACTGGAGGATAGGTGCTTTGCATATAATTTTTCATTAATTAGTACAGTGTGCTAACAAGGTGATTCTGTTAAGTTTTACAGCAATTTTAAAATAAACTTCATTGTAGCTATACAGTGAACAATTAGCCAAAAGTGTCTTTTTCCTTCTTCAGTTAATTTATCACATTCCCACATCCATAGGAAAACACTAATACACTTTTCCTGAGATTGGTCTTAGAAGATTGTGCATTATTATTTACTTATTATTAATAATGCTTTATTTTGGCCAACCATTAGTAACAACTAAACCTCAGGGAAATGACTAATTCTGATTCTAACTAGCTGATCCTCAACACCAGCTCCAGCCCTACAAAGGAAGCACCAACCAGCTCCTTAACTGTGAACTGGGTCTCAGAAGCCGGTAGATGGCAGTCAAAGCTGGGCTGGGACAGAACTCTAATCTGGCAACAAAATTTCTTCATCTGCTCCCTTAACAGCTTTCCCAAAGAGTTAACACAAATCAAACGGAATCCGTCTTTAAAACATAAATCAAACTGTAACTTTAGAGAAAGCCGCCCCCCCTTTTCTTTTTAAAGGGCTATGAAAAAGCCTTGTCTTTAATGAGTATATTAAGCTCTGCTGGTGCTAAATATGTTTCTGTCTGTTTACTTTATCTGATCCCTGGACCCAAGGGAAGCATTATAGCATTTCAGATTGGGGAGAGGGCTTGGATTTGGTACTGGGCACTTCTTAGTGGGGAAAAAAAAAAATCTCTATAGAAATGCAGGTGGGTCCTATTTGCACAATTTAGAATCTTACTCAGAGTTGCCCGGGTCTGTGGTGTCAAACAGGTAGCTCCCACTTCCAAGTATGTCCCGAGGCAGATCAAAATGTAATTGGGAACGTTTAACAAAACAAAAATATAACAGAACATCAATAGTGTTAACATGTGGTACTCTAAGTCAATGTGGCCAACAGGGATCCTTATGTACAACTGAGTGTCCCCATTGGACACTGCTGGTTTAGACACCAGAGGTTAAATGATTTGCTCAAGGTCACACAGGCAGGATGGGTCAGAGGTGACAGTTGAACCTAGATTTCCCTGATTTTTCACCCCATTCACTATGCTATGGAGAAAAGTATTTACACTAAAACCTGAAACAGAGTGTCCTAAACCTAAATGTTGTACATTTGAGAATTAACAAATATACTTTTGGCTCCATGGATTAGAGTTCCCATCTTTAAAATTTTAATAATTGACATGATAGAGGCAAAAGGAAGGATGGACTCTTCCAGTGTGAGGTTCATTATCAAGTATTTCAATATCCACAAATTTCTATGTCCCCTCCCCACCCGATGCTCTCTGCCCTATGTAATCTTACAAAAACAGTTGTCAGATTACTTCTTTATCATGCAAACTTTTTCACCATCTACCATATAAAACGTTTCAGTTTGCTGTGTTTTTGCCAAGTACTTTGTCACCAACTTAAATTTACTGCAAGAATAGATGGCACTTACTGAGGCTGAATTGCTCAACTAAATACAGTGAGCAGCCTGTTTCCCTCTTATTAGATGTTATACCATCAAAATTACCATCCCATAAAAGAGCAAAAACACTTTTGACTTCCAGCCAATATTTTCAAACCTCCGTTCACAATTCCACTTGCTCATTCTCTCCACTGAGCCAACGAGACCACGTTGTTCCAACCTCCACCCTGTCTTAAAGCATTGGGTGACTGCTAAGGTTTGAAACAAGGGCACAGTGAAAGGAATGTCCACCTCATTGTACTCCTATGGGCATTACCAAGCTCAGTTATTTTAAATATCTCAAATGCTAGCCTCACCAGAAAAAGCTAAAGTCAAAAAAACAACAACAAAGCTAAAGTGGTCGATCTTTTCCTCATGTCCAAGTGAATTCAAAGTGGCGTTCCCAGCCTGCCAATTCAAGCCCAGAATAAGAGGACTTCATTACAAAGGGGCATTTTCAAGGAACAACTCCAATTCAAGCCCAGAATAAGAGGACTTCATTAAAAAGGGGCATTTTCAAGGAACAACTCCAAACCGAATCTATCACATAAAAACTAAAACACAAAGGCAACAAAATAAAATCTCTAACTTCACCCCCATTATTTTGAGGCCTTTCTACAGCCTAAAGGGTTTTTTAAGAAAGGAAACTGCCCCTTTTCTCTCCTCCCCCCCCCAATAAAAAGAGGAATTCAAAAGACAAGCGTAGATTTTCACTTCTTTTTTTAAGTACTATGTGTGTGTGTATAATACATATCTGCATCCAAAAATTTTGCTTTCAATTTCAAATATACATCAATAGCTACTTCACTTTTAGAGGCTTCAGTTTCCTCAAATGAGAAGGCTGTGCTAGTGATTACCTCTAACGTCCCTTCCAGCTCTAAAGGTACCATCTTGTTACATATTTTGATTACAAAAGTTCTATCATCTAATTGACTGCTCAATGCAAAAGAAACATTTTTGTACCTACTTAGACAAAAGGGGCAAGAGCCAACTTCAACATCCCTTGAAGCTTAAGCTCTCTAGGCTCCAGATCTCTAAAATGGGCATAAGAACACTAGCAGTACTTACCTCTGGGGCTTGTGTCTAGATCAAATGAAATAGTGTACCTGAAGCACTATGCAAACTTTAAGGTGCTATACAGGATGTCCTAAATCTTGGTGTAGCTGTAAGCAATTAAGTCTTGAAAACTGTTGGGAGGGGCGGTATAAATGCCAGATGTTATTACCATCATCATCAAAGATCACATAGTAGGTACTTAATAAAGTTGGTCGAATTGGACCAAAATTTTAATTTGATCCTATGTGGTTAAACATAGTTCTGTTCTTAATAATCTAACAGCATGTATAAAACAAGAAGAAGGATGGTTACCAAAGAAAGATCCAACTGTAATAATTCATCTTGCTTCTGCACCAATGAAAGGGTAACATTCGGGCATATAAAGAACACTCAAAAGCATGGTTGCTTTCAAAGAGAATCCCATGCAACAGTTTTTAAAACTGGGTGACTATCTCTAGTAGGGTTGAATTATAATAAACTACCAGGCTTTATGCTGCCTGAGGGTAGGCACCGGATCTCTCTCCTCCAGAGCCCTTAGCACCTAAACACAGGCCTAAATAAATAAATGCTTATTGATTGATTGATAACTTGGCACTGAGCCATTACTCAGGGGAGCAGAAGCAGCAATGATTGTCAGAAGGGGGTAATAACGTTGCATCTCTCCTGGAGGCCCAGGAGACCCCCACCCCCAAAGGTGCTCTGGAGCCTAGCTTCTTAAACTGTGGGTCGAGATCCCATATATACAGGGTCGGGTAACTGAATGTAAGGGTCTCGAACAATCTGGCAACAATAAAAGGTTATGTATACTTAGTTATATACCTTTATAGCCGGGGTCACGTAAAAATATCTTGGGGGAGGGGCAGCTACGTGGCGCAGTGGATAGAGCACCAGCCCTGCAGTCAGGAGGAACTGAGTTCAAATCCGACCTCAGACACTTATCACCTACTGGCTGTGTGACCCTGGGCAAGTCACTTAACCCTAATTGCCTCACCAAAAAAAAAAAAAAAATCTTGGGGGAAAAGGGGTCCCGAGTGGAAAAAGGTTAAGAAGCCCTGCTCCAGGGGAGGTATCTTCCCTCTTCCCAGCCCCCCTCCCCGCGTTAGGATGCTCAGTTTGGAGGAGCTCATGGAAGTGCCTCGGGAGGAAACTCCCTAGTGCACCAGGTGCAACCAGCAGGAGCAGAAGCCCCGCCCCTTTCCCGGGAAAATTTCCAAACGAATCCCAGGGAAGGGAATGCCGGAGAGCAGGGCCCGCACCCTGGGGAGCTCGCGCAGTCGCGTGGGAGCCGGAGCCTAGCTTCTGGTGGTGGGGGTTACAACAAAATCACGCGCGCGCACGCGTGCGCCCGCTTCCCCCTCCCCCCTTCCCCACCCCGGCCACGTGGGTCGGAGGCCAACGACTGCTTTTGGGTCCTTTACCTGGTGCAACGAGCACCCACTGATCGCAGTGAACTTCAGCCGGCCTCTTCTTGTGAGAGAGCATGTTAAAATCACCTTCTCCCCAGGAGGTTCGAGCACTTAAACCGCCCAGCTCTCTCCCCAACACCAGAGGCACTAATTAGCCGTGGGCTGGTTCGGCTGGGCCTGGATGCGGGGTTAGTTCTGCGGGTCCTTGAAAAAAATAATCTTATGCAATCGAAAAATGGCGGGAGATAGCGTCTATTCCGGCGTCCCCACCCCCACCCCCGGGGTGGGGCCCTAGTTGGAGGCGGAGCGGGGCGGGAGGAGGAGGACGGTTTGGTTACATTTAGTTTGAGGCGCGAACCCGGAGGAGAATGTGAATCTCGTGACTTTAACCATAGTTCCTCTTTCGGGCGCCAAGCCTAGGCTAGAGATTTAGAGCCTTTGCCCAAGGGAAAACAAAAAGGCCGGATGGAGTCGCTGCCACACCCCTTCCCTTTGGGGAAGGTGGTAGAGGCCAAACTCGAGCTCCCGGGCCAGGGAGATCCCGCGCGCCTCGAAGCCCGGAAGCAGAGCGCCAGCCTGCTGCTGGGCGAGCTGAGATGCCGGGCTGCTAGGGAGGAGCGAGAAGGGGAGGGGACGGCTAGGCAGCGGGCTAGACCCGGCTGCAGACCCGGGGCCCGGCCTCTGGCGCCAGCCAATAACTAAGTCTAGTTACGGCGTCACTCTGAGAATGCCCCCGATGAATTTTCGCCGAAGCTTCGCGTGTCCCGTTTCTGAGTTTGTTGTTTTCAGAAACTAGACGCGCACGCGCCCTTCCCCCTCCCCCGCGAAGTTCGAGTCCATTATCAAAGCTATTGCAGAAGGAGCAGAATGCCTGGGCATAAAAGTAGTCCCTGGGCAAGGGTTCCTAACTTGGGGTCTGTGAAATTCAAATGTGTGGATATAGAAAGTTATCCATTTGTGTATATGTATATGCATCCACATACATTTGGGCACATATATGCATACAAATATATGTGTGTGTGTGTGTGTGTATGTATATGTCCTGACTATTCTAGGGTTTTCCTTGTAATCCCATGCATTTTATTTTAACCATTAACAAATGTTCAGAAGGGTCCATATCTTTGCTTTGCTTTTCTGAGACTAGATCCCCTAATCTCGCCCTACAGGTCTGCTTTCCTGACCTGGGTTTGTTAATCCCTCTTTCAGGCAGCCTGGTGGCCCTCCACTGGGGCCTCATTTTATGGGTGCTGGGTTTAGTAATGGGCTTTAGCTGGGGAAGCTAGGTGGCACTGTGGATAGAGCAACAGCCCTGGAGTCAGGAGGACCTGAGTTCAAATGTGACCTCAGACACTTGATACTTACTAGCTGTGTGACCCTGGGCAAGTCACAACCCCAATTGCCTCACCAAAAAAAAGGGGAAAAAAAGGAATGGGCTTTAGCCCCACTGCAGTCCAGAACTCCAGAGCTCAATCGACCCACTAGCTTGGACCTCCCTCTGGAACAGAAATGACAGTCCTGCTCCATCAGGCCCAGAAAAGAACCCAGTTGTGAAACTCCTAGAATCAGTTTTAATTCAATTCAGTTTCAAAAAGTGTTGAAGCACCTACCAAGTGCAGAGCACAATGCTAGAAATAAGAGATAAAACCAAAAGTACTTTCTGAGCTAAGTGTGCACAGATGGTAAATACAAAGTAATTTCTCAAGGTCTGGGAGGTATGGAAGAGGGAGCTTCAACTGAAAAAGATAAGAAAATGCCTCCAGGAGGAAGGAAGGAGGTACCAGCTGAGCCTAGTCTAGGCAACTCATCCGGTTGAGTTTCTCTGCTCCTGGTTTTGTGGTTGAAACGTTAAAGTAAATTGTTGAGGTTCCTATAGAAATTGGAATGTGCTGTTGTATATAAGTCCCAACTCTTGTAACCTTGGGAAAGGTTGATTAAATTTGTGAGCCTTACTGTCCTCATCTGAAACAATGAGAATAATAATACTACTCGTACAACCCCCCTCCCAGGATTTCCAGGAAAGTGTTTTGATATAAAGGTTAAATGAAAGCATTGGTATATAGGTCCTCCTCGGAGAGGGAAATAAAAGAAATGGTAAAGTTGGTTTTATCATATAGTCAAAGGCAAAAAGAAACCTCATTGCCCCAGTCACCTGGTCATTCCATTGTGCAGTGTTCATGATGAGCATGAGCAAAAAGACCACTAGAAATAATTGTGATTTTTGTGCCAACATCTGTTTCAGAAGATGAAGAGACAGAAAAGGTCTGGAAAATAGGACAAGAGTTTCCAAACTCAATTTATAATCCTATATGCATTGTTATCAGTGGGAAGGTAGCCACAGGGGATAATGGTTTTTTAAAAAAAAGGAAAATATGGCTCCGGTTTGAAAAATAAAAGAGGCCAATGTCTTGGAGATTACTTGGAATCTTCATGCCTATGTAAGAGTGTGGGCAGAAATCTCTTTCAGATTTAGCCTTATCCAAACCTTAAATGACTGTACTTGCCTATAGAAAAATCAGGAATCAATCAGCTTGACTCCAGGACAAAGAACATCTCAGTACCTTTTTGCCCAGCCATTTATATGGACAGGCGGAAGATATTCAGAAGTGTAAGAAAATAATAGGGTTCTGGAGGACCCAGAGGCCCCTTCCACTTGAGGGCCTAACCCAGAGAGTTTTCTCTGAGCTTTTAAGACTGGCCCAGAGTCAGTCAAGTTGGATCTAGGACTGTGAATACAGACAATAGAGATTAAAACCACACCTACCTGAAAGCCTTTCCTTCCAGAGGGTCTGTCCTCTGTACTTTGACCTTAGCAAATACTTAGCCAGACCACCCCCTCAAGTCAGGTAAACCAATAGATTTAAATGATGCTAGCCAATTAGCTTTGAGCAGTGTGGAAGGGCTGCCTTTCTTCCAGACCAGTGGGAAACTTCCTCTCTCACTCGAACTCTAACCCCTGGAATTCGGAGGAGGTGGGCACAGTGAGCTCTTGCTCCTTTCTGAGCCATATGCTATCTCTTTACTAATATTTAATATGCTTTAATGAATGCTTCATGCCCAAAACTGGTGCTATAGCCTCTAATTTCTAAGTAGCAATATATTAGAAACCTCAGCTAAGTTCCCTACAACTTGGAACAGAGATAGGGCACTCTCATAATTTTTAATAGCCACAGAAGTAAGCCTTGAACACAAAGCTGTTTTGTGGTTACTGGGGAAATGCTCATTGCCTGGATTATTCCTTGACCTACAAAATTGCAAGTTTAAGAAACTTTAATGTCAATCACAATAAGCTAGTAAGTAGCTGCTCCCTGCACAAAACCTCTATTTTCCATTTAAATGTTATCCAAACAATGATGTATGGATACAGATCTTGGAATGCAACAGTCTCCCAGCCATCCTAGTTGTGGGTTTCCAAAACGGCAGTAGAGAGATGCAGGATGAGTTGTAAGTGAAGTAAGACCAAAAGAAAAATATACCTGAGTACAATGTAAATGAAAAAGATCGCTGATATGAAGCCAAACTCTCTGTAACTGTATGACTAATAAAGGTAATAAATGATGAAACATACTTCTCTCCTCATGGTAAAGAGGTAGGGGTTTAGTACAGCAGAATGTTGTATGTATTGTCCAACATGGTCAATCAATTGGCTGTTTGGCTTAATTGTTTTTCTTTTGTTACAAATGAGAGTTTAGTCTGGAGCAGGCATAGAAAGCATTTCTCCCTCATCCCCAGTGCTCACTGTGATATAACAGCAAAGTACATCAATAACACTAAAAACACACACACAATGGAAATGGGTGTCAGTGCTCAACAGTTAAAAAGGTATCTTTTGAAATTACAGAATCTTCTTCCCACCTCCTTTTTCCATCCACTATCAATGAGAAATCCAAGTTTCATAAATCCTTTTGTTTTTATACTTTTCCCCTTTCTTTCATGTCACTAAAATCAGAAGTGAGATGAACTTCTGGATCCTTTGAAAGCCAAGTCCTTTGAGAGCCTGGGAAACACCCAGAAGGAGCATGGGAAATCTAAAATTGTGAATACTCCCAAGGGGCTTGCCCAGCAAAGGACTTTGGCTTTAGTGGATGCTCTGCCTGTCAGTTGCCCTTATGGTAATAAAAAGCTTTGTAGAACTTCATTTTGACGGATCTAACTGTCTTGGAGTGTAGCCTTTTGTTGCAAACCTAGCCAGTGTTCATAACAGCAGGGATCTCTGCTGAGTCTCTGGATGAAGGCGTCATTTTTTTTTTTAACAAACTTTATTCCCGTGTATTTCTGTATCATCACAAAAATATTCATCAGATTAAAAAAAACAGCTGGAGCTGATTTTAATCAAAGAAATGTAAATCATGATTGCAATCACTAATCAAGAAGGTTGGATTTGATTTCCTCACCCCAACAAAAAGTGGGCCTTCCATTCCCTATCTTTAGGAAGGACATTGTATGAACTGGAAAGCATACAGACAGATTCAGGCAAACAGGATGGTGGAGCGCCTTGAGGCAATGCCATGGGAGGATTAATTGAAGGCAGGAGGGATGTTTAGCCTGGAAAAGAGAAGACCTGGAGGGGACAGAGTAGCTGTCCTCAAGTATTTGAAGGGCTGTCATGTGGGGGAAGGATTAGTCTTGTTCTTCTTGGCCCCAGAACTTAGAACTAAAAGCAACAGCTTGTGGGTGCATATTAAGTACCTCCTTTATAGTCCAACTAAAAATATTAAGAAACAGATATTTCTTCAGCCTAAAATCTTTTCCAGACTTTTCCCTTTAGGAAAGTAGTTAGAAGTTCAAAAATTAAAAAAAACAAAACAAAACAAAAAAAACCCTGAGGCCTGAGGACAAAGGAGTAAGGGTGCTAACCAAACTTAGAAGAAACAAACAGTATCTCTTGTCTAATTAAGATGTTTTCTCCCCCATCCCTAGACTGACTGGTGCTATGTCTTACCTAAGAACAGTGTGTGTCCTCTTTTCTAGTCAGAAGGGATTCGGATATTGACCATTGGGAGGAAGTCCTTTCAATCCTTGGAGGGAAAGAGGGGTCAAAGAAAGAAGTGAGTGATTTCAGTAAAGGCTTAAGTGATTATTGTTCTATTAGATGAAGTAAGATGTTAACCCCAAACTATATATTGACATTCTCTGACATTTCTTTGTTTAGGATACCTATAAATGCTATCTCAAATTGTCTTATAGGAGAAAGGTGCTCAAGGGTGTGGGGGGACTATGTCAGTTTGTACATTTTCTCTCTAAGCTCCAAAAGGTTACACTGGCCCCTATTACCTGAAGGCCAGGTGTGGTACATTTCAACCCTCTTCAAGATTCTCTGGCACCTTAAGGAGGAGTGGGGGAGTATGGTAGCTTCTGTCATTTGCTCAAGCTCCTGCTAACTGTGAACCTCCAGTTTTAGGAATCCTTTGCACCCAGTTCGATTTATTTTTTTAATATTTTATTTATTTAGGTGAGGCAATTGGGGGTTAAGTGACTTGCCCAGGGTCACACAGCTAGTAATTGTTAAGTGTCTGAGGTCATATTTGAACTCAGGTCCTCCTGACTCCAGGGCCCATGCTCTATCCACTGCGCCACCTAGCTGCCCCCCACCCAATTCCATTTAACCAAATTAATTTTAGTCAGATTAATTTTTACAAAGGAATATTTCCTTCAAAGGTGTAATAAGAACAAATATACAACCCCCACCTCCAATTTACAGGGACATAATCTGCTCCCCCATTATATATACACACCACCTCAGTATCTGGGTAGGGGAGAGGGATTTAGTTCACAGTTGAACTCTGTATCTATATAGCATAGTCCCATTAAATTCCAAATCCAAAGCCTTGATGAACTCAAGTCCTAGCATCCTAGCTTCTTAGGACTTTCCTGCTGGGCTGGAGCAGAATCCTGCCTCCAAGGTCCCCGTGGCTCACGCTTCTGGGTCTGAGGACTCTACTGCCTGTGCCTAGAACTGAAAAGGACAAACAACAAAACAGGAGGCAGGAAATAATCCTTTCCCTCCCCCTACCCAGATTAGTTGATGATGCCCATTCTGTAGGTGAATGGACCTTCACTGTCCTAGACAGCTGGAAAAAGAGAATGAGACTGTCCCACTGTGGTAATCTCAGTGATGTAGCCTATTCCAGCTAGAGAGTCAATGGAAAAGGCTGCTCCCACCCATGTGGTAAGGGAGCACAGAGTCTCCTTCCAAAAACAGGTCCCTGGCATTGTTAAAAGGCAAATTATTCGTTTGGCTTTCACCCTGAATAATGAAGCAAAACTCAGGACAAAGAGAATTAAAAGGAGCTTATTAAAAGTAGGTCAAGGTAGCAACATTTTGATGGCTGATCCCTAGAGATCAGCAATAGCTAAGAAATGGAGCCAGCTTTTATTGATAAGTTTTATAATGAGATAAAGACAATTCAGAGAGGTTCACGTCAGCAAAAATGGGATGGGCCATCGCACACCTCCCCAAGGTAGCAGGTATGTGACAATTGCCAGGTACAAACAGGTAGGGGGTAACTTGGTATGTGATGAATAGCAGGTAATACAAAGCTGTAGACTGGGTCACGTCTCTCTCAACACTGACAAGAAGGTCTGGGAACAGTGGGTCACTGAGTCAGCATAACTCTCAATAGCGTCTCTCACATGGGCACCTCTATATTAGATCTGTGTACACATTAAGATGCCATTATATGCAGATTTAGGATAATTGTACTGTACACTGATTTTTTAAAAATTGTTTCTGACAGACCTGTGTACAAAACACAGAGTATTTTATTAATATATTTTTTCTTCAACAAGTTCAAAGCTGAATAAAGGCAAGCTAATAATTTAAGGAGAAAAAGAGTACAAGTGAATCTCCAAATTTGTCTTTGGGGAGTGGTGAAGTACCAGCAACTTTCATAATTCTAGTCAGAGAATTTCTGGGAGAATTTTCTAAGTGGCTGAAGTAATAGATGTTCACTTTTTAGGGTGTAGGGGTGAGAGTGGGGAACCAACCTAAGAACTAGAGATTAAAAATGGGACAGAATCGAATGACCTTTCCCTATTCTTAATGGTGATTGAGCAGAAAGAACTTGAACTAAGATTAGGAAAACTTTTTTTTTCTCTTTTACAAGTCATTAAAAGCATATGTGAGTACTTCTCTCAGAACAAGCAAAAGAACCTGTTTTTACATGTACAGTAGAGACAAGGTGCTTGCCTGATATCTATTCAGGGACAGCTTAGGTAACAGAATCCACAAGGTAGAGAGTAGGAGGGCAGAAAAGGAGGTAGCAATCAGAAAGGTTCATTTGCCATTTTAATTCAACTCAAATTACACTCAACAAATGTGTATTAAATGCACATTATGCAGAACACTGTACTAAGCAATAGGAGAAATATAAAATTTGTATAAGTATCCCTGATCTCTTGGAGCTTTCAGTCTTGTTAGAGTATATGACACATATAAGAATAGAAAATATGAAATAATACATTAAGATGTATGAGTGCATAAAAATACTAAATAAAATCTAAATGGGAAAAGATCATGGAGAGGGCCCTTGAAAGATAGGGTAGATGGCAGTTTCTCTTGTTTCCATCTGTAGAACATTTAAAGGCTTTGGGGCTCACTTTCCCAACCTCAACACTTCCCCCCAAGCAAGGCTTCTCTTCCCCTCTTAGGGTTCTAAAATGTAACCCTAAAGCATCATGGGGTTCTCTAATGTGGTTACTTTGATGCCCCAATTCCAATATATTCTCCCAAATTTAATGCTAGTCATTAGCAACCTACCCAATATAACTTAAGTGGTATTTCACTGATAAGCAGTTAACATCAATTAGCTTTTACAAAAGAATATTTACTGAGAAGACACAGCAAAAACACAGTTCAGATACATCCCTTCCCCTTCAAACTGGAGCATACTCTTCTCTCTACTTAATTTGGTTCCTTGGGAGAATGGGCTCACACTTAAAAGTGACGGCTACAAACATTCCTCCCACAAATTCACTTCCAGCTGTGGAATATCTGATGAACAAGTTGCTCCTTGCTTGTAAGACATGGTGATATACTGCTGGGCTCAGTTCAGATGGTCACTCTTAGACTTGACTACCAGACTTCTGGTGGCTCTTCTAACCTCCTGAATCCCACAAGTCTGGTCCATTCCATTCCCAATACTAAGACTGGATCTTGCAAGCCATCTCTAGTCCTAAGAGCAAGAAAGAAGAAAGAGCAGTGGTATTTGTTCAATGACACATGTGGGGCCCAGGAAAAAAGGTGAGGATAGCTTATGGCAGTCACTTCTGCTATGGACACCTCTCTCTCCCCATCCAGGGGCTTACCACAGGTCTTACTTCAGTCACTCCCGTTAAAAAGGACTGAGGTCAAATTACTCCATTGGAGTCTTTTGTGTGCACTCTCAGTTCCGACTCAGCAGCCAATTAAGAAGCTTTGTCTTCCATATGATAAGGGGACAGAAAACGGTCACATAATAGCTGTGTATATTCTGAATCAGGGACAGGGCATCTGCTGGGTTATTATGAATTTATAGAGGCAGGCTCCCCAAACATCCATGTGGGTTGGCACTAGGCCAATCAGTTTATGTATGCCTGAAGGAAGGACCAAGACCCCATTGGCGAATCTACCATTAAACATCCCTTCTTTTTTCACACTGTTACCACCTAAGACAAATATTCTCCAAATTACTGATATCCTTCTTAAAGAACATTGCTCTGCCCTGGTCAGTCCACAATGTGACTGTCAACTCCTAAATTCATTGAGGAAGGCGACATAACAATCTAGGGGTCAGTAAATGATAATAACAGCTATTGGGAGAGGATATCAACATGTTGCATGGATTTCTATTGGATATTCGAGGAAGAAAGGTTTTTGAGAGTTAAGGGCCAAGAAACAGTTTAGAATGAGGAACAAGGCTCAAATGTTATAGAAAGGATGAGAATTAGATTGCAATTGTTCATGTTGCTATGGTACTTTAATTAGACTTGGCATTTACATAGCACCTCCAGTGTGACAGGCCCCTGACAATCATTCAATCATTTGATCCTCACAACCACCCCGGGAGGTAGGTGCTATTATTATCCCCATTTTATAGTTGAGAAACCTGAGGTTAAGTGACTTGCCCAAGGTTACACAGCTAGTAAATATCTGAATCTGGATTTGAACTCAGTTCTTTCTAAACTAGTTCTTTTTTGACTACATCATCACAATCCCTAAGAACTCTTTCAGCTCTCAAGTGATATGATCCTATTTTCCCTTTAACCTAAATTATTTAGATTGGCTGTTTCCCTTGGTCGAATAAGCCTGCTATTTTGCTTCGTTTTATGCTGAATAGACAAGCACAAGGCTGCTGCGGGTGGCAGAGTGGTGTGCTGTTTATGTTTTTGTTTCTCTATATTAACCTTAGTGTTTTTGTTCCTTTTAAGTTCCAGGAATTGTAGGGATTTTTAGTGCAGGATTAGGAGGGCAGGGGGTTTAGTACATGGTTTTTTCCCAGAGTAATTTTGCCTCAGTAAGAGAACTTTCATGTGAAAGCCCTTGCCCATTGACTCATAGCTGACACAATAGACACAGACTAAGTAAAAAGCACAAATATCTCAAGATTTTAATAACTTAATGCCTTCTCCCCCCTGCTTGTGTTTTTGTGGTCTTTGGTGACCATGCAGTGCTAAGGAGTGTATTTATTTTCCACTGATTTTAAACATGTCATTTCCCAACAGGCATGGCTTCTTTTATATATAAATTTCTATTCTTATTTCATGCTGTTGATGCTGTTCTTCCTCAAACATACTTAAATGTGTGATTTTCATTGACTCTTTCCTGATTGCTTTCCTTTCTTTCTTTCTTTGGTTTTTTTTTTTGGTTTTTTGGTGAAGCAATTGGGGTTAAGTGACTTGCCCAGGGTCACACAGCTAGTAAGTATTAAGTGTCTGAGGCTGGATTTGAACTTAGGTGCTCCTGACTCCAGGGTCCATGCTCTATCCACTGTGCCACCTAGCTGCCCCTCCTGATTGCTTTTCACCAATATCTTTTTTTCTTTGAGTCTTTAAGAAGCACAGGAGACACAGAACAATAGAGGGGAACCCTTGGGTTGTGGAAGACCAGGGATCAGGTCCTGTTTTTGGCATATACTAGCTGTGTGACACTGGGCAAGCCTTTCAGTGTCCCAGGCAACTTTCAACAACCCCAAGTTAAGGGTACATTATAGATCTGCATTTGTAGAGGGAGTTTTCACTCTCTTGAGTTCTGCCACACAGATTAAATTCTAGATCTGGATCAAAAAGATAAACACATCAAGCCACAACTAGCAGATTTAGGGCCCGGGGAGAGCAGAATACAGCATACCCTCAAGCTGGGCTATTGAACTTTGTGGACAGAAATGCATGGACATTGCTGGGAAGGTCTTGGGATTGGCCAACAAGGTAGGGCCAAGCTAGAGAAGAGCTCATCTGGAATATGGCCCTCTGGGGAGAAAGCAGATCATCTGACAACATCATATTTTAACTCATTCCTTTTTTGTTATTGTCAATTCAATTCAACAACTATTCAGCACCTTACTATGTTACAAGTACTGAGGATGCCAAGACAGAAAGAAAACAGACCATACCCTCAAGGAACTTACATTCTATTGAAGGGAAACAATGTGTACAAAAGAGGAAATCCAACATTTATACAAACTAAATATAAATAAAAAAGCTTTTATTAAGTATTTACTGCTTGCTAAATGCTGAGCTATAAATAGAAAAGCCATACAGGACATAGTTCCTGCTCTCAAGGAAGTCACATTCTAATGGAGATAGGATGTGCAAGAGGTTTCAGATGGAAAAGTTCTTAGGGTGCAGCAGCAGCAAAGAATTTTATTTAATGTCATATCTACTAATAAATTCACATCTGTTTTTGATAGAGAGCTATTGATACTGTCATTCCCTTAGTTCTCCTTCAACTAGCTGGCTTCCTATGGGCAAGTGCCATGAATACTTGGTCAGAATTTGGTGGGGATAGCTAGGCCCTTTTCCATAGGTCTTGCTTCCCTGGATGATGCCTACAAGGGTTGGGCTGCAAGTAGGACCAGTAAGGGGGGGTTGAGGTGATAGGATTGGCTTGATTTGCCTGGTACATGCCACCTCCCAACACTTAGCTTTGTATCCCTTGCATTTAGCATAGCGTCTGGCATATAATATGTGCTTAACAAATGTTTGCTGACTGTTTGTTGACTAATTATCTCTCCCTCAGTTAATTTTGCTGCTTCAGTGAAGCCAATTTGCCTAGGTATCAAATGGTCAACAATTGATGGGAATAAGCTGTCCCTTTCTCCATGGGAGTTGCCTCCTAGGCTTATGGGGGGTGGGGTAGGGTAGGGCTGGATGGGGGAGAAGCTATACTAGAAGAAAGATTGGTTGATATGGGGGAGGCTGCTACTCCCTGAGCTTGGGGTGTAGTTTTCTATCTCTGATAATTGGTTACCAATTGGCATTAGTGATGTCAAAAAGGGTGGGCCTCTTGTCCAAAGTGATTACTCTCTTCAAAAGAATGGATTGAAGAAGGGACATTGAAGAAGGGAAGAAGATCAATTAAGAGACTATTTTAATAATCTAGGTAAGAGATGATTTAGGTCTTCTAAATTAGGGTGGTGGCTGTGTTAGGGGAGAGGAGACAGACTCAATAGATATTGTAAAGGTAGAATCAACAAAACAACAATTTATTGGTTGTGGGGTGGGATGGGGTGAAGGTACAGCTCAAGAGCATGACTCTCTTTTACAAACCTATGGGACTGGGGCAGCTAGGTGGTGCAGTGGATAGAGCACCGGCCCTGGGGTCAGGAGTACCTGAGTTCAAATCCGGCCTCAGACACTTAACATTTACTAGCTGTGTGACCCTGGGCAAGTCACTTAACCCCAATTGCCTTACTAAAAACAAAAACAAAAACAAACCTATGGGACTGGAAAAATGGTAGTAAGCCCAACAGAAATAGGAGCATTATTAGGAAGAAGGGTGGATTTGGAGGAAAAGATAATCAGTTTTATTTTGGATACATTGAGTTCAAGGTGCCTTTAGAACATAGTTCAACATTTCTAATAGGCAGCTGTTGGCCTCAAATAGGAGCTTAGAAGAGAGACTAGCATATCAACTAGAGAAAGGGTAATTTTAATTAGTAGCACTTAAATTTGGGATGACTTAATTGTTGTAGGAAATTCCTGGTAGAGAAATGACCTCTCCACATCAATGTAGATGGGCAACTCTCCTGCAAATTACCCTTAGCAAATTGCCTGGGATATTGGGGAATTAAATTATTTACCCATGGTCACATAGCTTTTATATTTTAGACATAGAACTTGAACCCAGGTATTTCTGATATCAAGAGCCCCAAACTCTCCAAGTTATAGAATAATCAAATAGTTTGATTTTCAACGACTTGAAGTAACTAGAATTAGCCTAAAATATTTCCCAATGTTTTGAAGAAGTATTAGGATTAGAAGGAAGACCTGAGAATCATTTTCAAAAACTCTTTTCCTCTCATTCATCTCTTCTTCAGCTAAATATCCCCATTTCCTTCAAGTGATCCTCATAGAGCCTGAACTCAAGGATCTCTTTCTGATTGCTTTCCTCAGTTTTCATTGTTCTTTCTAAAATGATGCACCTTGGATTAAATAGCATACTCTAGATCTAGTGTGTTTCATATTTGTTCCTGGGGACCAAGGCTAGTCATTGCATTTTTATGTCTTTAGTGTTAGTTTCATTTAATTTTAATAATATGGTCATGATTTCTATTGTTCTCTCCATTTTGTTTTATTTCACTCAGCACCAGTTTATATAAATCTTCATATATTTCTCTCCTTAAAATTTATTTCTTACTGTGAGAAACTTCATTATTCCATATGACTCCATTTGTTTATCTATTACCCAATTGATGGACATATTTTTTATCTCCACTTTAATTCTTCTTGCTAATTTGGTGCTAAGATCTGCTGTTTCTTTCACCAAAAGACTACAAGTACAGTTCAGTGTCCTGGGGCAAAGACCCATTCAATCTGCCATAGTTACGGTTCCACATGTAGGTATTTTGAAGCACTGGAGCAACATATTTCCACTTCTCCCTGATTCCTTCCACATATAAAGGAAACAGTTGTGTCCTCAAATTAATAAAATATCTAATGACTCTAGCTTAGTGATTTATGGGGAGGGAGATTTGTTTTTGTTTTCTTTTTTGAGGTTTTTCCCTTTTGTTCTGATTCTTTTTTCACAATCTGGTGTTTCTCTGACTTGGTATCCTTTTTCTAGAACCCATACTTGAGTGTTGATTCATCTTACAGATATAAACCATCCCAATGTATGAAATACTAAACAAAAGTGAATGTTAACCTGCTTGCCACTCCTGCCCTAATTTTCAAGTCTGCAAACTGGTTTGGGAAAGTTAAAACTATCTAGTCATGAGCCAACTTAATGCCATCTTTTTGTTACTATTTTCTACCCTACCCTTTGGCAATATCTAGACAAAGAAATGTCTCACTGACCCAACCCCAAAGCTCAGAGAACTGGTTTCCTAGTTCCATGTGGTAAAGGATAAATTGGTCAGCTCAGACTCTCTTCCCTTTCTTTTTTTCTCTTCTTTACCCCCTCAACCAATTATAATGCTCAAAGTTCACATAGATCTGGAAATGAAAGTAACAGATAAAACATTGTCTCCTCTCTGATCATTGCTGGAGAAACTTTGAAAAATGGGGGACACTGATGAAGCATTGCTGGCTTTCATCAAAGCTGGCACTTTTTTTTGGTAATAAGGAGAAAGTTGGGAACCCATTTTACTGCTATCATCTTACAAACTGGATTCACACATTGTGCTTCACAGGGCCTGAGTCACCAGTCTGGATTTGGGAACCCCACAGGACAAAAGAGGCCACCCCTTACCCAGATAAGTACTGAGAGAACTAGCAGATGAGTTCTAGCCTCCCTAGTCATGGTCCTGTTGTTTATGACATAAAACTTGGTTCATGTAAGGAAGGCTGTATTTGGGCTGCTCTTCATTTCTCTGGGGTGGCTGCTGAGTTGCTGCAAAATCAGCCATTTTAGAAAGCATTTGCTGCTAAATGGCATAGCAGATAGAGAAGAAATACTTCTCTTTCCACAAACCCTGAGGAACTGACTTATCACAGTTATTAGGCATTTTTTGTAGGGACAATTTAGGACTAACTTTAGCTGGTGGAATTCATACAGATGAAGTCAAATCTGACCTCAGACTTCATCATGGCTTCTTCTCCAACTCTAGTTCACTCTGTATATAGGATATGAAGCATGAGATTTAACTCTGAACCAACACAGAGTCCTATGAATGTGACCTCCATTCATCAGTGATGACAGAAGAAGAGGAAGACCTAACACCAAGACCAGGAGTATGGAAGCCACATCATTCTCTTATACTTTTAACCACTTTCTGCCTTACATTCACTCTATTCCCCTTTGCAACTAATCACTGGACAAAGTAGTTTGATTCTTATTATGTAGCTCTCTTAAATACTCTGACAGAAGTGCAAGGCAATGAGCCTTGTTTCAGTACAGGCCTTAACACAGTGGGGCTATGCCAGTGAGCTACCAAAGATAATGCAAGATATGCTATACACAACCTTCTACTTCATTTTCCTTCCTGTACTGACAGATGCCCAATTGTTAAAAAAAAAAGAGAATAATTCAGATGCCCTAAGTCTAGCACAGTGTTTTCTTCATTAGAAAATCATCAAGGGGCAGCTTGGTGGTACAGTGGGTAAAGCACTGGCCCTGGATTCAGGAGTACCTGAGTTCAAATCCGGCCTCAGACACTTGACACTTACTAGCTGTGTGACCCTGGGCAAGTCACTTAACCCCCATTGCCCCGCAAAAAAAGAATAAAGAAAATCATCATGGTCCATGAACTTGTTTTTAAAAAATATTTTGAGACATAAGTGGACTGATGCTGAGTGAAGTGAGCCAAACCAGGAGAACATTATACAGAGCAACAGCAATGTTGTGTGATGATCAACTGTGATAGACTTAGCTTTTCTCAACAATACAATGATCCAAGATAACTTCAAAGAACTCAAGATGGAAAATGTTCTCCATATCCAGAAAAAAGAACTGTAGATTCTGAATGCAGATTGAACCATGCTGTTTCTACTTTTGTTTTTGTTTTCTTTTTTGAGGTTTTTCCCTTTTGTTCTGATTCTTTTTTCACAAAATGACTAATGCAGAAATATGATTAATGTGATTGTACACGTATAACCTATATCAGATTGCTTTCTGTCTTGGGGAGAGGGGAGGGAAGAAAGGGAGGGAAAAAAATTTGAATTAAAAATCTTATAAAAACAAATGTTGAAAACTATCTTTACATGTAACTGGAAAATAATAAAATACTTTTATGATTTAAAAATTTAAAGAAAGACAAAAATATTTTGAGAAGTCTATTGGTTTCCATTGTAGTCCGAAGGGCTTTATTTTATGCATTTAAAACATCATTCTGAAAAGGAGTTTTTAGGCTTTACCAGATTTTAAAAGGGATGCATAAAAGGAAAATAGTGAAGAACCCCTGACCTAGAGGCTGACTTACTGCCTCCTGTAGAAAGACATTAATTAAGTGGCCAGCATTGTAGGAAGGTTATATTGTTACAATATAGCTGTGAAAGC
The DNA here is from genome assembly GCF_019393635.1 of Dromiciops gliroides. NCBI lineage: Eukaryota > Metazoa > Chordata > Mammalia > Microbiotheria > Microbiotheriidae > Dromiciops > Dromiciops gliroides. Next base: position 571,722,844 of record NC_057863.1, on the reverse strand, counting down.
ATAATCATCATCAACTGAAAAATGCTGTCCACCTCCAGAGAAAGAACCAATGGAATTGGAATCCTGATCAAAGCAAATTTTTGTTTAATTTTATTTTCTTGGGGCTTTAAAATATGTATTTCCCCTACAACATGACTAATATGGAAATATTGGTTTTGCATGACTGCACATGTATAGCCTATATAAAATTGTTTGCCTTCTCAATGCAGGGCGGGGGGGGGGGAAGAAAGGGAGGAAGAGAATTTGGAACTCAAAATTAAAAAAAAAAAGGGGGGGGGCAGCCAGGTAGCTCAGTGGATAAAACACCAGGCCTGGATTCAGGAGGACCTGAGTTCAAATCCAGCCTCAGATACTTTACACTTACTAGTTGTGTGACCCTGGGTAAATCACTTAATCCTCATTGCCCTAAAAAAAAAAAAGAAAAAAATTAAAAACAAATGTTAAAAATTGCTTTTACATGCAATTGGAAAAAATAAAAAATATCAAAACATTGAAAAAAATCATCATGATCCAAGAGTGAAGTCCCCAAAGACTTTAGAGGACCATTTCATTAGAGGACCAATAACTATACTAAAAACTATGAAAGCTTACATGTAGGTTGTGAAAGAATGGTCTTTTTCAAAATGCCTTCAATTTATTTATTTTCGGTTCAAACAAGAGGCATATTTAAAAAAAAATAGTATCAAAACCACCAGGCAAATCAAGAATGAGCCCCTTCTTTAAGCTTTATCAAGAACATCATACCAAAGATGAAGAATTGGCAATGAAGCATCCCCCATAGTGGAGTTGGGAAGAAACCAAACAGATTAAGAGAAAGATTTTAAATTGATTTAGAATGTGAAAGGGTAGCATTAAGCTTAAAGACAGCAGCACTCATTCCACAGCTTTGGCAATAATTGACTAAAAAGTGACCAGCTTAAAGTCTGAAGCAGATTCTTTATCATCTGCCTTTTGGATGGTAATAGTCAAGGCCTGTTTCCATTTATTTAAAACCTGGCTTAGGGTCAAGGAGAGATTAAAAATATGAGTAGGAATTGGTTCAGCAGTTCTGCCTGTAGTAAAACACTGAAGTTAAAGTGGGAACCCAGGGTCGAATTTATGTTCAGATTTATTCAGAATATATTTACTATCTGGGAATAAGAATGCACTTGTTTAGGGAAGAAAAGGAAGGAAAAAGGTTTCTTTTCTATTCTGAACTCAAAGCTATTTGTGACATATTACAAATAATATTTAAGGTGCTAAAGAAATATGGTAGAACATGACAAAGGCATCCTTTCTGTTAAAAAAAAAGGGCAGGTCTTTCAAGTTAATGGAAAGGTAAAATCCTCTTGTGTTATTTCTTTTTTTAAAATACAGATTTATTGATGTCTTTCATTCTCATAACTCCTAGATTTTCCTTTTATAGCCTTTAACTTTCCCTTTCCCCACCCCCAAGAACTGTCCTTTTTATGAAAATATTTTTCCTATATTATTTCTAATGTCATAGAGCCTTAATCCAGAGTTGGAGCAGCAAAGGGATGACCAGTCAATTGTACTTATCCAGCTTTGCTTATGAAACCCCCCTGACACCCATACTCAAACCTGGAGCTCAACAAAACATATTGGAAAAGCACTTCTGTGAATCTGCTACCACCCCTGCCAGGAAGGATTTTTTTTTTCTAATGCTACTGAATAATAATCAAAATCTTCATGAATAAGAGCTACTTAATATATAATCCTTTCATGTTCTAAGGCTTTCCAGGGGCTAAATGCTGGATCATGGTCCATTTTTCCCATAGACTTCAGAAACCATGATGAACTTTTTCAGGTGCAAATAGCATTATTTCTTTTAAATAACAGAAGAAATGGAACAGGGGAATAAGGTGCCTCCATGCCACAGCCGTGGAGCTTGGAAGAGTTTCAAGTTCTGGCTTTCATTCCTGCCAGGATTTTATCTGCTAAGCAATACTGTTCCAGGAAAGAATTTAGCAGTACCCATCATTTTGGAGTACTTTTATGGCTTTTCTCTTAATTTCCATGTACTTGGCCCTACCTGTTTTTGACAATTGGTGGGATTTCCTGCTCTGCTTTATATTTTATTTTTAACTTTAAGTAAATGAACAAGCTGGGCAGAGAGAATGTTGCTTTGATCATGTTGCTTAGGTACTATAATAGGGCTATGTTTATTCATCAGGGATTCTTTCTCCTCATGTTCTGTAAGCCCCCCTTGCAATGATCCTTAGATGTTAGTGGAAATTCTGTGTGTGAATCAGCCACATGGGAATACAGGGCTGCTCACTGCTAAATTCAAAGGGAGTTCCACACCTTGACTCTGACTAGAACTCAAAGCAACATGAGAAATGTGTCCTAGAAGAAGAAGAAGGAACATCAGTGAGCTGACTCAAAAGTGATCAGAAGAGTCTGATATAATACAGGCATTAGTCCGAAATGATAATTACAACTTCAATCCAAATCATTACTTTAAAAAAAATTTTTTAAGCCAAATCATTATTGATTTGGATAAATCATTATCAGTTGGAGTTGACTTCACCATGCTTTTCTTTAACATAATTTTATTTTTGTATTTATTTTTTTGTGGGGCAATGGGGGTTAAGTGACTTGGCCAGGGTCACACAGCTGATAAGTATCAAGTGTCTGAGGTCAGATTTGAGCTCAGGCCCTCCTGAATCCAGGGGCGGTACTTTATCCACTGCACCACCTAGCTGCACCCCCACCATGCTTTTCAACTGCAAAAGCTCAGATTCTTATTTTCAAGCTAATAGGAAGGACACAAAGAAGAATTTTGTGAAAATCTTAAGGGTTTGATGTATAAAAAAGAAATATGTGGTTATATTCACCTGTCACTTTGGTTTTGTTTAATTTGTTTTTGTTTTTCTTATTCTCTATTTCTTTTTTTTCTTATTTGTATATTTAATACTTGTGTAGCAGCCCCTCCCCACGGCCACTCTCCCATACTACATCTGGTTTTGAGTTCCAAGAAGGTGGTTAAATATCACCATACAAAGTTTGAGGGATAAACTGTGAGAGGCTATAGTTTATAAGCCCCCACTGGAATGTTCACAATTAATAATAATGTCAAGCAACCTTAATTAGTTTTCACAAAAGGTATTTAAGCAGGTATAGTAATAACAGTAGTTACAAAACATTGTCCCACAAAACTGGGGATGCACTTTATTTCTGCACAAATAAGGTCCCTTGAAAGAGTGAACTCAAGCTTAATATAACAAAGGTAGTGAGTAACACCTGTAAAGGATCCAGGTAGCAATGGAGGAATGTACAACTCCTGGTTGCAGGAAGTTTTTTCTTCCTCAGTAGATTCCTCATGAAGTTCCTCCTTGGGTATAGTGCTCTACAAGGCTATACATGTCAATATCTGTCTAGAGTACATAAATGGCATTCTCTCCACTATGAAGGGAGTACAAAGATAGATATAATACAAGCCCCATTTTCAAAAAAATGTATATTTTAATTACTAAGGGAGAGAGCAGAAGGGGAGAAAGGTATTCAAAGAACTATGATACAAAGAGGATTGAGATCAGGGCCAAGGAGGAGTCCAGGTTAAGTGTTCTTACCCATTTAAAGGCACAGATTACTTTTACTGGAGGAGAAGATAACATGAGCGATTTCAAGGCAATCTTAATTGAGGAGGCAACCCATGAGTTGGTCCTAGAAGGATAAACATCAACAGATGGAGGTGAGGCAGAAGTGTATAAGGGAAAAATCTCCCAGGCATGGAAAAATGTATGGAAAGAGACCTTGAGTGAAAGTTAAGAAAACACAAAGGATGGATAATAATATAATTTGGAAGGCCGTTTGCCAAATATAGTTATTGTGGGAATTTGTTTGGGGTATAGGTTGGACTAAATGGCCGTTGAGGTCTCTTTCAACTCTGAAAAAAAAATTGTTAATTTAACTAGAGGTAGATTATATGAAGGGAGAATAGTGACATGTTTAAAGGGAAATATGGTGAACTCAGTTTTAGACATAATGGGTTTGAGGTCCTGGAGGGACATCTAGGTGAGCAGGTAGTAAGAAACAGAACTAAAGCTCCAGAAAGAAGTTGGGGGTGGAGACATACATTTAAGAGAATTCTACAGAGTTGATAATTTAAGCTATAGGAGTGAATAAGATCACCAAAGGAGAAAGTGTAAAGAGAAAGGAGATCAGAGAGAAAGTAGAGCCAGTAAAAGAATGAGAGGTAGAATGGAATAAGAGGTAGGAAGAATACTATGAGAATATAATGTAATAGAGTCAAGGGAAGAGATATTAAGAAGGGAAACTGGCCCACAGTACAAAAGACTATCAAGGGCAGCTAGGTGGTGTAGTGGATAAAGCACCAGCTTTAAGGATTCAGGAGGACCTGAGTTCAAATCCAGACACTTGACACTTACTAACTGTGTGACCCTGGGCAAGTTACAACCCTCATTGCCCTGCCAAAAACAAAAACAAAAAAAGACTTTTTAGAGGCAAAGAAGTCTGAATATGGGGGAAAAAGGCATGGAATTTTACGATAAGGAGTTCATAGTGATTATGGTCATTAGCTTCAAATAGGTATTTAGATATGGTGTATATTTTTGCTACATGTGTAATAGGGTTTACATATGTAAGTGTAGATGGGATGGTCACTTCTGTCTTTAACTGCTACTTCCTAATTTCCTTATTATCATCCAAAATTCTAAGGCAATCAAGTGGCATTTTTGGATATTTCCTCATAAATTAATACTAGCACATCATCTCCATCATTCATTAGTCAATCAGCTCTGAGCCCCCAGGCCAGTTTATTAAATAAATCAGAGAAACATCTTGTTTCTTATAAATTTTGTTCTTCTCTTGTTTTCTCTTGTGTTCTCTTCTCTCTCTCTCTCTCTCTCAAATCTCCTAACCTCAAAAGCTTAAATAGAATCAATATTACTAGGTGTATAGTGTATTATCAGTGCAAAAATGCAAAAACATATTTAAATATATCAAGAATATAGAATGATGGGGGCAGAGCCAAGATGGCAGAGGAAAGACATTAAACCCACAGGGCTCCTGATACAATCATCCCAAAAATAGCAATAAAAAGAACCCTTGGGGCAGAAAAACACACAAAAATACGGGCTGAGAGTTTTCTCCAGCTATAGATAGATTTCAGGGGGCCATGCTGGGCCACGAATAAAGCCTAACCCTGCAATCAGGCTGACACACCAGATACCCGCCAGAGGAATTTGCCCCAGTGCCTCTGAATTGGCTGCAGCACCGGCGTCTTCTGGAACTGAGTGCGCAGTCAGACTGAATGGCTGGCCAGGGTGGGTAAGTGCAGGGGTACCAGTGGACTGGGGGGGGAAGGAATCCACTGTACCACCCCAGCAGGGAACCAATAAGAAATCCCGAGTGGCAGGAGACCCAGGTGGGGGAGGGGAGCAGGGGAGCAGTCTCATCAGAAGCTGAGAACCACACCACAGAAAGCTTTACTGGTTGGTTGCTTAGTAAAGTAGACCTGAGGTTATCTCCAGACCTGAGAACAGGCCAGGTGAGAGTAAAGCCTGCCTCCCCTCAACCCAAAACACCTGGGATCCTCTGAAGCTGAGAACAGGAGTGGAGCCAAGAAGCAGCCCCCCCCCCCCCAGTGTAGAGTTTAAAATCAAATGAAAGCAAGGCCAGGCAGGCTGAGAAGAAGCCCAACCATCCCCCGGGCCATGCTGTAGCTTGAACAGTGTATCCTGGAAGCAGTGCCACACTTTAAGAAGGAGTTAAAAGCCAAGAAATAGTAAGCCAGGATGAGTAGGCAGAGAAAGCAAAAGACCATGGAAAACTTCTTTGGGGGTAAGGTAGACTACAATACAGCCTCAGAAGAAGAAGATAATAACAGGGTCAAAGCTCCAACATTCAAAGCTTCCAAGAAAAATATGAACTGGTCTCAGGCCATGGAAGCTCTCAAAAGGGACTTTGAAGAGAAAGTAGGAGAAATAGAAAGAAGATGTAGAGAAAAGGAGGAAAGAATGGAAAGGGAAATGAGAGCGATGCAGGAGAGTCATGAGAAAAAAGTCAAAAGTTTGAAAAGCCAAATGGAAAAGGAGATTAAAAAACTGATGAAAATAATTGCTTAAGAATTAGGATTGAACAAATGGAAGCTAGTAACCTTATGAGAAACCAAGACGTAATAAAGCAAATCCAATCGAATGAAAAAATAGAGGGCAATGTGAAATATCTCCTTAGAAAAACAGCTGACCTGGAAAATAAATCTAGGAGAGATAATTTTAAAATCATTGGACTACCTGAAAACCATGACCAAAACAAAAGCTTAGACACCATCCTCCAAGAGATTGTGAGGGAAAATTGCCCTGATATTCTAGAAGCAGAAGCTAAAATAGAAATGGAAAGAATCCACCAATCACCTCCTGAAAGAGATCCCAAAAGGAAAACCTCCAGGAATATTATAGCCAAATTCCAGAACTCCCAGGTCAAGGAGAGAATATTGCAAGCAGATAGAAAAAAGGAATTCAAATACTGTGGAGCTCCAATAAGTATAAAGCAAGATCTAGCAGCTTCTACATTAAAGGACCGAAGGGCATGGAATATGATATTCCAGAGGGCAAAGGAACTGGGACTTCATCCAAAAATCATGTACCCAGCAAAACTGAGTATAATTTTTCAGAGGCAAAAATGGGATTTCAATGAGAAAGAGGTCTTTCAAGCATTTGTGATGAAAATACCTGAACTGAATAGAAAATTTGACTTTCAAATACAAGATCCTGGAGAAGTATAAAAAGGTAAACAGGAAAAAGACTTCATGAGGGATATTAAAAGATCAAACTGTTTACATTCCTACATGGGAAGATAATACTATGAAATCATAAGAACTATCTCAGTTAGAAATTCACAGAAGACAAGGCTGAACTGAATATGAAGGGGTGATATCTGTAAAGCATTTATGTTTTGTTCTTTGTGAGGCAAACAGGGTGGAATGTCTTATGTCTGGGGCTGGATTTGGGCTTGGGGCCTCCTGGTTCCAAGGCTGGTGCTTTGTCCACTGTGCCACCTAACTAATCTATGATGACATCATTAAAATAGGGTTGAGGTGTAGGAGGAATAAACTGGGGGAGGGAGAAGGGGAGAGATGGTCTGGGGAGAGGTAGTTCACATGAAGGAAACAAGAAGAAAGCTTATGAAGGAGATTAGAAGAGGGGGAAGGAGTTGGGGAGTGAGTGAACCTTAATATCATCAGAATTTGTTCAAAGAAGGACAAACATACATACTCAAGTAGGTATAGTAATATACTTTTGCCCTGAGGGGGGAGGGAGAAAAGGGGTGTGGGAAGGGAAGGAGGAAAGGGCAGATTGGGGGAGAGAACAGTAAAAAGCAAAACACTTTCAAGGAAGATGAAAATGTTCTGCATTACTGCACCAGTATGACATATTGAATTGTTTGATCTCATAGGGAGGGTTGAGGAGGGAGGGAGGAAGAAAAATTTAGAACACAGAATTAGCTCAGGGACCCTGATCTCATTGGAGTGGGCTCATGGAGGGAATAGCTTTCATACCCAATTGGGAGGAGCAATCTATTTAACCCTGCAGGAAAATAGGAGGGGAAGAGGATAAGGAAGGAAGGGTGAAAAAAGGGAGTGCAGAGCGATCGAGAGGATAGTCAGAAGTAAAACACCTATGAAGAGGAATAGTAAAAAGAAGATAGAGTAAATGTCATGGGAAGGAAGTGGGACCAAGGGAAATAGTTATGATGATTGATTATAATGGCATAATGTATGGTACCTACTTTGCTGGGCTTTTATGAAGAAAATTCTCTGTCAAGCTTAAGGTACTATATAAAGGTTTTGATGAACAGGATACTATCAGAAAAACCTGGAAAGACCTACATGAACTGAAGCAGAGTGAAATGTACTGTATACAAAATAACAGCAATAGTGGGGGATGACCTGCTGGGAAGCATGTGGTTATTTTCAGCAAGGCAATGATCCAATATAACCCTGAAAGAATTATGAAGATTGCAGCCCATCTGCAGAGAAAGAACTGATAGTATCTGAAAACAGATGGAAACACATTTTTAAATGTTTTTCATTTCTTCTTTGACAATTCCTTAATCTGAAGTTTTGGTTTGGTTTGGTTTTTTTGACTGTTTTCTCTCACAACTAGCTAATATGGGAATTTCTCCATGACTACTCATGTATAACTTATTTTGAATTGCTTGAGTTCTTGTGGGTGGGGGTGGGAATGGAGGGGGGAGGAGAAGTTGGAACACAAAGTTTTTTAAAAATTGATGTTAAAATTTTGTTTTTACATATATTTTGGAAAATTCTATTTGAAAAAAAAATAAAAAAGAATATAGAATTATGAGAAAGATCATAGTTAGAGATATCACTAACCATCACTTGTAACTTTTCTTCAGTTCTACAAACACAGTTCCATCATTCACTTCTCTTGGATTGGAAGTCTCTTATCAAGAATTCTCTTTAAAATGTTTCTTCTTAAGATAAGAGTTAATCCTCCCAATCAATCTAGAAAGAGTTCTCTTTGACTTCTTTCTATACATTCAAATAGACTCTCTCAGTAAAGAAGTTCTGTTAGCTTCATCTTTGTTCACAGATATTCTTACTCCAGCTATGACACTTAATATTCTTTCCAGAATTAAGCAGACTACCTCTTTCCCAAGATTCTATTGTTCCTTAAAAAAACATAATAACAGTATCTATAGTCTCTGTGAGAAGGGCCATGAAAGGTAGGGTTATATTAGAAATACAGGTTAGCTTTTAAGAGACATTATAAAAAAGTAGCATTAAAGTAATTTAGTCCACAAGAGGATTTGGCTGTTTTCTGAAGGACAGGGCAGAGTCAAAAGTGACTTGACATCCTATAGTCCAAACTCTTCATTTTTACCATTCTCTAGCCTGGGAAGCTGAATGCATTTATATGAACGTTGTAGCTTGGGCATAATGTTGTTCACTGGAATTCAGTGAGAGCTTTCAGCTTTGTTTCACCAATAAGAATGTTTGGTGATTCTTATTGCTGGTTTATAAAGTTAATTTTCTTTACAGAGAAATCAGGATTTGTGTTCATTCCAAATGGTAATTCCCCTTATAGTCATCCACATATACTTCTGCAGAATAGCATCAGCATATAGACGCTTCTTCCTATGGCATACCCAGTAAAGTTCAAATTCCTTTGCCAGGCATTCAAGACACCGTACAAACTGTCACCAGACTAGCTTAATTTCATATTATATCCTGCATGTCCTTTATACTCCTTTCATACTGTACTACCTGTCCCCTCAAATATGCAATGTATTTTCCTGCCTCCCTGACCTTGCTTATGCTGTTCCCTATGCCTGAAATGCTTTTCTCCTCCTCTTTGTTGGTAAAGACATTCCCTGATAAATATTATACAGCACTTTGTTTTTCATTCACCTCTCTAATATGCTTAGGGAATATTGTCTCTTACAGTTGAATGTGCTGGTATCTAATCTCTCTACTAGACTATAGAGTCTCTGAGGGCAGGGAATGAGTCAATCTAAACGTTGTTATCTCCCCTAATATCTAGCACAGCACTATACGTATAGTGGATTGAGTGTATGAATGAAAAAATGACCATATTGAGCACTTTTGATGAATTTTATTTTTTTAATTTATAAAAAAAAAATTTGGATGAATTTTATAAAAGCTTCTGTTGGTAGAGTTTTCCAGAAAGCGGAAATCAAAATGACCAGAATTCCATTCCATTCAATTTCCATTTATCATATCTGCAATTTTGATATACTGCCACCAGGTGGAGGGAGTATGCCATGACCATTCAGTTTGATTCAAAAAAGCAATTTACCCATGGGTAGTACATATAGAAATGACTCAATTATAAGTATGTTTAACTAAAAAAAGAGATTGTCGTGTGTTTTCTACTTTCTCTTATTATTAAAAATATAATTATCAGAACAGCTAATATAAAACAATTAACTAGTAGAATGAAAAAATATTTCAGAACAAGCTTTATGAAGAAATAATTACATGAGTACAGTTTGATGCTTTTATCAAGAAAGATGTAAATCATGGAACTTAAGAGTCAGAGTGGAGCTTAGGATGATTTTTACCAACCCCTTTCTTTTACAAATGAGGAAATTGAGAGCCAGAGTATTGAAATAACTTTCCCAAGGTCATACAACTAGAAGATGACAAGGCAAGGTCCTATGCCTCTAAATCTAGTATGCTTTCTATGACACCATTCTGCCTTCTCCACATAGGGAATGGTATATTTGTTTATATTATACTAAGGTTAAAAAAGAAGCAAAAAAAAGTACTCAGTTACCAAACCTTGATGATTCAACTTTTGCCATTTCTCTCACATTTGTCCTTTCTTTCCATTGCCAACACCCTAATAAGAGCCTAGAATCTAGACTATAACAATATCTTCCTAATAAGTTTTCCTCCTTTCTAATCTATCTGGTCATTCCAGTCCTCTGCTTAAAACCCTTCAGTGTCTCTCTATTATTTACTAAGTAAAGTTCAAACTTCTTTAGGTAACAAGCAACTAGTCTAGTGTTCAAGGATCTTCATAATCTGGCACTTGCCTTACCTTCCCAGATTACTTCCCTTCAATTATTCTATTATATTCCAACAAAACTTGATTATTCTTCATTTTCTTTGCATATCACCACACTTTCTCACCTCCATCCTTTTGCTTATATTTCACATGCCTTCAGTGTATTCCTCCATCTTCTATTGAATTTTTAAACATCATTAAAAACTCAACTCTAATATCACCCCATCCAGAAACTATCTCAGTGTCTTACTAACTGTGCTTTCTCTCATTGGACCTCACACAGTACTTTGTTAAGATTTACCATAAGAACATATTGTATATCATAGTTATTAGTATATATGTCATATCCTACTAGAACTGTATAAGATCCAAGAAGGCAAAAATCTTACATTTTTCTAAAATTCTAAACTCCATTTTTCCTACTACCTAAGGCTTTGCATATAATTGGTGCTTAATAAATATTTGTTTAATTGAATTTTATTGAAGGAAGCAATGAATATGACAAGGTAATGGATTATGGGAATGAGTAGTTTATAACACATTGCTAGTGATGGATTAAATGCAAATGGGGGGCAATTTAGGGATAAAGACTAGAACTATTTATACATGGGTAAAGGAAGCTCCCAAATGAGAAAAGTCCTTCTGCCATTGCAAATTGACATCTTTGATATATGACCCAGGAAAAAGAAAATTAGAATAAGATGTAAAACAAGGTCCTCAGTGATTTAGATAGATTATTTAAGGATATGTGTGTATATATACATGTGTATAGTGTATATATATGTATGTGTATATATATAAATTTTTTTTGCAAGGGAGGCTGTGCACATAAGTCATAATGAATCAGCAGGCACAAGTGGGTTGCAATCTATATCACTGGAGTGGCTACCCATGTTGATAAGATCACAGGAGTGTGTGTGAGCTGAGCAGATGTCTTTTTGTAGCCTAAGAACTATACAAAATTTCTGAGCCTGAGAAGATTCTGATCAATCAATAAATGAGAATTTACTAAGATCCTATTGTGTGTTAGACACTGCGCTAGGTACAGAGGATAGAAAGATAAAAATGAAACAGTACCTGCCCTCAAGGAGCTTACTTTTTTTTATCAGGAAGAGGCATGTATAAATATAAGTACATGTACACAGATAAATCTATACAAAATATATGAAAAACAAAATGTAAATTTTCTTTTCGAGGAGGGGCACTAGTAGTCTGGGTAGATAGAAAGGGCTTCTTATGAAATTGACCAGACTGAAATATAAAAATACAATATAGCAAAGATAATGTTAATTTGTGGTTTTCTAAGCCCTAGGTGTCTCCCAAGGGTCCTTTTCTATTTGAGTTTGACAGCACTGCCTTAGACCTTAGAGATCATGCACAAATGTAAAAGTTATTGAGCAGTGTAATACTTGAAGAGAGCCAGGGTAGCATAGGGTTTCAACCTTGCAGTCAGAAAAACCTGAGTTCAAATCCTGACTTTGGCACATGTTATGCTTCACAAGTCACTTAAGTCCCCTTCCCACCCCAGACAACTCTGTAAGATTATAAATTATAAATCCTTAAGTAATCTGCCTTGTTTAAAGGAGTTTCCTCATTGGGAGTCCTCTATACCAATGAAATCACAAGTGTAGACCACCCCTTTTCACCCCTCCCCCCCACCAAATAAATAATATGATTTTGTTAGTGTAAACTTCTTCCCCCAAGGAACAAACAGAACAACCCATTTAAAACTTAGTACCTAAGTCTTAGGGAAGTTCCAAAGACTCAAGAGAGGTTAATTGACTTACCCATGTTTATATAACTAGCAAGTGTTAAAATATCAGGCCTTGTATGCAGGTCTTCAGTCTCTGATTTTAGCTCTCTAGCCACTATTTCCTTGCTAGTTTTTCACACTAATGTCAAGGCATTGTCATCACTCTGTATATTTAAAAAATACCCATATGGTAGGTGTTGGGAAGAAACTTTGAAACTACTGTCTGATTATTAAGATGCACCAAAAATGGAAAGAATAAATAATACAATATGATTTATTATGGTATGT